>NC_135709.1:16247831-16554706 GCF_964276395.1 Gasterosteus aculeatus | reverse complement strand
AGATTTCACCTCACAACCCGGTGCGGTATTCGAGATGCTATATTTCTATTCCCCTGCCTGGTTAAAGCCCCGCGGCGGTGCCAGTGAATAGGTTCCAATGCGTCGGTAACTGGAGAAAGTTCGAGGATACACAATATTTGTCTCTTCTCTTCAGCTTGCTTCCGTTCTCCGTTTCCGCGAAGAGGAACGAGTAAATCTGGCGTGCAACATCGGAAAACATCCAGCGGGTATCCTCAACAAGCCTTTTTAAACTCCCATCAAAAACCGCTCCATGTGCGGAGCCTTCGTTGCGCACCGATGACTGAATTCATCTTGGAGGCGAGCGGCAACTCAACAAAGGCAGCGGTCGCGTCTGCGCGCTTCTTCCATCTGTCTTTGCATTTCATCAATTCGAGCCCCGCGTTGTTGTTGTTGTCGTTGTTGCGACACACGCGGCGATAAGAAACGACTAGCGGGTTATCATCCACACAGTGCCGCTCGTCCACGCTTTTTTCATTGTTCAGTCTTAATATAGGCAACCAAATGCAAATGATTGTTCACGAACCCACTTGTGCGCGTGGGTGTGAGAGAGACACAGGGAGAAAAGATGGGGGGGTTGTTAGATGATTCCGCCCATGTGTCGCTTGCTAATGGGACACGACTGCCACCTACCGACTCCCCTTAGCCTGCTGGCTGTATGACGGTGGCCTCAGGCCGGTTGCCGCATACATACGGATGCCCTCCCCTGACACACTGCGTTTTGTCTGTGCAGGATTATATAGAATACATGTGAATACGCTGCATGACAATAAACAGGCTCTCATCACCAGTCAAGATGTGTAAAGCGTGAAGCGCGTGAGGTGAGCGAGTGACGAGTCACGCCTTTCAGAAGACAGCTCGATATGTGTTGGAATCTTTCTGAGGCTTCAGCACTTAA
Source organism: Gasterosteus aculeatus (assembly GCF_964276395.1). Taxonomy (NCBI): domain Eukaryota; kingdom Metazoa; phylum Chordata; class Actinopteri; order Perciformes; family Gasterosteidae; genus Gasterosteus; species Gasterosteus aculeatus. The sequence goes on along the minus strand of NC_135709.1, from coordinate 16,553,790 downwards.
GACCCCATTTATAAATGCTGGCCTCCGTGTTATGAATTAAGAAATGCGCGTTGCAGATTTTTTTTTAAGGCATGGCGGCTGACACAGGAGACTTCAGGTCTTCACAAACAGTATTGCGTGTGAAATGCTTATCTCAAGCAACCTGCTGCAAGGCACATACTCTGCTAAATGTTGGGCATATGATACAAATAATGGAGATTAAAAAATGCAGATGGGTGATTGAGAACACGTTTCTATGGGAAGAGGAGGCGTTCACAGATCATGTGATGGATGTGAGAAAATGATTGAATGCCAGACCAGGGATGTGCCCATTGCACTGTCAACATCTGATCTCATTTCCCTCTGTGCTGAAGGCGTTGCATCGTTCATCTGTCTTCATAACTGTCGACCTGCCTGTCTGTTTTACCGGCGTATGGCAGTAAAGAGCGCCACCCTTTTGCTTTCCAGTCGGGGGACCACTCTTAAAAATAACTCAGTTTTTTACTCCATTCTTCTCGCCTCGCATTTTCTTTGGGTTTGGCCAAGTGAGGGTGTGAACGTGCAAACCCACTTTTCTTTTCAACATGGCGACTGGGTTTTTGTTTGTTCCCCTTTGAATCCACAGTTACGTGTGAATGACATCTAGGTCACTTTTTAAAAGGTTGCTCTCGTTTATTAATCTTTGTGATGTTGTTACAAGACTGCCTTGCCTAATGGTTTTGAATTAAAGCTTCACTAGTCTTTGGGTATGTGTTTGACACTTCTTACTTCAGGGCATTTGCCGTGTGGGAACAAATCACTGGTGGCCATACAATTGTCAGGATCTCCGATCACCCCGAGTTGGTTGATGAGAAGGATCCAGCACGTTGATCAATTAAAGTCAAAAAGTTAACATTTATTTAGAAGAGAAAAAGATTACATGAGCAATTCTCCGCAGATATCTGGCTCTAACTATTGCTTGCAAGCAGGAGGTCCAACACACCAGCACGTATCTCAGCGCTCAGTGTAATGACGTCTCCGAGCAGTAAAAACGCTGAGTTTTTATACACATGTGGAGGACATTCTCCGTGCCAGTTACGAGAAGCTACAAAGCAGGTTGAGATAAGAACCCAGGTGAAGCTGAGGGTAGCACACACACACACAAGATCCTCCTCAGTGGCCGGTGCAAATCATTATTAATTGACATAAAGTAAAAAATGTGGATCGGCTTTAGCACAAAACAATGTTATAATATATTTTACCAGTACATGCATCTCACACTATTCATCTTTATTTAGCTTTTGACTGGTAGAAACATCTCCTTTCTTTTAAAGTTATTCTTTGGCAGATATCTGATGCATTGTTGCAGGAATCCATCACTTTAAACACTTGAATTTTTTCGTAAAATGCATTATTCCACATCCCTTCATCAAACATGACACGTTATTTTGCGTTTTTACTGATGCGAGTCCTGCGCACTATATTGAAGCATTACATTAAAGATCACGCTGTCCTTGGAGAACGTTAGAGAGATGTTGTGCTGCCATTATAAACAATGTGACCTTGTTTCCTGAAAGTCAAAAGACAAATACAGGACTCACAGGGCCAGTTATTTCTGGAGTGGCAGGGGTGGGTAAAACATCTTACTTAAGGGAATGCTTGAGCAAAGATTATTGGGTTTGCTTTCAGCATCCTCGTAAAAATAAAAATCGCTCAACGTTAACCATGTGGATTATGGACGAGGTGGTGTTGTTGGGTTTTGAATAAACATGTTTACAACACCATGATCTTTAGCATCACTTTATCGAACACCATCTAAAAAAAAAAAGCTGGTGTTTTTACAGAAGCGATGGAAATGCAGTTAAATCACTACCTTTCCCAAAGAGTATTATGTTATCACAGCGTCTATAACACATGTATTTGGATGCAATTAGATGATACGATAATTGCATTGGGTATGCAGTGTACGTCTCATCCTGTGATCAAAAGGAAAAAACACACCACACTTAAGTCACGACTACTCAGCATCGCTATTCGCTCTACCAAGATTCAGTTTGAGCTGATGGATTAAAAATGATGAACTTGTAATAATACCTTTTATCAGAGCGCGACAGTGATATCGTTTTATGTACGTCCATAATCTCTGCTTCTGGCTCTGACAAACGTTCAATTGCACTGCTATGAAATTCTTACCTCACTTCCCAAACTTACAAACTGAAATTTTAAATACGAAACCTCTCCCTCTGACGTCTTTTAAAGGAGGCTCCGAATACATTAATAAGGTGTAATATTTATTTTGAGATCTGGGTATTTATTATTCATTATGTTGTTTTGGAGAGTATGAGATCACTACTGATACACTGCCGGTCTTTGGAGCGATGCAACACTGTACTCAGGTGTGTTCAGACAGGGAAGATGGAGAAGCGAGCATGCGAATGAGACACGCTGCTCTTTTTTACTCTGCTCCATCAGTCAAAGTCCCACCCTCGGGTTACGTATTGTCCTGTAATAAAGCTCCCGGTCTACTGTTTCATATCCCTTTTTTCCTTTCTCTGGTTGCCAGGTACACGTTGTGAATTAGATATCAACTGAATTTGTTTAGAGTTAATGAGAGAAATTGCAAAATCACCTCAGTGACGACCTTTCTAAGATTATTAGAGCAAATCATAAAGTTTCACGGATTTGATAATTGGGTGGATCAATGTGTTTCCCATTCTATTGAATCTACACTTTGATTCACACTGAACTCCAACATTACTTATTATCCAAGGCTGAAGAGTGAAGAATGAATTTTAAGTTTCAATAGGTTACTTTTGGCTCTGGTTGTGGATTCAGCCCATCTGGTGTAAATTAAGTCATTAGAAGCATGCTTTCACCATAGTAACACTCTGAGCTGCTTCAAGTGCATAAAGTGATGGCGAAGGAGACTGGAAGACTGGCTCAGTTATTCGATTTTGGCTGCAGCTCAAAGCAGAATCAAGAGATGAGACATCACTGAGGGGAAAATCTGTTGATAATTATAACATGATTAGTATATTACTTATTTGATCATGAATGATGAACATATGTCAGTGATGTCCCTTAACATACAATTGCACATTAGTATATGAAGGTTTTAAAATGTATTTTTCCTTAGCAGAAATGGCCTGGTAGCCATGTTACTACCAGAAGTGGTATTTTGAGTTTTATGGCCGGTGAAGCATAACAAAAATCATGGTCACCATGACTACTAATGATGATCAGGTCAGCTCAAAAATACCAACAGATGATTAAGTAAGTGGCGACGAGTATGAGCCACTCAGTGCCCGATCCACATTAAATACGTTATAAATGAACTAATCATTACCTGATGATTACTTCATCCTATAGAATCTGACAGTGTTCTCTACATTCATGTCACCAGGTGATTCCCATTTTTTTTCCCTCACTCAATAATAATTTCTAACATTTCTACGTACCATATTATAAAGCATTCTGAGCATATCTGATGTCTTCTGGATGTTGCAAGACATTGAGCCCCACGTTACAGTGACAATCTTGCTCATCCATTCAAGCGTAATTCCAACAAATAGAGTCCGCATCAGCAGAGAGTGCCCTCTCCAACTGCGCCAGTGTCCTTGAGTGGTAAATTTAAATCTTTAATGCCACTCGGTTCAATACAACAGATAATATCTCAATTTCAGCAATATACTATGTTAGCTTGTTTCAGAACAAGCACAATGGGGGGGAAAAGGTGAAAAAATACTGTGATAAAACTTGAATAACATAACAATAACTTAATGAATAAAATAAAATGAAAACAAATTATTTTCACATCTCTGGATTTAATATATAAATATATAGTGAGGAAAAATGTGTAATGCATTTTTTTCATTGCATATATACAGCATATGATTCATTTATTTATATATAATTTCTGAGGGGTATTTTCAGGGAATTTTCAAAGCAGTGGCCAGAAAACTTTTGCCATCGTACAAAATGGGTCTCTATGCAATACGTTGACTTGGAATGATTCTAAACCAAAAATACGCAGTTGTCGTTGAACAATTATTGTGTTTCGGAAATAAAGAACAGTAACGACCACGCCTGGCGAATGGGCTGAATAACATATAATAATTATGTATTAGTGGTAAAAAGTCAACGTGTAGCGACACATATTGCCTTTTTTTAAACTTTGGCCGTACGGTTACATACTATGCGAGCAAACATGATCAAAAAAACCTCTCAGACATTTGGTTTCTAAAATGTATGAGATTTAAGAAATTATGTGTTCCTTTTTTAGCCTGTGTACAACATATTGTCGTAGAGTGCCAGAATCAACATAATGTGATGCAAACACAGTGTAGGAAGTTGAAAAATACTGTGTAAAATTGATGCACTGTAAACCCGAATTAGTTGACTTTACTCGCAAATCGCGTGGAAACCCGTTGCCCTATCCCACTTTAGTTTTTACACAAGCTAAAACTAGAAATGTTGAGTTGTATTAACGTGGAACCGTAAGTTTTTACACAAGCTGAAACTAGAAATGTTGCGTTGTATTGACGTGGAACCGTAAGTTTTTACACAAGCTAAAACTAGAAATGTTGAGTTGTATTAACGTGGAACCGTAAGTTTTTACACAAGCTAAAACTAGAGATGTTGAGTTGTATTAACGTGGAACCGTAAGTTTTTACACAAGCTAAAACTAGAAATGTTGAGTTGTATTAACGTGGAACCGTAAGTTTTTACACAAGCTAAAACTAGAGATGTTGAGTTGTATTAACGTGGAACCGTAAGTTTTTACACAAGCTGAAACTAGAAATGTTGCGTTGTATTAACGTGGAACCGTAAGTTTTTACACAAGCTAAAACTAGAAATGTTGAGTTGTATTAACGTGGAACCGTAAGTTTTTACACAAGCTAAAACTAGAGATGTTGAGTTGTATTAACGTGGAACCGTAAGTTTTTACACAAGCTGAAACTAGAAATGTTGCGTTGTATTAACGTGGAACCGTAAGTTTATACACAAGCTAAAACTAGAGATGTTGAGTTGTATTAACGTGGAACCTTAAGTTTTTACACAAGCTAAAACTAGAGATGTTGAGTTGTATTAACGTGGAACCGTAAGTTTTTACACAATCTGAAACTAGAGATGTTGAGTTGTATTAACGTGGAACCGTAAGTTTTTACACAAGCTAAAACTAGAAATGTTGAGTTGTATTAACGTGGAACCGTAAGTTTTTACACAAGCTAAAACTAGAGATGTTGAGTTGTATTAACGTGGAACCGTAAGTTTTTACACAAGCTGAAACTAGAAATGTTGCGTTGTATTAACGTGGAACCGTAAGTTTTTACACAAGCTAAAACTAGAAATGTTGAGTTGTATTAACGTGGAACCGTAAGTTTTTACACAAGCTAAAACTAGAGATGTTGAGTTGTATTAACGTGGAACCGTAAGTTTTTACACAAGCTGAAACTAGAAATGTTGCGTTGTATTAACGTGGAACCGTAAGTTTATACACAAGCTAAAACTAGAGATGTTGAGTTGTATTAACGTGGAACCTTAAGTTTTTACACAAGCTAAAACTAGAGATGTTGAGTTGTATTAACGTGGAACCGTAAGTTTTTACACAATCTAAAACTAGTAATGTTGAGTTGTATTAACGTGGAACCGTAAGTTTTTACACAAGCTGAAACTAAACATGTTGCGTTGTATTAACGTGGAACCGTAAGTTTAGTATTTATATTTATTAGTAGTGTGTACTCAAAATCATTAGATAAAATTAGCTATTATGACTTGTTATTGCTACTCATCATTTAACACAATTATTGTATTTTCCTCTAATTTAATTAGCTTTTTTAAATATGTTATTAAACATTGTTTCAATTAAATTGGAAAAAAAAACAGAAACACCTGTAAATGCTCCAATGCATTTTACTTTTAAGAAAAATGGCCAAACACAGCTAATCTTATTATGAAAAACTACACATCAGGTCAACATCAACAAGGCCAACGTAAAATGATTAATCTGAAAAAGGTAATTTCAAATAAATAAAAAAAATTCTGTGTGTGTGTGTTGTCCATGTGTGTTGTCTGTGTGTGGGTGTTTTCTGTGTCTGTGTTGTGTGTGTCTGTGGGTGTTGAATATGTCACAGGAAAAAAACATGGATGTTCCCTGAGATTAAAGCGGTAAATCCATAAACAAAAAAAAATTGACAAGAAACCCCCACTCAAATGTACAAGAAAACACAAAAAGGATCTGTTTCATCTGCCTCAATGAAGGGAGGCCAGAGCATGAACCAACAGACTATCATATCAGAACAATAATAATTCCATCTACATAGACTGATGAAGAACTGAAATATGTATATAATATAACAATGTCCTACGTCTTTTTGCTACAACTCCCCTCAGTTTAAATTTTCTCCCTTCCTACAAAATGTAAGTGTGTATAGGTGTGTCAGTGTTGTATGTGTCTGTGTGTTTGTGTCTGCGTTTTATGCGTCTGTTTGTCCACCTGTTTTACAGAAAATAAAAAGGTTTACCCCACAGGTAAGAAAAAAAAAATAGTCAACAGTTTCTTAAAGTAGACTTGACATCTCTTTACATTGCGAGCTGATTTTTCAAAGTCTGTAGCTTTGGCTTTAGGTCAGTGTGGCCTAACAAGAGCAATACCTGTTGGATGAACTGAAATGTGAGCTTCATAGTCTTGGGGTAGTTAAGATGGAGTGCATACATGAGTCCAAACAGAATGCACATTGCTTTCGGCAGATCTTGAATGTTGTCCATCACGACTTCTCCCTCAATGATGATTTTCAACGAGGCTGGACTGAGATGCTGGGAAGATGTGAGCACAGCACCTTCACGCTCAATAAGAAGTATCCCAATGTCTAGGTCACGAAAAGAATCGTCATCGTCAGATTCCTAAATAAAGAATAACAGAAGAGCACAATCATTAAATTATATTTCTCATTTGAAAAAAAAACTTCAATCAATAGAAGAGTGTCATGGTGAAAAATCAACAATATTAAAAATGATAAGAAAGCAAGAGCTTACTTACAAAGCCTGCTTTGAAGAAGTCTGTGGGGTTGTCCCCAAGGATGATAGGAAGCCCTCTGAGCACCTGTGTCCGGATCGCAGTTGGCTCTGTAGTCTTTTGGGAATTAAACACAGTACCACAAGTCAGATAGCTAAAAAATAAAATAAATAATGATCTCTAAGAAAGCTTAAACAGGCCGAGCAATGTTTGGATAGATTTATACAACTAATAGAGTAGCATTGTGATATGATGTTTATACCTAACCTAAGAAAAACAATGCCAAGTACATAATGTGTGTGGACTTACATTGGTCTGTAAAATATGTGTCAACAACTGTCCAACATTCCCTCTCTTGGAACGAAATAACTCGAGGAGAGGAGGACTGTGCCGGTCGATGCTCTCATAGAATTCCGTCTTGAGGTTCTTGCCCACAATCCTGCTGAACTCCATGAAGACCTGAAAAATACAGAGAACAATACAAATCTGAATTTAAATCAACTGAACTATACAAGGCAGCTAAGCCATCTGCGAAGTAGTGCTGTCCTGAAAAACATCCACGAATGTCCTTTTTATACGATTTGAAATGTTGATGTTTAAATTAAAAACATCATGCCCCAAATTAAAACTACCAATGTTTCCTTTAAAGAGGACAAGAGAAATATACATCTAGACACATTAAATAATAGAAAGATAATTATTTGTTATGTTCTCTTTCTTAAACATACTTGATCTTCAGTGAAAAGGGCAGGCCAGCGTTTCACCATCGTGCTTATGGCAGGTTCCGACTCCACTACTTCTTTTCTTCTCAGAGCAAACTTCTGATCCATCTTCTGTTTCACAAGAGGTCCATTTGGTGTTCTCTTCTGCATTTCATCAACCAAGTCTTTACAGGCACCCTCCAGGGCTGCCTGATCAAATCCATCTGGAAAGTTGGGCAAGTAGTTGATTTCACCTTTGTTTGCCTTCTTGATGCGCTTGTTAGCTGGTTGTCCTGCTGAATGCCTTCCCCGCTTGCCTGCATTTACTGCAACATCAAGGCATCCTGATTGCCTACGTTTTGTTCTATAATTTGCCATTTTATGCTTTAGGCTATTTTTCCAACCACAACAGCGAGTGGTTGAGCCTCGCTCTTGGAGACAAGGGTGCTTGTTTATCAGTGCTGCTGCAACACTTTCGAACTGAGCAGCAGTTGGGTATGCTGTGTAGCTATACATTCTCTCTGCCAATCTTTCAAGTATCTCGTGTTTTAGTTCTTTTGATACTTTAAGGTATGTACCCTCACTCATAAACAGCAGATCTGCTTGCCTAAGTCTATACTCCACATCAACAGAAAAGGTTGGGATATCAAAAAATTCTGGCCACTGTTTCTGGCGCTCCTGAGATGAGTGTGAGAGTATGTCTGTATCTGCTGTACTGGGTGTGTCACTGAAGACTTCATCAGATGAGACAGGTACCAGCTCAAGGACAGGCATGACTTTAACTGTTGGTTTTTCTGGAAGTTCTTCAGTATCTGTCAGATTGCATAGCTCATTATTGAATTCAGGGTCTTGGTATTGGAGACTGAAGTTATAATGAAGTCCCAGTGATTCTTTAAGCTTGCTTATCAAATCTTCGACTGTAGAGGGCCTTGTGGTTAGGATGACTTTTCTTATATCCGCCTCTGTTAGAATGACCCTCAAGGTCATCTTCTGGTTTGCAGTCATCTTGGGAATAGAAACAATAATTAGGTCATTAGAAATATACATACCAAAAGGCCATTCAATAGCTGATAACTATAGTAAGAAATATTAAAAGGTAAGTTAAAATACATACGTGTTTATGTAGATGTGGAATGTATCATCAAGAAATAGTTTTACACATCTATTAAATAAGAAAACTGCAACGATGAATAGATGAAGTTACTAATTTCCAACTATTTTCATAATGGAATGATGATTTCAAGTCAAAATATTTGAGAATGTTACACTGGGCTTTGACAAACACTGATCACCATTTTATGAACCAAACTATGAGTAATATTCTGAGAAGAAGAAAAAACTTCTCAGAAATCACACTAATAAATTTACAGATGACGAGTGAGAATAAAGTGGTAAATCCATTCAAAAATGGGTGTGTTGTTGGTGTGTGGGTGTTGTACATGTCTGTGTTGTGTGTTGTACATGTCTGTGTCTGTGTTGTGTGTGTGTGGGTGTTGTCTGGATTGTGGATGTTGTTCATGTCCGTCTTGTGTGTTGGTGTTATCCATGTCTATGTTGCGTGTGTGTTGAATGTGTCACAGATTTACAAGAGAAAATAGTCCCCTTAGACAAAGTGACAAATTTAGGGAAAAAAAACCTTCAGAGAATGTATCATTATACATTTCAACATGAGTTCTAAAATAAGCTACAACATGTTCCATTACAGCCTAGATCGATTGCAGAAATCCTACTGTGGCTTTTTTAACACAGAATATAACGCCTGAGGGTCACTACTAAATTATCACCATATCTGTACGCTGAAAGAGGGAAAACATCATTCAACTCTTTCAGCTGCACCACACAGAGAGAAGGGTTACTGCTGTCACAGATGAGTTCGAAAGATCTCAAATGCTCATGGTACCATGCAGTCATCTCTTTGCAAACAAACAGGATCTCAGTGTTAAGTGCCACTATCTGTTTGATCTGCCTGAATGAAGGGAGGCCAGCACATGAACCAACAGCGACTATCATGTCAGCACAATATCGAATTCCATCTACATAGACTGATGATGCAACTAGAACTGATGTAAGCTGAGGAACTCTCTGGCAGAAAACCTGTTGGACATTCTCAGGATAAGATGTGATTGATGCTGTGGTGACCTTGTCCATTTCAATTGAAGGCTTGAAAAATGAACTTGTGTCCAAATAGTAAGCCATCATTTTCTGATGCTTAACAGCCAATGTAAGAGCTACATTTTTGAAGTTGTGGGCATTACGAATGACCCGCTTGAAGAATTTGTGTTTTCCCTCGAACCGCATTGTCCAAACATCTGAAAGGGGACCAAATGCTTTGATCATCTCAGGGTAATGCTCAATGTAGTGGTGTTTTGGCCGTAATCTAAAATCTGGGAATGTCGTTTGCAACAAGTCTCTATGTTCTGACACTTTGCAGTCAAGGAAATGCACCGACTCTTCAGTGTGCTTTGTTGCGACAGCCAACTCAACAATGTCTTTTAGGAGCAGCAGAATATTCCATGCATTGTCTCCTTCAGGGACTTTATGGCCAATGATAAGTGGGAGCAGCGTGATTAGGGCCCAGTTCTCATGGCCATTGCCACCTATGGTCCCTTTGGTAGAGAAGCCATGTGCAATTGGCTGAGGCTGGTCAGTTTTGTCATGAAAAGCATATTCAAAGGTTTTTATGGCATGATTCAGTGTTTCTATGCTGAAATATTTCTTAGAAATCATGTCTGAAATGCAGAGGGATAACTCAACAGGAACAATGCCTTCCAAAAGGTCATGGAGGATGTCAGGGGGGTACCCACGAACAACATGAAAGTGCTCCAGACTGTCAGTCAGTACACACCCTCCTTTCACACCATACCGTTTTGCCACAGTGGGATCCTGCTTTACCTCCTGCACCTGCTGGTTGTGAGTGTCTATAGTGCGGGGTTCAAAAGCACCTGAATTTACCTCCGTGGCTTGCATCTCGCTTCTCGTCGCCATACAGAACCTGCAGAATCTGTCCACCATAAAATTTTCAAAGAATCCTGCCAGTGAATGAGCAGCCAGGTTATCAGCAGCCACATATAAAACCGTACCTTTGACATTCTCCCAACTTCTCCACATATACACCATGTTGCTCCAAAGAAGCCAGATCATGAATGAGAGGGTGGAGAATTTGAGCGTAGCCAAATTCTTTTACATGAGAGGCTTTACACAAAACAGCAAGCTGAATGGAGTGGAGTGTGGATCTGTATTTTGATGGCACATTAGCTATCACCCAATAGACTGCATTCATTTTGTGTTTCTTTCTAGATGTTCCTAAAGGATTGGACACTTCAAAATCATCTGTATAAAGTCCAACAGCAATTTTGAATTCCTCCCCTTTAAGGAGGTCATTGTCATTACAGTACGAGCCATCTCTGTATGAACTGTACTCATGTTGCACATGATTTTGGATGGGAAGAGCTTTGTCTAAAATATCTGCCCTATTCAACATCTTCTGTAGCATTGGATGCAAAGGAACATATACAGCACTCGATTATTTTCCTCTTTCAATAATGTACTCCACTGGTTTAATCTCTGTGAAGTTTTTATTCACATATGCTGCTCTCCTTTTTGTTGTTGATAAGGGGCCATCCTTGCCACAGAATTTCATGATCACATTGCTGTTTGCGGCAGCCCTGACTAACTCTTTCACAACTGAATCATCTACATCTGTATGTTGTTTCAGAATGTCCTTAAGTGCATTATGCAGCAGTGGCTGGGATAGTTCACACATCTGTAACAGCTGTTGTATGATTTCTTGTACCGTACGTTCTGGAACGTGTAGGACCGTTTGCATCTTTAAAAAAAGAGCTGCTAGGTTGTGCTCCAGCTGTTTCTCTAGATCATTAAGATCTTCATTGGTAGAATCATCACTGTCTTCTGATTCAAGGGTGTCATTTGAAGGCTCATGTTCTTCTTGGGACATGTTATTAGTTGCACTACTAGAGACTATTTCTGGCCTGAACATCCTCCAGTTGTGTGTTCTGTGCTCCTTACTTCTATGTGCATTAAATGTAGAATACACATTTGTGTGAAAGTTACAGCCATTATATGGACACTGGACTCTGTGATTCACCTTTAAATGTGTACTGCGCAGGTGAGTGAGAAAGACTGCTTCAGTGCAGGGTGTAGAAAAATCACATGACTGGCAGTTAAAGGTTACTTGGGCAGTTTCACTAAGTTGTGCACCCTGGGTTTTCTGGTGAATCTTTGCTAAGTGGACCTTAAGTGCATTAATGGAGTTGAATGTGCACACACATTGTTGATGTAAGCAGGGAAATGGGACAGTTCTACCATAGTTTCCGTGTTTTAACCGATAATGTTTTAAAAGGTAACCCCTTTTCTCACAGATAAACTCACAGTACTTACATTTCCACAGCATCCTCACACCACAAGAATCTGTAAAACAAGAACACGTTTAGGTCAACAACTCAGCACAACAATGTCACTGTTAAATACAATAAGGTAATAAAACCGAAACAACACCTGTGTTACAGAGAAAACTGGCATGTAAACCATCGTGTGTGAGGCCGGTTACACACTGCCGGGGTGGCATTTCTGTTGCGTGTCAGCTGCGTGGATTTTTCTGTCTTTTCACACCAGAAACGTGTCTGACGCGGCGCTGCTGCTGCTAGCCTTGTCTGGACACATGCATGTTTCCCATTGATTTACTGCACTCAAGCAGTATACTTCATGTTACACATCAATATATACTGATTTGATTACAGCAAAGACAACGTCGGCAGTATTGACGGTAAATAGACTACAGAATATTGCATTCTGTACAGGTGCAATATTTGAAAATCGATCATCTTTTTTTTTTTATTACATTTGTATATCTGCATTTATGTCATAAACTCGAGACTTTCAAACATCAACAGTCCATTTATTAATTTGTATTGTTAAGGTTTCGGAAGCTCTCGAGGGAGGACTCAATCCTTTGTTCTCGTCCCGGCCGGAAACGAGGACACGAATGAGTCAATTCGTTTAAATTCAAAAATCAAAAGTTATTTAATAACTGAACAACGTAATAGGGATTACAATTACAAAGTGAAATACTAAGCGAACAGTGGAATATTTCGCGAAATAGAGAATCCTCTGAGCAAGTCTGAAGTGACTTATCAACGCGGCTGCAGGAGAAATTCTAACAGTCTTTCCCCCGCCATGGTCCTTTGAAAACTCTTGAGGTGTGTCTTCCTTGGTGCATTTGAATGTCATTGGCTTCTTCTCCAAAGGGTCACCTCCTCCATTGTCCCCTTCACATCGAGGTGTGATGCTGCAGCTGTAACCTGAAACCTCACTGTACTAGCTGTCCCTCACATTCCAATGCACTCAATGTAGATACAGTTGGCTTTATGCCTCAATGAGTGAATTTAACAAAGCATACATCGTTTAAGTCTTCATCTTATAACTAGTACACTTTCATTACAACAACCCATCATTAATGATCACCGTTCATCACACTTCATCATAAGATCTAAGACAGTTCATGTGGTTCAATTCTCAAGACATTTGCCTCAGTCGGCTGCCTTACATGAAGTTGTTCATTTTATTACCTGACAGGAGAAAAAACTCCCAAAAAACCCTCTTTGGGGATAAAATTGGGAGAAATCCATAAAGAACGGCAATTGGCATCCGTCCCCAGGTTTTAACATCACATTGTGACAGAATGTTAATGTGTACAGTGTTTATATGATTTAAATGACTATGAATTGTGTTTGATTGAAATTGCATTCACTTCATCTAACATGTTAATGTAATAACTAATATCTACTAACACACAAACTATAATTCTAACACTAAACATTATTACACGTACTATAATTCCCTGACTAGGGGTGCACTTCTGGCTTAAATCCCTAACAGTATTCATGTCAAAATGAAATATACTAATATATCTTTTCATGTAAAATTTAGCTATAAACAGACACGCCACGCAGCCAGTGTAGAGAGTGAGAGGGAAAAAGAGAGCGGCCAGTGAATCAATGGCTGCAAGTAGCTCGGGTGTAGCAAAACACCTCCACAGCGGATGTAATTTGCCCCGACAGCGGTTGAATCGTTTTTCTATTGCGTAAAATGGCGGTTGAAATAGGTGATACAGTCGAACAAACTAACGGTATGTGAGCCGTCCTCAGACTGTTAACACTAAGTTAACTTTAAGTTCAGCTAACACTTTTTGAGTAGCTAGCCAGCTAGTTTTAGCAATAAGCATGTATTAACACCATGCACAGGTTCAAACAATAACATTAGACGGAAATAAAAGCTGCGTCAAATTATCTGCAAGCTTTTGGGTATTAAACATTCCCACAAAGATAACTAGGCTACAATAGTTATTTTACATACTAACCATTCCACTTCGAGGTGGTAAAGTTGCTTTCTTGGATTCCGTCTGCTGCCGATGCCTGTGCTCGTCCCGCCAGGTGAAGAGCCCCTTGGACGCACGTTAGACGTTGGTCTAGTCACGTGACCAGGCAGATTTTTGAATTAGCTCCTCCCCTTTCTTCTAAAAGTAAACATACCGAGTTATCTGTGCTAAAAATGATTAGTGCAATGAATTTTTCAGCTAATTAGTACAAACAACTGATGTTGTTTAGTAATGATAGCAGGTTTTTACTAAACATAAAAGAATAAGTAATGATCACTCGTAAGTTTAATTAGAAACAAAATCCGGGTTTACAGTGTGGAGAGGGATTAGGGGGGATGTTATGGCTGCTGCAGAACATGATGAAATCTTTTTTTTTTCACATTTTCACCAGCTTGGTATTTTTTTCTCACTTCAGTTGAATAAAATAGCACATCCTGTTAGTCGGCTCACAGAAAGGTGCATGCAAAATACAAAACATATAAATGTGCTGAATATGTTGGGAGAATTATCAAAACTGAAATGAAAATTGGGCATCTTAAGATATTCCTGTTCAAATCATAGGCCGTGTAAAATATAAGAGCAGCATCTGTGACATAATCCACGGGCTTTCTGAGGAAAACAAGAGATTATTTGGGTAGGTAGCAGCCCATGCTGGTGGGGGGAAATGAGGCGAGCCTGGAGGACACAGAGGAGGAGGCAGCTAGCAACAAACCTGGAATTGCACCAACCTGCCACTCAAAGAAGGGGGTCTTGCCTAAAATGCGGGCATGGGCTGTGGACACAAAACTGTTTTGAACTGTTGGTGTCTTTGGCTAATATTCCCACTTACTTTAACATTAAGATCTGTGGGTATTAGTTCACTTTTGGAGCCATCTTTAACTGGCCACTTAAAGGACTTTTTGGCCAATTCCAAAATTGTGTAATTTTTCAGAACCGGAGAATGCTATGTGATTTGGACAAATATTTTAAGCAATAGTGTATTTTTTTTTGTTGGCTGAGAATTAGGAGAATAAACCTATCTACTAAATCTGATATTTGCAAGACTTTTAAGGGAGTCATTGTGCCCTTTGGCAATAACCCGGAAGATGAAAATGTGCCAGAAGCTACACTCACTATAATTAAATGCATGTTGTATAGTCGGCGGCTTGGTGGTGTGGTGGTTAGCACTTGTCGCCTCACAGCAAGAAGGTCCTGGGTTCTACTCCGCCCAGTGGCCTTTCTGTGTGGAGTCTGCATGTTCTGTGTCTGTGTGGGTTCTCTCCAGGTTCTCCGGCTTCCTCCCACAGTCCAAAGACATGCACTGGGGATCAGGTTAATTGGGGATTTTAAATTGCCAGTAGATGTGTGAATGTGAGTGTGAATGGTTGTGTGTGAATGGTTGTATGTCTCTGTGTTAGCCCTGCGATTGGCTGGCGACCGATCCAGCATGTACCCTGTCTGTCCCGAAGTTGGTTCCAGCCCCCCCCCCCTGTGTGCAGGATAAGCGGTTTGATAATGGATGGATGGATGTTGTATAGAAAGATCCGACCAAGCTACTTATTATAAATTTAGTAAGTATTGAGGACTTAAGTAATGTCTAAGGGGAGCCGAGTCAGAACATTCCCAAACCCCTTTATTTAAATTAAGACTGACTTTATTGGTCATTAGCAGTTTCCTCAATCTTTCATCAGACTTTTCACATCCTCCAATTAATCCTTTTAATGTCCTCCGAGCAAAATGCAGACCGTTCCCACCACATTCATTTAGAAATAAGACATATCAAATCCAAATAGTTGTGCATTAAACAAACAAAGTTTATGTGAATATCATTATTGATTATTTATTTAAAAATATTGAATTTATTCTCAGTAAAAAAAAAGAAAAACTGGTCTTGAATGGACTATGAATACAAACCAATCAAGGATTACACACATATGTATAGATCTTGAATTGAAGTGGCTATGTATTTATTTAGTGGGTTAGGGTTTAATACTGACTGATGTTAAATCATGCACCTATTTTGAACTGGAGCTATGCACACAGCTGATAGTTCAGCATCCGTATGCTGTACTTATTTTGACAACTCCCGTATTCCTGTTATACTTGTATACTAATGCATAAATGTTAAGGTCTTATTAAATGTATTAGGGGCGGAAGAGGTTTTAAACCTTGTAATCCTGGATCACAGCAGTTGTAAACTGGGTATAATCTCAGTTTCAGTCTGGTTAACAGTGTTGTTCAGTTGTTTCTCTGATTTCAAGTTTACAGTATATTCACAAGGACCGCTGAGTTACCGTGTGGATATTTTGACCTTAGTTGTCCGAGTGTTACTCCGGTCAATGAATAGTAATCGTCAATATCAGTATTAGCAAACAGGGTCTTACCAACAGAAACATGTTGAACCACAATGCAACATGTTTTTCTTTTACTAAGCACAACTGAGGACAACTAATTGGTTTTCTATCTCACGCACAATTCTGTTCCTTTCAGACGCAACTGAAGGGTGATTTAGAGAAAGTCTGTGTGCGTAGCATGCTGCAATTAAAAGATAAATTAGGATTAGTTTGTGGTTTTTAAACTGTAGCCCATAACTTAAGAGTTCAATCATCTTGACAGATGAAACAATTGCTTCATTACTTTTATTTGATACCGGTTATATGTATGTAATGTAATTCATTTTTAATTTAGCGGAATTTTCTGCGTCCATCGTCAACTATGCTCTAAAGCCTGAAACTCTGAGATATATTTTCTCTTTCTTGTGTGTTCTATGTGGAGGTCTAACATCCTCAACAGCTGTAGCTAAACCCTCACATTATTTTTTAACAAATTCAACATTAATTTATGGCTGAATTAAGGGCTCTTAATTTTTGCATTTTATCTTCATGCCTCTGCCTCTTTATATATATATATATATATATATATATATATATATATATATATATATATATATATATAATGTAATCGGCAGGAAATTGGGCTAAAAAAAGTCGCCTTAGATATGATGACAACATGACCTATTCAATGCAGCGCAGGTCTTAGTGATGGAAATATGTTATTAAAACAATTTCTTGATATCGTCCTTGAATCCGAACTTGTGTTGTAACACTGCCTGTGTGCAAACCGAGTAGCTGCCATGGTTGAGCCATTGCAGAGATTTCAGACACACACACATACACTGTGCAGTTATGAATGCTGCTGGCCTGTTTCTGTTCAAGCATACACGTAGGTTGTCCTAATCAAGGTAAAAACGTTTTGTACTTGTTCTTTAATTGGCTCGCTCGAAGCAGCACTTTTTGGCTGCCATTTCTTATTTGGGAAAGAGAAGATGGTCATTCATGCAGACAGGGCAGGATTGGATTGGAACAACACTGGTGTGCACTGAGCAGGGCCAAATGTCCATCTTGAAAGTGACTGCTTGCTTTAAATGCAGCTAGAATAGACGCCAGCAAATATGATTAATTATTATCTAATGTTTATTGTATGTTAAAGAGGGTATACTCTTAAATAACAACATGAATCTTATAAAGTGAGAAACCACATTTTGGTATTTTGAAGCACTCAGATATTTGTTTCGACTCCAAATAGCACTGACCTGTGCTTGGCTTTCCCTTCCCCTTTCGTGCTGCTAATTAACCTGCACACATGCAACGCATTCACTCATTAAGCCCCACAGTTTATCTACTCCAGTTCTTCCTCTACTCTTCGCCGGGTCGTCGGTTCACACAAACGAAACTATTGCTACAGCCGACTTCCCAGCAATTACTCGTTTGTGACTCAATTAGCCTGTGCTTTTCTAGCCTCTCGGCCTTGCCGACCCGTTTGACCACCCGTCCGCTTACGGATTCTTACGGCCCAGCCCGCCTAGGACCCCGATCCCTAACTCTTCTCACCTCCAGCACAGTGAACTACTCCTGCTTCGTTGCTCTTGCTCATGGGTCCAGCCCCGCAGAACCATGACATTTTCTATTGTCTGACCAAAGGATATTACATTACAGGTCATTTAGCTGACGCTTTTATACAAAGCGCCTTACATTGCATTTATAACCCCTGGCTATTTACATTTTTGCCCGGGGAGCAATTAGGGGTTAGGTGTCTCCTCAGGGTCACTTCGGCATGGGAACCAACCTTGCGATTCCCAGCGCACCCTCTCTAATCCTGCGCCACGTCATATATGGGTTCTGTGATCAAAGCGTGAGGATTAGGGAACAAGCCCTGCCACAGGAACTTTATTGAGGTCTTTTTGGAACTAATGACACATAAAAAGGTGTCTTACACAGCTAGAATCATCGTAAACCACGGCAGGACTCATGTATAAATGTCAATATTCCCTTTTGGCGTTTTTTAAGACGTAGATTATATTTCACCAGAGAATTACCTGAATTTAGGATATGTTTCATTCTTCAGATTCTGGAAAACCCTCGTCAAGCCAGATCACTTTTTTTTTTAGCATTACACAAATTATTCTGATATATCACATTTTTCATGATCATGATCCAAATTCACTCATGTTCCTGGACACAGGAAGGTCATAGAGGGCAGACTGGGGTATCCCTTTCTGAAGGGCTACTGCTGCACTAGTTTGATTATTCAGTCTCATTGACATGATGTCACATATTCCTTATTTTATCATGCAGGCAGAACAGATGGTATCTAGGAGTAACATATTCTCATTAGGTGGTCTCGAATCTGCACATCTGAAAGGGGAAACGGGAGGAAAAAAAGGGGGGGTGGGGTGGGGGTGGTTAAATCCTCAGAGTTTTGGCACAGATCAACTCTCTGACCTTCTGTCCAGTCTACTGGCCGACAGGCCGGAATGGAAAGATTGAGCAGGGGCGGGAAACCGACAGCCTCTCAGTAACAGAGAACCCCAGATCTGAGTCGGCCTAATCAGTAATCACTGATATGTTGCATTCACCTTTCACAGGGCTTTTGTTACAAAACAAAATCGATATACTCTCCGTTTAAATGTAAAGGTTGGGTCTCTACTGTAACAACGTTCATAATAATCACTATACCACTAGAGCGTGTTTGTCAATATATTTCAGGGGGTGGGTGAACAACACCACTCCTCCTGTATAATTACACACAGTAAGTCATGGAAAATCTATATCTGTCATCTATATCAGTGATCTCGTTTCCACAAGCAAAAGAACTCTAAAAATTAAACTTTCACTACTGTTATGAAAAAGCATATAGGTTTCAAATTGGTTACCACCTGCTGTTTAGCTCTTCTAGAAGACCTTTTGTCTACCTAACACTACCTGGCAGCTAAATATTATAGCATGCACTTTGAGTAATTCATCAAAATGGGGACGCAGCTGTCCGCTCAAATCATTGTCCCTCTTTTTTGTGTTTGTTGCGGTGAAAAGTCACAATAGTAGTGGAATGTAGAACTGCAGCTTTGGCATATAGGTCATGCCTGTTTCCAGTGGGACTGATTCTAAGGCTGTGCTTTGTCGACCCAACTTCCATTGGCAGGATGTTGTGCATAATTTGGGCACTAGATATTGTTTGTTATTGCCTCTCTGCTTCTTGCACATGAAGTAGTTCTGTTGGCTTCCGGAGCCATGCAATGTCCGAGCCGGTATGGGCACTTTCTAGCAGAGGGATGAGCAATTAGGACGTGTTTGTGCTTTCTATCATCATATTTTCCCCAGCGAGGGCTTTTCTTTGGATATTACAAGCACACAATAGACAAATCTGTGCAGGAGCTGTGGTTGTACAAGTCAGGCCACAGTAGCTTATGAATAAAAACAGCATAAAGGCATAACTCACATGATTCAGACACAATCTGTATTACCACAGGCGTACCAGTGCATAAAAATGTGTTTCTATTGAGACCGAAGGATGAAGAACATGTGCCCAGGCTCAGTTGTCAATGCAGGTTGTGCGTGTTCATGATAAGCAATTTCAGGAGCTGTAACATCCTGAAATACCCCAGAGATGGTATTTTAGAAAAGGCCTCTTCTTCTGTTGCAATGTGAACTACATGTGATTATCTGTTTGCATTATTGGCTGCAGCCCTTTCGTTAACTCAAAATTTAAATCTTTAAATTTGCAGAGATAATTAGGATCAATGCTTGGCACTTGGCATTTTAGAGGGACAATGATTATCTCCTGCGAACACAAAATACGTCCCATATTTTGATATGATAAACCAATCAGGTGTCTACACACACACACACATTCATGATGTGAAAAAAAACACCTGTTTCCTTTTTTTCTTTCTTTTCTTGATCCCACAGCCTCAGGCTCTAGTGATGCGCCTTCATGCCCCGAGGACCTGCCAATGGGAAAGTGGCCTTTCAAAGCCCTTGTAGCCAGTCTGTGTTACTCGCACTTGTACTGGAGTTGGAGGGGAAACATATTTTGTGTTCCCCTGTGCTTTCTGTTCCCTTTCTTCGCATATTTCAGACCTGAATCAATGCCAATTCTGATACACTACTACTAATATTACTACAAACAATTTTAAACAAATTTAAGCTCCTGCAACTTCTGTTTTTAGAAAATCTATTGAAATTCAGCTTCCCCACTTCCTGTATTTTCAGCAGTTCTTTAAAATAATTTCTGCTTTTCTTATGCCTCTATTAACAGCAATGTTTTAATATTCATTTCTGTATTCTTTTTTTGCAATATTTCACATTTATTTCAGCTGTTTTCATTTCTGCTTTTTCAGCAAATCTATTGAAATTCCTTTCAGCTTCTCCCATTTCTGTATTTTCAGCAATTTCAAATTAATTTCAGCTTTTCAAATATCTGTCATTTCAGCAAATGTATTCAAATTCCCTTCAACTTTCTGTATTTTCAGCTATTTTTAAATATTCAGTGCAGCTTTCAGCTTTTTGCATTCCAATGCATTTTCAGCAGGAAATGCCTTTTCTAGTTGTTGGAATGCATTGAGATGCATTCCAAGTATTGTTCTTCGAATCTTTATTCTTCATCTTCTATTTCTTCCGCGGCACCTTTCAACTCCTTCACACTTTCTAACCCTAACCCTAACCCTAACCCTAACCCTATTAAAACCGTTCAAATATTAAAATGTTCAGCTCCTTTCTGGCTTGAGGGCTATGACTTTTCAGCTTTCTACCTCTTATGCTGGAATTTATATAAATCAATAATCATTAATATTTTAACATGGTTTTCAAATGGAGTTTGCTTTCAAATCCTCCTAAACTTCTTCAACTTTCAGATTTTTCAGCTTTGCAAATCTTTCAGCTACAGACACCATTTAAACTTTCAAATGTTGACACAAGTCTTAACTATTTTATAAAAAAAACTGCTTCTTGATATCTATTCTACTTTTTTCATAATCACTGATTATGTTTCACTAGTTCTTCGCTCCGTTTCTGACTTTTACATGAGTGTGTATTGCGTCTGCTAGAGTGGGGACCTCGAGGGCTAGAGTGTGAGGCAGCGCCAGAATCTGGTTAAAAAAAAATGGAACTTCTGTCCTTGCAGCCAAAGTATACCCTCTAGAGCAGGGGTCTCAAACTCGCGGCCCGCGGGCCAATTGCTGCCCTCGGGACGATATTTTGTGGCCCCATCCTTAATATGAAAGTGTAATGTTAGTGCGGCCCGCAAGTTTTATACTGTAACCCTGTCAGCTGCTGTGTGGGACATGTTATGATGTTCTGGTTTCCTACTGTGTGCTTGTCCAGTGAACATGGTATGCATGTGACTGACATGGGGGGCGGGTCGTGTGTGTCGGCCGAGTTGCAGAGAGCAGGAGGGTGAAATTCAGTTTCCTGCCCTCTTTCGCGCAGGTGATCATGTGACTAACCGTTAGCATCGCTCGTTTAATAAAGTTTTCCTTTACGACTCACACTAACAACACATGAAGCATCTGACGTCCCCGACGAGCGTCTCCGTCCATTACTACGCAGCTTCGATTCACGTAACTTCACGTTTGGCTATAAAGGAATTCCACGGTCACATGACCTTAGGTCTCCCCCGCTGAGTTAAAGGAGGACTAGTGTTGTAGTCTCATTCGGACCGATCCCCCAGGGTGGGGTTCAATGACTGCTTGACAATGACTGAAGTGAGTGTTAAGTTGTGTTATTGTTGTTGACAAACTGTCTGTCTCTCAGTGTGTCTGTGGATGGAAGTGTTGAGCTCAGCGATGGGACCGGAGCGAGTCTTACCAAACTCTAAGGATGAGCTGGGGGGGAGCGAGCGCCCAGCCGATGGAGCTATGCTGCCTGCGTGGAGTGGGGGGGAGGAGGAGGAGGAGGAGGGGGAGGTGGGGTCCGAGATGGAGCTGGATGGAGAGGAAGAGGAGAACGATGGAGGATATTACTACCAACCCCTGAACCAGGAACCTGAGGGGGAGGAGAGGGCCGTGGGGCAGGAGGACACCCCCCCCTCCACTGAGCAGCTTCAGCAGAGGATACAGGTGAGTTGTGTTTATACAAGCATTTATTATCATAGTATAACACATCAGTGTTTTAATAAAGCTTTCACTCTTTATTACAGGGGTCTCAAACTCCGGTGTGGCAGACCGACGCGGGGGGTGGGGTACCGACTTTGGCGTACCCCACCCCCCGTCGACCATGCCGTTCGGACGCTAGTCTGGCCCGCGTTCGGTTGAAGTGGGCTGCATCTGGCCCGCAGCTGATTTGAGTTTGAGACCCCTGCTCTAGAGGCTTCATTTCTTCAGATTAATGAGGGCATGGTTATGCTGATTGGATTAATGCGTTCATGGAATCCCAGAGTTCTTTAGTTTTGGCCTACGGAGACCAACAGTCACACAACCTCTGCTAAAAGCCCCATAGGCTCCAATACAAATCTGCCGACATATTTCTCAAAAAATCCAGAAGGTACACGTTTTGTCAACTTCATCAGGAGCCGTATTTTTTACCGGACAGACATAAATAACACCTCCCTGCGTTCGGTAGAGTCTTGGGTCTCGCACAAACAGCATATTTTTTAGATAGCTGTTATAGTTTTGCGCTGAATTTCATTTGTTTGAGGTGTGGATTCTGTGTAACTCGCTGTCCTGACTGAAAGGACGCCAGTACCAAAAACACAGCCTTATAATAACTTGTGCAACATTGTAAGTAGATGTACCTTCTAAAGAAATGGATTAGCAGAATTTGACTAGATCCACACTGGACAAATAAAAGGACAGACTTGCGTAGAAAATTACCAGCTTTCATTTCAGTGAATTTTCTGTTTGCCCCTCAATATATCTTGAGTGAACCTGAACAGTTTTAACATTTTCTCAGAGCATCTCACAGACTCTTGTTCAATGCTTTCAGACTTGATATTGCTATCTTTTTTTTATCACAGCAGCGGTCCTGGGGCATAAATATGCATTAGGCGTCAGGCCTTCCTATGAAACAAGAAATGTCCACAGAGGAGAAGTCAGAGCAACACAAATGTAAATCAAATGGTTCCCCATGGCCATCCAAGGCCCGTACTGGATTTCCAAGCTTTCACAGTCTGCTTTTCCCTTTGCCTTGTTGATCTTTCACCGATCACCGATCTCGCAGAGGGGACGCCGGGACTGGATTAATCAGTGAGACTGCCTGACTGAGTGCTATATTCAACTCCTGTCCTTCTGGATTAGGGTTTCAGTATGTGTTAACACACTGTTAGTGTGGTTGGGTTGATGTTATATTGCAGAAGGGCAAGAACCTATGGAGTCCCGACGAGTGCAGTACCTGGTGAGTTAAAGCCAAGGTTACCGAATGGTACTCCTAATTTTATGAGCACAGAAGGAGCCTTTTAGCAAACACACTCTGGTTTCTACGCTGTTTGCTGAAGAGGGTGTATGATTGCAGCGGCCTTTGATGCCTTACATAAAATTGGGTTCAAACAGGAAATTGCTATTGATTTGTACCAAGAGCAGGAGTAAACCACAGAGAAAAGGATGTACACACACTGAACATTGCTTTTACCAAATTAGTTAACCTTAATTAAGCTCAAACTACTATTAATTCAGTACCACATAAGCTTAATAATAAAAAAAAGGAAATGAACCAGCGTGACTAATAAATGACAGGTGTGTTCAGAAAAATTGAGTTCATAAAACCCACATTTGTATTCTATTTAATCATATATCGCAGCAGTTTAATAAATGGATGGTCTTCAAATGTATGTTCCTGTATGATCCGTACAACAATGGAACCCATGATGCATTTCACCCTGTAATAGTCAGATTAATTATATATGAATTTGATCATAGCATAGCATAGAGCTTTTTCTTTTTCAAGTTGAAGGTATCACATGTAACACACTGTAGGTATATAAAGAAAATAAAGAATAAAAGATATTTCTCTTTCCCGGAAAAGATTCGCTTACCCAGGACCTGACAGTCAACTTTGGAAACTCCGTACTAACGCCCACTTTGACTGCTAAGAACCTCGGCGTCACACTCGACAGCCAACTCTCCCTGACTCCCAACATCACCGCGACAACGCGATCCTGTAGATACACGCGCTACAACATCAAGAGAATACGTCCCCTTCTCACTCAGAAGGCAGCACAGGTACTGATTCAGGCTCTTGTCATCTCCCGCCTGGACTACTGCAACTCCTTCCTGGCTGGTCTCCCTGCCACCGCCATTCGACCTCTGCAGCTCATTCAGAATGCAGCAGCTCGACTGGTCTTCAACCTTCCGAAATTCTCCCACACTACTCCCCTCCTCCGCTCTCTTCACTGGCTACCGGTGGCCGCCCGCATCCAGTTCAAAACATTGGTGCTCACGTACCAAGCTGTGAATGGATCGGGTCCAGCTTACATCCAGGACATGGTCAAACCCTACATCCCAACCCGCACTCTGCATCTGCAAAACTACTCGTCCCTCCCTCACTGAGAGCAAAACACTCGACTAGATCTCGACTCTTTGCTGTCCTTGCGCCGAAATGGTGGAACGAGCTCTCTGAAGACATCAGGAACGCAGAGAGCCTTCACATCTTCCGCCGCAAACTAAAGACACACCTCTTCAGACTCTACCTCGACTAAAGACTAACAAATTGTAGCACTTAAATTGTACTTGTAACGTCACTCATCTATAGAAAATTGTAAATTGGCTTATTTGAGGAAATTGCACTTTCTTGTTTCTTGTTCTCCTGAGTTTGTACCCTATGGTTGAATGCACTTATTGTACGTCGCTTTGGATAAAAGCGTCCGCTAAATGACATGTAATATTTCAATATGTCTTGCCTCTTCAAAGGCCGAGAGGTTTTGCAAGACCATGAATGAAAATTACAATGCCAAAAAGTGTCTTGGATGGATCAAGAGAAATATGGTTATTAAAAACGTATGACGAGCTATTAGAATATAGTGTATTACTTTTAGATTATTCAATACATTTTTTTTTGTATAGCCCAAAATTACTCAAACAAGCACAGGAAAAAACCCTTCGACGGGGAGAAAACAGGAAGAAACCTTAGAGGGAATGGCAGTCACCCAACACTATAAAGAATATTGCAAATTTGAGCAAACGTTATACAATTTCCAGCAGTAAAATGGGACACATTAATGCACTAAACTGCTTCCATAGTCAAAAACTATACTATACTATTTTATTCCTGTAAACGGCAATATTTGAGAATATAAATGTCTGAAATATACTACTACTACGTATTACACACACACACACACATTCACCTGCACAAACACACACGTTCTCCTTTGCTAAAACTGCACGGCCCTGACTGAACCTCAGCAAACAATAAATCATTCGGGGGTAAAAAACAAATATACCAAAAGTGTTTTTTGAAATGTAGTCATTTAACAAGAGCATTTTTGCTCAATTAAATGAGCATGTATTTTGCCACCAAAAAAATGGGGCCTACGTATATTATATTTGTATATTGAAGAAATTACTGGTATATAACCATTATGGGAGGTTCATTTTAACAGTCACTGACAGAATAGAAAATGAATAAATTAGGAAATCACATCATGTACTAAATAGTAATAGTAATAGAGTAATAAATTGATCTGTATTTAATGTGAATTATTTGAGATTTAGGATAAGATAAAGATGTTCTTTGGCAGTACTACTCTTAAGTACTACTAATAAAAAAATATTCAAACAGTGCTTAAAACTAAATTGGAGCCCATGCTATACCGTCAACGCAATTTATAAATCTTATAATTACCACCTTAAGATGTGCTGCGTGCAGCATCATACCAGTATCCAATCAAATCCAATCTATACTAGTGGCCCCCTCCAGAAAACTGCATTGTGGAGGCATTATACAGCTATTTGTGCTGGTCTGATTAATGGTCGCAGTAATTAATGCTGAAGGTGTCTGTCTGACTGCCTCAGTATAGAGGAGAATACAGCAGCAAGCCAGCTGCAGAGAACAGAGCTAACACGCACACAAAGGCACAACCAAACCAGAACACACACATCAAACACCTGGATCCTCTCACATGCACATATGTTCTCCATAATATTAGGCTTTTCTCAAAGTGTTCTGCCTCTGATGCTCATGGGAAATTAAAACACTGTGTTCAAAATTCTGTCCCATATGCACTGACTTTGTAGAAAAAATGGAAAGGTTGGCATTACTCTTTAAACGAGTATCACCAAAAATAATTTTTATTAATGCCAAAAATGCGTGACATCCTTCAATTTAAACAGTGTTGAGTCAGGTAGTGCTGAGTCAGAAGGACAGAGAAAGAGTGGAGGATGCACACTGTGGCAGCAGATGTGGAATGATAGTTACAAAACTGATGTAAATTCATGCGTCCAAATCAGCAGCATGTCATAAACTTCCTGTTTCATTAAATGCGTACATTTGCATTCATTAACAAAACACTGACTATACTATCTGTCTGTCTCACACCAGTATCCAAACAGTAAGAATATACTAAAAAATTAACAAGTTTCCTTTTGAAAATTAATTAAAGAGTTATGTATTATGCTAAATGCGACCCTGAATTCAGAATAAATTATAAATAAATTAGTTAAATATTGATAATGTGAAGGCAGGGCCTCAAACATATTACTAATATCGTTAATTGATATCATTATGTTGCAAGTAATTCAGGTCTCACTGTCTACTATACAATTCATGAAACAGGAAGATGCGGTAAAGACACACAAATGTAGACTTGTCAAGCAGACGTACTGTAATGTATTATTGAAGTTTACCAATCCAAATAATTCATGAAGCAATCTACTTGCAGCATCCGCTTTATGAGATAACAATCCGAGGCATCTTCAGAAAATAATTATAGCAGGTGGTTGAAGGCCTTAAACCTAATCTCTACGATATGACTTGCAAATTTGAAGGTTTTTCCCTTTGGTTCACTCAGTGTGCATCTATCAGGCTATTTTCAACATAAAATGTTCTTTATCTTACACTGTTGTTGGGGGAGGGTGGGATGTTGTCATATTTCAAAGGCTGTGGTTGATATGGCATGACTCCAGCCTGATAAGAGCACAAACACCTGCTTGCTCTGCAGGCATGCTGCTTGGAGAGCCCTTTATATTGCCTTTGGATTGCTTTGCTGAAATATGAGGTTTAATCTTCCTGTTTTACACCTGCCTTTCCAAATCCTATGTATCCTTTTCTCATACTGCTCTGTATTAATTAATTATTAATTAATTTCTGTAAATTGTGTCACAAAAGGAATTCAAAACGCTTGGCAAATACTTTTGTAACAATTATTTATACTTTATGTAGGTTTTATTATTTTTCCATTTGTCCTTTTATTTTTCTATAATACATGCACGGTACCAGTCAAGCATTTCACTTGGTGCTGTCTCTTTTGGAGGCTTTGAATGAATGCCAATTATTGAAATGGTTAAAAAAATACTGTCACTGTATTTAGTTAACAGCCCATAGACTTTGGCTTTGTATCAACGAAAAGTATTGTTAGGGATATAAGCCAGAAGTGCACCCCTAGTGGTGGAAATTATAATACGTGTATACGTGTTTAGTGCTAGAATTGTAGTTTGTGATGTTAGATATTAGTTATTACATTAACATGTTAGATGAAGTGAATGCAATTTGAATCAAACACAATGTATAGTCATTTAAATCATATAAACACTGCACACATTAACATTCTGTCACAATGTGATGTTAAAACCTGGGGACGGATGCTAATTGTCGGCCTTTATGGATTTCTCCCAATTTTGTCCCCAAAGAGGGTTTTTTGGGAGTTTTTTCTCCTGTCAGGTAGTAAATGAACAACTTAATGTAAGGCAGCCAACTGAGACAAATGTCTTTGGACATTTGGACCACATGAACTGTCTTAGATCTTATGATGAAGTGTGATTAACGGTGATCATTAAGGATGTGTTGTAATTAAGGTGTACTAGTTGTAAGATGAAGACAAACTATGCATGCTTTGTTATATTCACTCATTGAGGCATAAAGCCAACTGTATCTACATTGAATGCATTGGAATGTGAGGGACAGATAGGACAAAGAAGGTTTCAGGTTACAGCTGCAGCTTCACACCTCGACGTGAAGGGGACAGTCCAGGAGGGGACACTCTGAAGAAGAAGCCAATGACATTCAAATGAAGACACACCTCAAGAGTTTTCAAAGGACCAAAGCGGGGAAAGGGCTGTTAGATTTTTCCTGCAGCCGCTTTGATAAGTCGCTTTAGACTTGCTCAGAGAATTCTCTATTATGTGAAATATTTACTGTTCGCTTTGTATTTCACTTTGTAATTGTATTCCTTATAACAATGTTTAGTTATTAAATACCTTTTCATTTTTGAATTTAAGCAAGCTGACTCTTTTGATTCTTCGTTTCCGGCCGGGACGAGAACAAAGGAGTGAGGCCTCCCTCGAGAGCTTTCCGAAACCCTAACAGTATTGATCACATATGAATAGCATCACCCAATAGGCCTATTTATACTATAAACGCAAATTATAGAGTTAAAACCAATTGACACACGCAGGTAAAAGCCTAAATCCCATCCAACATGCAGACACAGGCTTAGTTCCATCTGTGGTTCTATTTGTCCTTCTTGAACATCAACTTGCTGGAACATGTTGTCCACCTGGCTAACTGTAATATGTACAAAATAATTAAACTATAGTATAAATGACGATGGCACAGCCAACATTTTTACAGATTTAGAAAAAAGCAGTTGGATCCCTTTGAAACATGGAGGTATCAGACTCTTCTAAATCATAGCACAGTGTATGGACAGTCTTTCTGGAAAGCTTTACTTTTATAAAGTGAAGAAGAACAAAGTTAGAAAGGTTTTAGTACAGGCCCTCTGGGAGACAGGTTTTTTAAATCGTCCTTCGCATATTTTCTTTTTTTCAGTGTCTTAGCCATCGTCAGAGCCTATTGAATTGAGCGAGACACACGTGGAGAAGAGCAACAGCTCAGTTAGCCAGTCGGATTCCAAAACGATTCAAAAGCTAACGTGTAAAGTCCAACACTGCTGATGTTTAATTTCTACATTAGTTCCTCCCCAGATCCTCAAATGGAAAGGAATGATTTTTGTGTAGCACAGCATGTCCGGTGAGTTTATCCCTTGAGAAACCCCAGGAAAAATGCATTTTTTCCTTAATTAGGGGCAAAGGTGAGGTGCATTTATGAATGCAAATCGATGATGTGATTTGTGTGCCTGGTATTTTTTTGCTGATAACTCCATGGAGGGCTTACTGACAGATATGCTTCGGATATGTCTTTAATCTTTGTGTTGCTTTTCGCTATCTCGTCTTCTCTGTTAGCATCTTGTTTCGATAGGTCCTGAAAATGCACCGAGTGTGCTCCGTTTTGACCAAATTTGGATATGATGTTTTTGTAACTCTTTGTTTGAGTGGTGTTTGGAGCATGTTCAAACAGCTTAGTTGCAGCTCAGGCTCTAATGCAGCGGTTCCCAAACTTAAGAATGCCGCGGCCCAATTTGAAATCTGAAAATCTTTCGTGGCCCACCCAAATCTATAATCACAACTCTGATCAAAACAAAATGATTAAATGACCTTAAGAATTTAACCAAGATCAAACATCCGCGAGCAAAAGTCCGTCTCCGCGAGGTATTTGCTCGCTTGGAAACGTGAGCTTCGTTGCTCGCGAGGAGAATCTCTGCTCGCGCTCGAAGGAGTTTTCTACGCGCTCGCTGTTGTTCTTTTTGACAGTAAGGTGGAGACAGTGCTTTCAGGGTCCGATCGATGCTGCGAGGTGCGTCTGCTCCCGCCGTCCCTCGCCATCCACGCCTTAAATCTTCGGCTCCTTTTAGAATAACTTATTTCCCCATTAAGATGGTTCAGCTACTGTAGAGAAAAGGCCGCCGTCTCTCGCTCTTTAATCTGAAGAAGTGCTCGGCGAGTACGACAGCTTTGTTTCTCCGACGCGCCCTGAAACAAGCTTCATATCTCATGCGCTTGAGCGCCGCTCCGCATCTCGCCGTCGTAGACCGAGCTTTGGCATGTTTGGCAGAGCGCCTTGAGCGCCGTGTACAACCAGCATGGATCAACTGATTAACCAATTGATCCATATATAAGGCGCTCCGGATTATAAGGCACTGTCGTTTTTTGAGAAAATTAAAGCCTTTTTAGTTCGCCTTTTTAGTTCGCCTTTTTAGTGCGCCTTGGAGTGCGGAAAATGCGGTATATTTACTTTAATACTACAAGAGGGCGCCCCGTCTGTTGAACAACGACAGGCGGACAAGAGCAGCCGTTTCGAGCGAGAGCCTTATTGTTTTATTAATCTGTCCGTTTAAATTGTTTGTGCTTCATCAACTAATGTTTCACATACCTAATGTGCCACATCATAAATATTTAAAAAAATTGAAAATTAAAAAACGTTATTTATTTATTGTAAATAACCTCTCGCGGCCCACCAAGGGGCCGCGGCCCACACTTCAAACAAAGTAAACAAAACAAACACTCGCTGCTCTAATGTTTCGACGGTGTGTTGTAGAATTATTGTGGATCACAGGCCTTTGTCCCCCACGGGGGACGCCTCGGGTTTAACACTCGTCACAGTTTCCTATGTTTTCCTAAGGAGACACAGTGTTGGTGGATATAAATTGAAAAAAACAATTGGGAATTCAGTTCAGCATCATTTTCTCACTGTACGTGCCTTTCACTGTTATGCCTTTTTATGCCAGCCAACTCTTAATTTGGTAGAATGGCTTCCTCTTGTTTTGCT
Source organism: Gasterosteus aculeatus (assembly GCF_964276395.1). Taxonomy (NCBI): domain Eukaryota; kingdom Metazoa; phylum Chordata; class Actinopteri; order Perciformes; family Gasterosteidae; genus Gasterosteus; species Gasterosteus aculeatus. The sequence continues at coordinate 16,522,656 of NC_135709.1, read as the reverse complement.
CCCTTGTAGTGGTATAACCTTGATGGTTATGCTTACAGGTTTTACAGGTTTCAAGCCAAGACAGCATTTCAACCTTGGTCATCCAAGGCGACGCAGGCAGTTTGCCGTTATCCACCAATGAATCAGTGTAAGAGCAAATCAACTAAATAAATGTTTCTAATTACTGATATCTACGACTATAATGCAAAGTACAATTCTCCCATGCTGAGGCAATTGTACATACAGACACTAAGACTGTGATCGATAGCACTACAACAATGAGTAAGAATCTATCTACTATTAAAATCAATACTCTTGAGTGCATACAATAGTGATGTCAGCATATTGAGTCATGAGACATAAACCAAGCAAGCAAAACTTTGAAGAATCAAATCCTTGATCTTCAAAATCAATGAAAAGAACAGAGATACGTATATATTGAGCACCTTGAGGCTTTTCTTGTGTATTCTCAGATGAATACTGTTTTATCAGCTTGCCTTTCCCTCTGCATCAAGAATCTATACAATTTGAAGGGACTTTACCTTGTTACTAACACTCACAACACTCAAAGACTATTATTACATCTGTTTGTGTGCACGTTCAAATGTGCTTTCTGGCCTTCACAAACACAAATTGTGACTGAACCCTGCCGCCCTCAAACAACTTTGTTTCTGTATATCTAGTCTGACCGTATATATACATAGTCTTCTGCCTCTATGGTATCTAACCATAGGAAATTCACTGTAGTGACAGTAATCTCAAATCCTTGTATGTCGGTGGGTTCTACAAAACCTCATTTAACACCAGACAAGGATGAAGACATTCTTGACGGGCTTACCTCTATTTCCTCTTAAATTTGCTATTTGACACATGCTACTGCACACGTGTAAGTTCCATAGCATTCTTCATGCAGCAAGTTTGTGCATTAGAACTACATTTTGAAATGTTGTAATTAATGTCTTAATTGTATAGGATCACAGGATCTGGATCACGTCATAATATGCACAATAAGAATCGTCTTGTTCTCCAAAAAGGATTTCACGTCTTGCTGATTCTTTGCAGGTGGCAAACCTGGTCAGTAAAAAAAGTCAAAGAATAAAAGGCACAAGAAAGGATCAGTTCACTTTCAGAGAAGCAATTACAGGAAGCAATAAAGGCATAGGAGTGCATTCAACAAAAGCGATTTCTGGTACCTTGCTCCCATTCGCAGTCCACTTATTCTCACTCCTACACAAAATAAAGAGAGATAGAATTAAAAAGAAGAGAGGTGGAGTGGAGGAGGCAGTTTGGCGGGTCCTGGGGGTTAGCCAAGATGCTTACAGTGCTCTCTGAGGTCTCATCCCTTTCCTTCCTCACTGCTTGACATATCTCATTGCAATACTCGAAGATATTTGTACTAACTGGATATGGACTCTTTGGAGGTAGCACAGCAGGGTCGCAGTAAGGCCTGATGAACACGTGCCTACCGATTATGCCGCGCATTGAAATGTAACTGTCCTGTGATCCTTTGTAAAGAGGCCAGGTGATAATCAAAAGTTATTTTCATGGGCTTAGTTGGGGGTTTGCTGTCTTGTCTTGATTTAAGAGTTAGGTAAGGGGTAAGCAGGATCTGCCAAGCAGGCAGACACGAGTCTGACAGGATGGGGAGTCAGTTTATGTCCTGGCTGAGGAATGTAAGGTCTGCGGGTCAACTAGAAGATTTACCAGCCAAAGGGGGGTTAGAGACACACCAACACTATTCAACATACACACTCTGTTTACGATGTTTACGTTAAGTCAGGAGTCTGGACATTGGATGTGACCGGATCTTAGATGCGGGAGGTGGAAGGTCCTCCTCTACGCCAGTTTAGGGCCAATAGAAATCTTTCCTTCTCTGTCTTTCAAGGGTTATAAAACATGATGTTCTTGCTGATGTTAGTTAGTTGTTCTTCCGGCCTGTGTGCTGCCTGAACTGCTCCTGCCTTTGCAAACGCAGCGCTGATACTTGACCTGTGATCTGACAAATAAATTTTCCAGAACGAGAGAAGTTATTCGGCTGAATTTTTGATAACCCCGACCAGGCTCCAAATCTTGAACACGTATTCTTACACAGGTCAACCCTTCATTTTGGACGTGTTTTTTCTTGAGCCTTTGGAGTGCTTTGATGAATAAATGTATTTTTTTCAAATCTAGAAGGACATTAAATCTATAAGTTGAATAAATAAATGTTACTTTCATTTTGAAACCTCAGTTGTTTTTGGGCTGCTTCCCCCAGTCACTAACTCAAAATGAGTTGAACTAACTACTGCACCACTTAAAAAACAACATTGCTCTATTTGTCTTTTGTCTTGTGCATTTTACATTCTTACTTTCTTTCTCCTAAATGTGCAGCTAATGTATGTATCATTATGTTTTGAATAATAGCATTGAGAATTTCAAAGTCTCAACTTCTTTATTAATTTTTTTTACTACCCCCTCAATATATGCTCATTGGCATTTTAATCTCATACTCAAGGAAATGTCAGCTAAGGGGTGCTCTGCATGTCACACTGCAATTCCTATTCAAAATTGGGAGATGCATTTAGTGATGATTTCCCCTGACCTAAAGTAAGTCTACCATAAGCATATTCCAATTTTATGACATTCCTTTTAATGATATCATCTTTGTAATTAATTACTTGCTGAGGACATATTCTCAGCGTGGAAAGGTGACAGTAAACAGCTTCATGAAATTAAGGTGAGTCAAGTTTGATGGCAACCAACAGTGCAGTAAATTAGTAAACACCTATGCTAACAGCACTTTCTGCAATTTGTGACAATCACAGCAACTGTATTTTTTATTTTATGCTACTTCTCACTTTTACTACACTACAATTCATGGACAATCATACTTTCTCTAACTATTTTTAATTTTAACTCACTTTTCAGACTAACCAAATGACTCTATTGACAGCCCTACTTAAAACCTACTTTTGTATTGCCCTGAGTTTATTTCAATCTCCCGAGGAGACCATTACCAAGAAAGGGACTGGGCCAATGACAAAAAGGGGTCATCTGATTCATTATGAAACGTGGGAGACTTATAAGATAATAACATTCAAAGTACCACAGTTTTCTTATTCCATGTCACTTTTCTTGCAGCGGATCCACAACCACACCTGTTTCTCCCGAACTCGCTTAAAGCGGTCAAAGAGTGAGAAGCCTTCGCCTTAATAAAGTTGTAAGGCGGAATCACTAATGGTTAAAGATATGATGATGTATAGATATAAGATATATGCACTTGTTGTGCTTGTACTTGTTGTGCTTTGCTTGCTTTTCTAATATTCCAATCAATTTTATACAATAGCATGTGCTCCAATGTATGGCGGACTCACTGTCTTGGGAAGACAAATTGTGTGAACACATCCAACAAAAAATACTCCAATGGCACTGCCAAGGTGGATCAAAGGGACTTTCGGAAACAGTTGTTTTGCATCAATATTCTGAAAATAATTAGCTGCAATTATGTATCTCACTCACCAAAGCCATTACATGCCACATGATCAAGCGCCTTATATGGGCACACTACTATTCCGCTGAGTCAAGATCTCTTCTTACTTTTAAACAAGCCATTCATCAATGTCATGTGAGCATTCTTCCTGATGGCGCTTTTGTGAGTCTTATTCCAGGCAGACAGCATATGGTTAGGATATGGGGGAATGGCACATGTATATGTATGAAGGTGTTACACAAGTAACATTAACTTGGTTGCTTTAGTGTTTGCATGGTTTTAATCATGTAAATAAGCTGAGTGTTCAAGTAAATAATACTGTCAATAGATTTTTTTAAATAACTAATTAATCGCACATTTTGAAATTCATTAATCTTAATTAATGGCGACTAATAAATGTTATTGTTGTTGTTAGAATGTTGTTTTTAATTAATGTGGTGGTCCTCTGCAGACTGTGTGCCGCGCAGGGTAACGTTAGATGTTGAGATGTAAGCACCCTAGCAGCTGGCTTAGCCTAGCAGCAAGCTTAGCCTAGGAGCAAGCTTAGCATAGCTGCGAGTTTAGCATAGCAGTCCTTTAAGTGTTCCATTTGCCACTCACCCCCTCCTGTTTGGCACGTGGATTAATTCCTCTGCACCTCAGTTTGTTTTACTTCTAATGCAAAAGCTCTCTCTCCATCTTGATGTAACTGACTGCCGCAGCTAGCGGCCGTTTCGTTTCCGCGGTCAACTTCCGGTTTACATCCCGAAGTAAACAAACATACGTTAAAATATCTTGTTGCATTAATTCGGCCACATGAATCGCATAGAATTATGTACAGTAGGTTTCTAATAATCTAAATATTTACGCAGTTGAGTGTATGCTTCATAGCTGTAATAACACCCTTGCACTGGGAGACAGGAGAAAAGAGTTGGTGACATCAAAGGGAATGCAGACTGGCTTCACACAACCCTGCATGTTTAAGACGCATGCATATTACAACACAGAAAGCCTGAGAAAAAGGTGTGTTTCGAATTTTAGTAGAAATAATACTGTGAGAGAAGTTTTTATTTTATTCTTTTTATTCTTTTATTTTCATTCTTATTTTACTGCTCCTTGATTTCAGTTTAGTGCATAATAAAGTAGTTTAAAATACCCTGATGTGAGGAAATGTAAGTTGATGGCAATATTGAGCGTTTAGATGTCCTCCAATGGGCAAAGCAAATGGACACGATTATATATTCCACTGATTTTCAATGAAAGATCCTCCTGCGTCACATTCAAGCACACGTTTTGGCCAGAAATCCATGCTTGCCGTGGTACCACTACTCCGACTTATACACGTGTTATGCCCTGACCAACAAGCTAAGCGGACCAACCTGGACTCTTTAGTTATTGTCCTCGGGGACTTTGACAAAGGAAATCTCACCCATGAACTTCCTAAATACAGACAGTTTATTAAATGCCCCACCAGAGAGGAGAACACGCTGGATAACTGTTACACCACAGTCAGCAGGGCTTATCACGCCGTCCCTCGTGCTGCACTGGGACACTTTGACCACGTCATGGTCCATCTGATTCCTGCATACAGGCAGAAACTAAAGCTCTGCAAACCTGTGGTGAGGGAATTCAAGAAGTGGACCAGTGAGGCGCTGGAGGATATTCGGGCGTGATGACTGCACAGACTGGGATGTTTTCAGGACTGCTACTGACAGTCTGGATGAGTTCACAGGGGCTGTACACTGCATGAAAAGTGGGATTTTCGGCAGTATGCGGCACTGTAAATTGTCGTGGAATTTCAGGTTTGCGGCAATTTGCGGGCAACGCCGAAAACTGCCGTAAATTGTCAGAAATTGATGTGGGCCTCCCTTGGCAGTTGTCCCCCCATGACCCCCCTCCTCCTATTTCTAGGGGAGGCTTTGACATGTAAATGAAAATGCTGTGAGCTATACAAATGCAAATCAGGGTTGCAGAGGGACAAAGTGCGCTGGCTGATGACGAGGTGGAACGCTGGAAATCCGCCACCGTAGAGCTCACGTCGGACGGAGGGGACGCCGTTGTTGGCGGGGTCTCGGGGTGGATTGAGCGCATTGCTAGAAGATGTGTGGTTAATACATCCTCTGTGCATTTAAGTAAGACCAAAGAGAAGGTCACTGTAGTCCTGTCACTATGCACTGTAGTTGAGCTCTAGGAGACTGTGATCTCTGCAGACACCTCATGCTGATTCAAATGTTGTTTGCATGGAATGCTCATTTTACCTTTATTAAAACTCATTTTTTAAAGAAGTTATTTTGTGTATCTTTTTTACATAACATTTGCCATTGCTAATGGCGTACACAGTAATCTAGCATATTTGAATTAAATAAATCAATTCAAGCTAAAATGTAAGAGTGTATAATTAGGCTACTGAGCCTGATCTATTTGTACCAGAGATTTTCTTACCTTTTTAAAAAATGTCACCTGGGCTAAAACTCCCTCTGCGACCCTGATTTGCATTTGTATAGCTCACAGCATTTTCATTTACATGTCAAAGCCTCCCCTAGAAATAAGAGGATGGGGGTTATGGGGGGACAACTGCCAAGGGAGGCCCACGTCAATTTCTGACAATTTACGGCAGTTTTCGGCGTTGCCCGCAAATTGCCGCAAACCTGAAATTCCACGACAATTTACAGTGCCGCATACTGCCGAAAATCCCACTTTTCATGCAGTGACAGTTTCTTCCCATCGGCAGTCGGGCTCATCAACAGAGCCCGGTCCCCCACTGACTGACTATAACACTCCACCGGTCACTCCCCTTCACACTGCACATGTCACTTGAACTGTAATTCATCACTTTGTCGTCACTCGTTACTTTGTTACTTGTTTGCTAGTGCACTTTATGCTTAATATTCTTTTTTTTTTTTTTTCAAGGTAAAGGTCTATGCCTAAAATTAACAGATTGATATAGTGATATAACACCAATTATCACCAGAGAGTGATACTGGATTTTTTTCAGGATTTTTTTTGGCACCGTGCCATGGTGACCACTACAGGATCATCAGTTACGTCTCCCTGCCTCCGGGACTGAACAGATACATCAATGCTCCACCGTTGGGGCTGTTTGATGAACAACAGCGCGTTCAGGTCCGCAAACTTTTTTGTTGTTGTTGTCGTTGTAAAAACGCATAGACAGCAAGAAAAAAACGAAACATCCTGGATCCATACCAGCTTGTGATCTCGCCGCTTATTATTTCTAATGTTTGCTGGCCCTCTGCTGCGCCTCAGGCCTAATCACACCCATGAACAGTACATTATTCAAGATGCAGTACTGCTTCTTGTACCCTATTGCTTATATACAGTAGTTACAGTTAATTAATCATGAAATAGTATATATTATATACATGTTATATATAACATTTTAGGACAAAAATAAGACCGACATCAGAAATTACTTTTAATCAATCATACAGTCTTCTCTTCCTTTACACAAAACGTTTGGATGTCGTTCTGCAAGTGGCCACAATCCTGGATACACTACATCATAATAATCATTCTTGCTATTGTTTCTGCAAGCCATGCGCGATGCCTCACTCTCATACACACAAATTCAAGCTACCAAGGCTTTGATGTACCCTCTTTATTTTGTATTTTCTACTTAATTCAGTCAATCTATTTTACGTATTCAACCACTTGTTTTAATGCCTATTATAATACAGGTAAATGAAATCCAGCGTTCTGATTGGTTGAGAGTGAGTCATGGAGTGTGCATTATTCAGCGATAATGTACAGTTGCTGTTCACATTGACCCGAGCGTTCCACATCGCTGCGCACTCAATGTAACAGGTTAGCTTTGACCGCTTTTAGTTGAGATTTCAGCTTTTTTTCAGTTTAATGAAAATTCGTAAACACTAGTCGTATAAACCTTTCTCTAAGATAGTTTAAATGAAATATGCTAGCAACATTTGTTTTCCTTCTAAATCAACAGGATATTCACATTAATGCCATCATTGTTGTGAATATCGTACTTTGAAGGCACACCTCTTTTGGATGATTTAACATACTTGTCAAGTAAGCAATATTTCTGTGTTTCTCTGCCATTTTTTCAGCTTATGTGTGCCTCCCACTGTCAAAGGATAAATGGACATTGTGGGTATGAGTATGTAATGACATAGTTTTTCATGATATATACTGTATATACTTATATTCACGTATGTTTTATTTGCATCTTCCAACTTTTTAAATTTTTTCACCTTTTAAAAATATCTTGACCATCGGGAGAAGGAGCCATTCCCAGTGTTATGTGATATGTCTTACTATGTTAGGTTTACATTTCCATTCATTCAATATCGATGTAGCTGTAGCATTATACCAATTTTAATAAAGCTGTCGGTCTGAAGTCTCTGATTAATTATGATGAAATACTATTTAGGAAAGATCTGACCTGTGCTGACGTGCCCACGCTCTCAAATGTCTTCTTCAGATGGCAGCCGGGACAAAGGATGAGATAATTTTCAGGCTTGTCTTTATTAGCATAGGGAGAACTTGTTGCATTAGGGTTTTATATTCCAAACATGTACAACTGGGTTCAGATTTCAATTTACCAATCTTGCCAATGTGCCAGAAAATTTGTACCCATAATACCCATAACGGCCAGAAGTGGCCGTTATGGGTATTATTCATTCATTGTCATTCATTCATTCATATTCATTCATTGTCTTTATTCACAAATGTTTAATCTCAGATGGCAACTTTTTATTTAAATTATCATTTTCTACAACACCCATAGAGTATTGTTAAGGATAAATATTGGAAACACATCATTTGCCCAATGTCTGCTTAAGATTAGCGAAACAACACATTTAAGGTTATGGGATGTTTAAGGTGGTATTTCATTCAAAGCAAATTTTTTACTGATTTTTGAGACACGCGCCTAAAGCTGCAGTATTTATGTTTCCCCAATCTGACCTCCAGGCTCTTGTAATCTTTATTTCTACTTACGTTATGTTCTTATGTTTTATCTGTTACAATACGAGATTTAAGTCTGATTAATCATTTAAGCTTTAATTCAATCGTCTTATTGTTCAAACATTTCAAACATTTCACGGCGACAGCGGGAGGAGACTGAGGCAGGCGAGGAAGCTGGAGCCGGACGCTCGTGTGATTAAAACGATCAATAAAAGACTGTTTACAGAAACCCCTCGCCGTATCCTCGTCATTCCACGTTCCCCCCAAGGACTGCACCCCACAGTGGGCTTTACGATTTAGAATTGGATCTCCTTGATCACCGACGGAAAAGTTACACATGCAGCATGTACCAATATGCAGAACCAGGCTGACTTTGGGAAACATAGCGAACAAAATGATAAACACGAAATTACGATTAGTTAGTTAGTTAGTTACTTAGTTAGTTAGTGAGTTATCACTGAGGTGGATGTGAGCCTTATACCTCAGGGTGCATGATTCTTTGAGAAATATATAAGTGCATAAATATTACATTTTCAAATTTCCGCCACCTTTTTACAGTGACACAGACATTCAAAGCTTCCACGCTGAACAGCCCACATTTGTCTGCACCTGTTCCACACTACAGCTGCCAAGGTTGCGAGTATAACATCATCAGCAAGGCATAGAAAAGAGGATTGATGTTGGCAGCTCCCTGACAACATGCAATGCTTGCCACTTTACTGTTCACCAGGGACAGTCACAGTGCAAAGATAAGCAGTTATACACGCATGTCTAGGTCTGCAGAGATCGTTACTAAGTCAACTGTCTATGCCATGAAACTTAGCTAAAATGTTATGTAATGCACTCTAACCACGATTTACCTTTTGTTTTTTCAATTTGGTCACTGGAGCAGCCAGAAGTCCCACTCAATATACAATTTGTCATACACTGACACTGACTTGTGTTTGTATTAATTAAGTTTTTTGTACAACTCGTATCATATTTTCTGAGTTGGCATTGTAAATGTCTTGAGTCCTAGGAATGTGGAGATATTGCTTTGAAGGGGACTGATGTTTGCAAAAAGAGCTCTACGGATTAAATAAAATCATTATTTCATTCAGTGGAATAAAAACAATATCCACATTGTATATATATATATACACATTTATTTAATTCTACTCATACTAAAGAATTTTTTTTTATCATTTTGAGGAGAGATTACGAATATAGACTTAAATATAATTAATGCATTCGTTAAAAGGTTTTATGTCAACACATCTTGAGCTGTTTTGTTCATCCAGTTGCAAAAACGTAAGCGTCGTAAATGTCTGACGGTCAGGTAATTTTTCAATTTCCCCCCATGAAGTTGCTGATTTTGTGCAGTTTTGTTTTGTTCTACAAAAAATAAACGATATGTAATCCTACAATATTTTGTCATGTATGGAGTTGGAGATATTCTACCTGATGGCTAAACACTGCAAACTGAAAAGAAACAACCCATGTGTGGAAAGTATAACATTAGGCTGAGCTGCCACAATCATTCATGTATTCAATTGAAGCAGACATGGTGTTGCTTACCACAGTGACATGCTACACACAGCCCTTCACAGTGAATGGCGCGAGTGAATCGCCCACTTTTTCCAGTGATCTCGTCTCTATGGAACGACTTTATCAATTGGAGTAATTGAAGTATGTTTGTTCTGATTATAATGACGCATATAAGTTCATTATGCATGGATAAATGCTATTTCCAATATCTTAATCAAAAGCAATTACCAGCCTTTCATCATCCCCTCACTGCTTCAGGAATCACAAGTTGCATCAAGGGTTGTGCACACATGGCTCATCACCACATGGTCTCTCGTGTGTACGGCACTTGTCCAGCATGTCGGAGGCCCTGACTGCCTACAAACAGATGATGGTGTATTCTAAATGTCTGTGTCAGCGTCAGCCACCCGCAGATGACACAGGACACCAGTGGTTGGTGTACTTGGTTCTGAGTGTACAATTATAGTTTATACAGTTAGCTGGGAAAGCCAACAGTGAGACTAGAAGGGACAAGTAATTAACCCATTGGTTCACAAACAAGGGGTTGTGACCCCCATGGAGGGCACGGTGGGCCACAAGGAGGGTTGCGGCTTCATTACCAACCGTAACACACAGCCGCAGCGCAAAAGCAAAAGCCACACGAGGGCTTGACATGTGTTATACTCAAACCAAACCTCCCATAGCGACTCAGGTAACAAGCGGACGAGTGCAGCACAGAGGCAGAGAGTGAGGGAGGGCGAGAGAGAGATGGAGGGAGAGTGCGATTGGGGGGGGGGGGGGGTCTTACAGTGTATCCTCAAAGGGGCCCTGAGAGAAAAGGTTTGGAGTAACCACTGGTGCAACCGAAGCCGTTCTAAGTACAGTGGTCAAATCATTCACACTGTAATTGCTCAATTTGCCTTCCACAGCCGGCATCAATACATATTTCATGCCTTGTGCCTTTAGTGATAATATTGAACATGCTGAATACGTTGCGATATTGCGACTTTTTTCAAAATTTGTTCGAGCTGCATCATGCAAAGCGTTGTAAGGATCTTTAGCCAGCAAGCTCTATGCAGCCTGAAACAGCACACAGACTCAAGGACAAGCTAAACATCTGTTTCCTCCACGTATCTCAACGGAATTGAAGTTCCCAAACCCAAAGTAATGAATTCTGTTGATGTTCACACAGAGTAAAAGGTAACATGATTACTCGGGATAACCGAGTAATTGTTTGTCTCCAATATCTTAGATGGTAATGCCAGAACAAATTAAAGATGTTTAATCAGTTTTCTGTTCAACAATTAAAAAGTGTATTCTTGAAAGTTTGAAACTTTTATTACTCACTGTTTCACATCTCAGTTCCACTGTGTAACTGCTCAAGAATCACCAACAGTCACCGAGAAAAAGGTTAAAAAAAAAGAGCAAGCAAGAGACATATCTGGAGTACAAGTTGTCATAAGAACGCTGCAAATCCAAAAACTTCCTTGACTTCTTTCCACTGGAGGAGACAAAAAGCTGAGAAAAAAAACTTTGTAGATTATTTGCATAATATGAAGAATGCCCCTTGAGTCTCCTGCTGGTACTAATGTCTGACCTGCAGAGACTGGTGTTGGTTTTTTATTCAAGCAACGCTGTCCCTTGGCATAAATACCCCTTAAAATCAAGACAGTGGAAAGGGTAATAGACGAACTGAAGAGTATCAGGAGGAAAAGGGAGCTGATACGCTGCGATGCAAAGCCAATGAAGTATTCCAGGGATCATATTGTTGGCATTGAAGAGGTGTTGATGTGGATTCCCTGTGCTTCCGCCTCTTCATGTCCACTTCGTATCCAACTGTGTTGGAGGCACTGAATGATAGAGCTGTTCTCCTGCCGCCGCTGCTGCTGCGGCAGCCTCGATTCAAATAAATGTCTGGTCTGTCACACTTCTCTGCTGCAACGCATTAGATTCATCCTTCTTCTCTCATATACACCCCCTCTCTCTTTCTGCCTGCCTCCCTCCTTCGCTCACTTGCACACAGTCCAACAGAGTCGGGGCCTAGAATACAAATAGGCTGTCTGTGATTGGGCTCTTTAAATTTGGTGATTTAAAAAAACAAGGTAAAGGTGGATGGATTACATGTTATCTCTTGATCGGTCTACCTTAGATGGACTGAGTGGTCTGTGAGAGTCCGCTGCTCTACATTTCAGGCGATTTATGTCAAGAAAAACGAGAAAGCCAAAGAATAAGAGGTGTGGTACAGTACAGAAATGCTGGTTTGGTCGTGTGTCTCTGCAAAGTGTCTCTAGTTCTATGTTCTCGCGAAAAAAAAAGAAACGCACAGCCGTAACAAGAAAATACACTTTAAAGCCAAATTGAAATGATATCTAATCTTGCAAATGGATTTGAAAACTAAGGAAGGAACATATATTCCCATCGATTAAAAATAAAAAACGTGGAAATGAATCACGTTCAAAACACAAAATAAGACAATCAAAAATGGTTCTCCAGTTAAACAACTGTAATGGGAAAATGATATGTGACCCTTTTAAATGCTTCATTTGTATAACCAGTTTATTAGTTGCAAGTGCTTAGGTCACAAAGGCCCTGACATAAGAACTGATGTCTCCCACTTGGATTAGATGGTTCCAGCGGCATAGCTGTAGAGACTGAACAAAGTGTTTGTTATGTCTATGACCACCTTTGTTTAAGCATGTTGGGAGAGCAAGGATACGGTCAAAGAGCTGACGTGTCTTACATGGATAAGATGTTCCCTGGCTGTAGAGACTCAACAAGATGGTTAACGGTTTCTGTTGACGCCACCGATATCTGAATTTAGGTATAAGAACTGCCTCGATGTGTTGGGAAGAAAAGGAGGTTCTTGACAGTCTACTGACCACGTAGCTGTTGTGACCCTCTTTCCCATGCAAGGAAATAAACGGAGAAAAGACATACTTGACTCAGAGCCTTTGTTTCTTACTTAACGATTGTCTGTGCAAAATCTTCCACCACAATTTAGTGTCAGAAGTGGGATCGTTTGAAGCTCCGTCGGGACTCCGAGGACGTCCGGGAAGTGGCCACTTCAGGATCCACCAAAACGTGATTCTGCCCTATACCTCATCACACTCAGAGAGAGGGGACCGGCGACCAAAAGAGACCTGATTGGCTTCAACACGATCCGATGAGGAAGATTTTCACACGAATCGGGTAAGAAGTTGATATTCTGATTTTCAAACGGGGCTTCCTGAATTATAACGGGTGATAACAGATTACAAAGACGGGTATTTAGTACTTTGGGATTTTTTTAAAATTATTTTTTCTCTCTCTTCTTAGAAAATCCAAATTTCGGTTATTTGATTGGGCTTCTAATGATGATAACTTGTCTTTTTATCCGGTTATTTGAAAAATGTGTATAAAATTATAAGAGTAATTGTACAGTATTTCCGGTTCATCAGAATCCAACTTTTTACTGAGGAAGACAGGGAGCAATGTGCGCATTTACGATTGTATTCAGACTAACTATCTGAAAATCGCATAATTGTGACCCTTGACCAAGGGGGAAGACAGGGGCAATTTGCGTCGCATTATTGTGACCCTTGACCTAAAAGGGGAAGACAGGGGCAATTTGCGTATTACGATTGTATTCAGACTAACACTCTGAAAACGCATAATTGTGACCCTTGACCAAAGGGGAAGACAGGGGCAATTGACAATTCTGACCCTTGACCGAAGGGGAAGATAGGAGGGATTTTGAGAGTTCACTGAAATCGCAAAATCTCAGCCCTTGACCTAACAGGAAGACAGGAACATTATCGGGGTTTTCGGACAGTAATCTGAAAACAGATATTTGCGCCCTTGACCTATATTTATTAACCAATAGTTCTGGTTGGGTTTTAACTTGTATTTTTCCTACGTAAAAGAAAATCAAGACTTATAGTGACGACTATATTTTAAGTAATAAAAAGTATACTTCACCACGCCTGAAAGATGGGTGGTGTACACGGTAAAGGTAAAAAGGAAATGGGTTCTCCGGAGGGACCCATTGTGGATCTGATGAGAAGGAAATATGGAGATCAATCTCTAGAGTTTTTGCCCGAGTGGTCAAAAGATTTTTGGTTCCCTGCAAATGGTTCTTTCAGTAGATTAAAACTGAACATGTTACAAACAGGCTTAGAGGGAAAAGAGAAGGGTATAAAAACTCAGAGGGTGATAAAAGGCAAAGACTTGGAGAACATTGAGAAACAAAGTAAATGGTTAAAATGGTGGGAGGATGAATGTGAATGTAGAGAAAGGAAACAAATGGCTAAAGAATTGACATGCGCAAAAACCACATTGGTTGAAAAAACAGATCCAAATGTTATTGAACAAAATGACCGATGTGCTTCTTCTCCCTTGTATCCGAGTCTCACAGGGGCTGGCGGCCCTCTCCTCAACACATGCCCAACACCGTACCCTGCTTCATCTGCGAACCAGCAACCTTCGTCTGCATGGTCACAAGCTCAAAAAGTTCACTACACCCGGCAGAGGGAGGAAAAGGAAGCGGCAGTGAAAGCAGCACAGGAACGACTCCTCGGCGAAGAGGAGGAAAAGAGACAGGCTGCTCTCCTCACTCGATCTCGCTCTCCAGGAGCAACCGGAGGGGACACTTCTGCCATCAACAAACTGATTGCAGAGCAACCATCTACATCAGATGTTTTTTCCCTCTCTTTCGACCCAGAGGGAGTTCCCCCGGATGCAAAATCTGTGCTCCAAACCCCAATGATTCAAGTACCAGGACACTCAGGTCCCATACTTGTTTTCCGGCCTTGGACTGATACGGACATTAGAGCTGCAATGGCTCATCTCCCGCCGATACAGCACTCGGGAAGACTGTTTGCTGAAGCATTCATGGACTTCTGTAAGCAATTCCTGCCCAACTTTGCTGAAATTCGACGTGTTCTAATGAGTCACGTGGGTCCGACTCACTACCACAAATCTTTACAGATAGATAAATTAATAAAACAATACAACATTTAAGGTGAGAGCCTCTTCAAGAGTGATGCTTTTATCACCACACAGATCATGATAGTCGCAGTCCAAAATAACACAACTTTAAACATTCTGAATATTATCATCACTAATAAAATCGGTCTACATTAATCAAACCTACCCGTTATTATTTTACATAAATGGAATTGAATTATCCTCTACTGATGCTAAAAAATGGTTTTCTGTAACTGTAGATATGTCAAAATAACATCATGTATATGTGTAATATCACTGAATACAGAAATAAAAGGTGGTTTCATAATTAAACAGTGAATTCTAAAAAACGTTCTAAGGAGGTAGTACACAGACTGTGATGGTGGAAAACCATCTAGTTCATTCCACGGCATTGGCCAAGATAAATAACAGGTTTGATAAGTTAATTCACACAGAATAGATGGCAGACGCTAACAGCTCCATGAATGTGAATAACTTGTGGATCTGTACTGTATCTCAAGGTCTAATTCACAAACTACATTGCACTAATGATATTAGAACTTAGAAATTAGAAATTAGAAGATTGTGCGGGAACAAATTAGATAAAACAGCAAAGGGATGAAGAAAATATTACCTTTTCATCCTGTGAACTATAGATCCTCACAACTTAAAACCGAGAGAAAGTCTATTTGGGCTTCGAAATTATAATCTCTTGTTTGTGTTTTCAAAGAGGCAAAGAGCATAGCATGATTTAAAGCAGACGAGTGAAGAAGATGCTTCAATCACTGGAAAGTGTGGGTGTGATACCCTTTATCGACTTGCATCAGATACAACCAAATATCTGAAGACAAACTGTGTGTGGCTAATAGTGTTAACCTAATTTCAACATGCAGAAACAGCAGAGGCGCTAAAACTTTGCAGCCCTGTCAGGAATCCGTTTTACCTTCTGAAAGTGCTTTAAGACTTATTATTTTTTTATCGTTCAGCCCCATGAAGCTTTTATTGTTTGAGTCACTGGGTTACATCGTTATCTGATTGCTCTGCCTGCCCGCTGATTCTGCTGCGTTGTGTTTGCTTCGTCCTGCCTTCCCAGAATGGAAGCATGACTGAATATGTTGTCAACATTATCGTGCAGGATCTACTCTCCTGTCCTTCTGTATCATAAACCAATCGATCATTTCCCATTGTACAGTAAAAATGTTGAACCACCGTTTGTGTAACAACTATGTGACGGTTTGTGTGTCAACAAAAGGTAGAAATTTAGGAAAGTTCATGAGATCTTGTAGTTAATATAAATGGTCGTAGCTATTATCCAGCAGAAAACAACCATCAAACCAAAATCTTTTGAAGTACTTTGTCTTTCACCCTGAACTCAGTAAACAACTATTTTCTATCTACATACTTTTTATGAAATGCAGAGAGAATAAGCACATCGTATGAATGAGACATTGACGTCTTCGGTTGTCTCTATTATTTTTTATTTGAATAATGGGTAAAAAATCCAATAGCTTGATCCTTAAAGTCTAAGGTAAAACGTACTAGTAAAGGATGTAGGTGCCTCTCAGGTCAAGGTTAAAATGTATGTTCAGTATCTTGTACAAGGCATCGTCTCTATTATGGCTGTAACAATCTTAAAGGAATATTTCAAATCCAACTTGAGAAACTCTTATATTGTTTCCATGACAGCTAAAGCTCAAGTTAGATTACTTTGGTCATGAGATAATAAAATAAAAAACATACATACATACATATATACATATACATATATATAGTTGCATTCAATGCATTCATGCACCACCTGCCACTATGTTGGGACTGGCTAACATGCTAAATTGTCAAAGATGAAAATCATAAAGAATGTAGCATAGTGTGTAAATCTATGTGTACCGGTGAATTCTTCTTCACAAATACCTCCTGAAAGGGAATGGAATTGTTGTGTTGCCTATTTGCCACAAGAAAAAAGGGACAGTGTCCTGGGCGTTATGTTCTGTTCAGATGATAACACTTTTTCTCATGACAATGCTATTCTTAAATGAACACACACAACCACACATACAAGTTAGACCTCACGCGGGTGTTTTAACTTTTATAAACTGCACTCCTGCTGAAAAATTCAGTTCTTCAACATGCAACTATCAGATGCTTAGTTCCCCTCTGCAGGCACAAAACATTTGTTTATTTTTCCTCTGTGCTAATTACTTATTAGTAGGTTTTCCCTTAAGTGTTCCCCACATATTCTAAATCAACTACATTCATCAACTGCGTACATTAGAAGTTCAGAGGAATAGTAAAAATGTTAATGTGACCCACTAAACCACTGCTGTAGAGGCATGAGAATTCAGGTCGAAAGAGAGCAGTTACACACTAAAAAAGGTTGGGTTAAAAATAACCCAATTTGGGTTGTTTTATAACTCAACCGCTGGGTCACTATTGCACCAACCTAGCAGTAGTTAATTTGACTAGCACTATGGGTTGGCCATTTTAACCCAACAGATGAGTTAAGTATTCTACCCAAAATGCTGGGTCAAATTAACTACAGTTCTGGGTTGTTTCAGCTACATATAGTGGTTATATATTCTACCCAAATGCTGGGTCAAATTAACTACAATTCTGGGTTGTTTCAGCTACATATAGTTGTTATATATTCTACCCAAATGCTGGGTCAAATTAACTACAATTCTGGGTTGTTTCAACTACATATAGGTGTTATATATTCTACCCAAATGCTGGGTCAAATTAACTACAATTTTGTGTTGTTTCAGCTACATATAGATGTTATATATTCTACCCAAATGCTGGGTCAAATTAACTACAATTCTGGGTTGTTTCAACTACATATAGTTGTTATATATTCTACCCAAATGCTTGGTCAAATTAACTACAATTCTGGGTTGTTTCAACTACATATAGTTGTTATATATTCTACCCAACTATATGTAGCTGAAACAACCCAGAATTGTTGGATGCTGTCCAATTCAGCAAAGCATAAAACGAGCAAATCGCTCAGATAAACCTTGGCTTACAAAGGGTCTGTTGAACGCCTGTAAAAAGAAGAACTTCTTATATAAAGAGTTTATCAAGAATAGAAATAAGGAGAAAGAAATTAAGTATAAAAGATATAAAAATAAATTAACTGATATTATGCAAAATTGTAAAAAGGATTATTATTGTAAACTACTAGATAAAAATAAAAATAATATAAAGGAAACATGGAAGATCTTAAATTCAATTATAAGAAATCAATCGACCAGCTCTGGATTGCCAGAAGAAATTCTAGATAATGATAAGATTATTAATGACAAAAAGGAGATGGTAGAAGGCTTCAATAAATTCTTTGTAAATGTGGGCCCTAAACTAGAGGAGCAGATAAACCTTCCGCAAGGGGGATGTGTAGCACATTATTTGAGCAAGAGGAACCCAGATACTATCTTTCTGAAGGACACCGATAAAAATGAAATTATTGCCATAGTTAATGACTTCAAAAAAAAAACATCAAGAGACTGGAATGGTATTGATATGACAATAGTAAAAAAAGTCATTATTAATATAGCAGATCCCCTAGCACATATCTGCAATGTTTCACTTCAAACGGGCTTCTTTCCAACCAAAATGAAAACTGCTAAGGTAATTCCGATTTTCAAAGAAGGTGAAAAAAACCTTTACAATAACTACAGACCAGTCTCCCTGCTTTCACAATTTTCCAAAATTTTGGAAAAAATATTTGCTACAAGGATGGACAGTTTCATAGATAAACATGGATTACTCATAGATAGTCAATATGGTTTTAGGCCAAACCGATCAACATCATTGGCACTCATGGACTTAGTAGAAGAACTGACAAGCACAATAGATAACAAAAAGATGGCAATAGGGGTCTTCATAGATCTGAAGAAGGCATTTGACACAATAAACCATGATATACTGCTACACAAACTGGAAAGCTATGGGATCAGAGGGGTTGGACTAAATTGGGTACATAGTTACATAGGACAAAGAAAACAGTTTGTACAGATAGGGGATAAGAAGTCCATCTTAAGAAATATTACCTGTGGTGTGCCGCAAGGATCAATACTGGGTCCAAAACTATTTATTATTTATATAAATGACATAAGTAATGCTTCCAGGATCCTGAAAAATATTATTTTTGCAGATGACACAAATGTATTCTGTGAAGGAGGGAACCTCGAACAGTTGTTGGAGGCGGTCTCGACTGAGTTAACCAAGCTGAAATTGTGGTTTGATATAAATAGATTATCACTTAATGTAAAGAAAACCAAATTTATGGTCTTTGGTAAAAGTAACACACAAGCAAACACACACATTGAACTAAAGATCGATAATATAAAAATCGAAAGGGTGTTTGAATACTCCTTTCTAGGTGTAATGATAGACCACAAGCTCAGCTGGAGGCCACAGGTCACTCGTGTACACTCAAAATTGGCACGATGTGTAGGGATACTAGTCAGAGTCAGACATATATTGAATATACAATCACTGCATACACTGTACTGTACACTGTACTGTACACCCCTATTTGAGTTACTGTGTGGAAGTGTGGGGTAATACCTACAAAAGCACCCTACAGGCAATATGCACAATTTAAAAAAAAGCAATACGGATAGTTAATAAGGTGGGGTACTATGAACACACAAACACATTATTTCTGAAATTAAATATATTAAAATGTATGGACTTAAAAGATTTTAAAACGTTACAGATTGTATTTAAAGCAAGAAACAGCCTACTCTCAGGAAACATTCAAAGTTGGTTTAGCGACAGACTAGGAGACTATAATTTAAGAGGGAGACTGAAACTGAGGCAACCAAAGGTGCACTCTACACTCAAAAGCAGGTGCATATCGGTCTGTGGGGTGAAGTTGTGGAACAACTTACCAGATAAGATCAATGATTGTAAACATATTGCACAGTTCAAAAAACATCTTAAATTATAGAGATCTGTGAAAATATTCAGTGACGGAAATTTAAATTGTATTTATT
The DNA here is from genome assembly GCF_964276395.1 of Gasterosteus aculeatus. Classification (NCBI taxonomy): domain Eukaryota; kingdom Metazoa; phylum Chordata; class Actinopteri; order Perciformes; family Gasterosteidae; genus Gasterosteus; species Gasterosteus aculeatus. The sequence goes on along the minus strand of NC_135709.1, from coordinate 16,502,838 downwards.
TGTGCGTGTGAGTATGCGTGCGTGTGTGTGGGTGAGAGAGTGTGTGTATGTATGTATGATATTAATCTTCAAAGTAATATACACTAATTGAGAATATGGATAAGATAGGGGTGGGTATCTATAAGCTTTTGCTTCCCTCTACTCCTTTTCTTGAACAAAAGGTGACTTTTCTAATTTTGTGGTCTATGTCTATGTTGATTTTTAAATTTTTCATTTTTTAATGTCTACATGTTCAAGAAATAAAATGTTTCAAATCAAATCAAAATGCTGGGTCAAATTAACTACAATTCTGGGTTCATTCAACTACACACTATTTGTTGTCTATAAAACTGTTCAACTACAAACCTGTAACAAATTGCATGCTAGATTTGTTCATGCAAAGGACATATCATGATTAACACTTGACAATATTGGAATTCTAAAATGAATATATCATAAAGTATCCACAATATAAAATGAATTGTAAGTTTTAATCACTATCAACAAAATGGGGCTGCAACTAATGATTTTTTCCATTATCGATTAATCTGTCAATTATGTAAATGATTAATCAATTAGTTGTTGTGTATAAAATGTAAAATGTTGAAAAACCACAAGATGACATCCTCAAATCTCTTGTTGTGTCCACAGAGATACACTCAGTTTATTATCATAACAAAACAAGTCTAACAACTAACAGGTTTAACATTTTTACTAACCAGCTGCCCTTGAGGCTCTACTTGCAAGCAAGTAATCGACTTTGGAGGAACTTAACAAACTTGGAACCCGCTCCTGGCATTTTATAAACAACAGCCTGCAGGAATTCCCACACATGTTCACATTGCTTCAGGTATTTGATATCCATCACAAATAATGCCTTGAAGCAGACATCGATTGCCTGAAGCAGTGTGTTGTGTACCAGAGCCTGTCCAGCAATGATGACGAAGGCCTGGGATGCTTGATGTTTGTCGTTTCCCAGTGTCAGGACATACGGGTGCGGTCTGGATGCCTTGCCCTCATGTAGGTACTCGACCATGTTCGTTCCAGGCTAAAAAATAAGATAAAATAAGATGGAGCTGTATTACTTGTGCAGTTTTTAAAAAGTATAAGGATTTAATTAAAAAAACATTTTGATGAATACAAGCAGGATAAAACGTTCTTACCTTGGCAGCTCCTGATCCAAAAATGGAGTATTCTTGTGTCACTGTAGGGTCAGACATTGGTGGCTGTGTGGGGTTACCTATGCGCTTTTGCAGGGTTTTTTGCAGACTTCTGTGGTTCAAAACAACCCAGCTGCTGGGTCAACCGATGTATGTTGGGTCGATGAATTTTGACTCTAAATCGCTATCTAAATAGCAGATGGTTGGTGGGGCTCTTTGGGAATGTGCTAAAATGGATTGAATACACAAATCAAAGTCTGCATAAGCCCTTTCTTTCTCTGTAACGAAGGCCAGTGGAGGGAAATCACATGAATACACTGGAATCTGATGGAGATTTTATGTAAGTATGAATCTTCAATGCATAAACATGAATATAAAAGAAGAAATAAAATATTGCATTACAATAACAGTAAAGCAAGGGGGCAGTTCATATGAAGATAGTAAGACAGTTCTAGTAGAGTACAGATAATTACACAAAAAGTCATTTTATTTCTAAAATGAAAAAATTATAATATTGAAAAGTATATCCTTGTATATCAAAACAAATACATCTCTGTAATATGGCAGAGGACAATGCAAAGATCACATAAACAGCCAGGGTTTTCAAAAGATATGTTCCTTTGAGTTCCATTTGTTCAACAGCTGGGTTACAAACAATCGCATCAGACAAGGTAATTATTAAAGAAGGGGATTGCTGCATGTGTTTATTAATCGTTGATACAGAATCAAGGCAATAAGTTGAATTGCCAACTGACCGTCTTGGTCGAAGCGGTGTGGGTGTGTAGTTGGCCCCCAGCAAACAAGTCTCTAGGTGCTCAATACAGAATTCAGGGCAGAAGTACATTACCTCCGCACAGCTTGCAACATGGAGATAGCTGAGCCGGTGACCAGCCTCTAACTGAGCTGCAAGCACAGACATTGAAAACAACGCAAAAGTTCTGAGAGAGCTAACAGTATTTGTCCTGTGGGGGCTATATGTGGGTGGGGGCAATAATGATAACAGGAAAGTTGAGATGAATGCACTGCCAATGGGTCATAACAGAGAAACTCACACGCACAAGAATGGACTAAATACTATGTAAAAAAAACCACAAAAAAAATTAGTTTTCAAAAGCGGTTTAATTTCACTTCATTAGTAACATTTGAGTACTCTCCTTGGATGTGAACACACACTGAACTAAATATAACTTGAAAAGTCCATAATCACAAGAAAAAAAATCCCTACCACTCCAAAAAATTCCCTGCACTCAAATTATCACATAATTCTGATACATACTGAGTTGTCAGGGACATTAACACACGTGAAATATGATATTATACTGTCGCTAGGAAACAATTTGTTTACCTCACATATTTTGATTATAAATGTGGCTGTGCTATTTCAGAATGTTTACATGCACGTTTGTTGAGCGCTTTGACTGACTGCATGACATTGGCCTGAACCCCTCCACCAAAGACTCAGTGTGTGAATCTGAAAAGTGGGTGTCTCAGGTTAACCTTTGTCATCGGCAGAAAATCAAGGTTCTGTTAAATCTATTTTCTGTATCCAAAGATTAATTAAAGGTTACCACGCTGTTTGACGCATGCATGATTACACCTGGTGCATCTTTTGAATTAAAGAATGCAGTTGGAACGCACCTGGAAATCGTGCTGCTGCATGGTGACAGCGGATATTTAATCAACTGAAAGAGAACAACCTCATGCGTCCTACAGCATGTAGTGGACATTATTGTAACGAACATCCTTTCATTTAGGCCAAGTACAGCTCCTGCCTGAAAGAGGCACTCAGCCGTTCTAAAACAAAAAGCGTCTGTAAAATTGAGCAAATTTCTTAAACAAAAAAAATCAATTTGTTATTGAATTTAATTGAATTTCCATTCAGTTTAATTTGCATAGCCTGAAGTAAAAAATCACACTTGAAATGTCCCTCAGAGGGCTTTACAGTCTATATACATACTACATTCTCTTTCCCAAACCCTCACATCAACAGAAAAACGGCCTTCGACAGGGAGAAACCTTAGGCAGAACGCCACAATGGAAACGGCATCAAGGAACAATAGCACTTTTAACAAAGCAATTGCAGGCTTGGGTGTATTAGGACAGATCCATCGTGGCAACAAGTAATGCATTTTAGTACAAAACTGGTGCAAAGGTGTGGTTGGTGCACAGCGGCTATCAGATATACATTTCTATTCTAATCCTGTCTTGGTTGGAAAGTCGTTTGGCCCATTTTTTTAAGACTGACTTTGTTTACGACTTTACTTTAGCCCTCCTGTGTCTGTGCCTGGTATACTTCACTGCAAGTTCAAATCAAAGATTTGCCATTGAAGAGGGGGGGTACACAGAAGGTTCACTGAGATCCATCACATTTATCAAGGTAAGACAATGACTTAAAGTCAACAAGGCACTTGGAGAGCACACTGAGGACAGAATGTTAATGGCTCTGTCGATTACGGCCGAGCTTTTATCTGCCTTGATGTCTGGAGGTTTGACCGCCTAATGACCACTGTGCTTAGCAACAATCAACACAGTCCACAAACCCCCGGGGTGTGAGTTTTTGTACTTCACATATGTTTGCGTGTACTTGTGCCGATGGAGAACCACAGGATTAAAAGCCGTTCCATTATCTAACAACGTACACACAGGATGGATGTGGTGGAAAAGCACTAGTGATGGCAGGATGGGTGTCTCATGGATTTTCAGCATGGCACCTTTCTCCCAGTGTCTCTCACCTGATGTAAAGGCTCTTTCATTACTTATGTCAACTTAGTTTACCGATAACCAAAAGAGTAGACGCACCTTTCTCTTTGCATTGAATCGTCATGTGTCAGCTTGCTGCCATATGTTGCCTTGAAAGACGCTTAGCGTTAGTAGTATATGTGTCCGATTGGGGAACCTGTTGTCATAATTGTGGTGGAAGATTTTGCACAGACAATCGTTAAGTAAAAAACCCCAGGACGCGTGTTCTGGGGTTCATGGCTCCTCTGTGCTTCTCTCTCTATTCGACCTGGTGTTTCTCCTCTCCCTGTGCTCTCTGCATCATTGCCAGTAGTAATAAAGACCTACTTTTGGGGGGCGGGAGGGGAGGGGTGGGGGGTTGGCATGTGACCTTTGACCTCAGACACGTGCAAGAGGGAACTTTTGGGGGGTAGGAGGGGTGGGGGGGTGGGCATGTGACCGCCGCCATTTTGACCGGAAAAATGCGTCATTGAACTTTTGGGGGGTAGGAGGGGTGTGGGGTGGGCATGTGACCGCCGCCATTTTGAAGTCATGCCCCGGAAATGCGTCATTTTACGAATGGATACGTAAACCATTTTTGACGATGATGTGCTTGGTTTTGATTGGAAATTTGCCATATCAGTGGGTGTTTTATGCGATGGGCGTTAGTTTTGACCGGAAACACGGGACTGTAGGAGGGGTTTCATCATATATATATAGATGTGTTATTCACCTCCACCACCAACGCACTCATTTTGGCCTCATCCGCTGTTGCTGCTGCTGTTGCTGCTGTTGCTGGTTCCGCTACTATTGCTGTGCACACGGATTCTTTGCAAAATGCAGGCTGCATATTGCATGGAGCAGGCCGCAGAGACTGACATAGGTATGTCTACAGAAAATAGCCCATGCTATACAGATGTAGATGCTTCCCAGAGCCGGAAAAAGCGTGAGGGATGTCTTTCTAGAGAGCCGGCTGTAGAGCTAGAGCTGGAGGGTGTTTATGGGTACGTGTATAATGTTAAATACTATGATGGCACGGTCACTATGATTTCTAGAATCAAGGCCCAAGACAAGCTAGGAGGGGGTGTTGGTGAAACAGTTGATGATGAGGCTGCTGTGGGGGGTCGACATGGGTGTATGTCTGTAAAAGATTGGCAGCAGTTTCGATCAATTGTCTGCATAGATCTTGAACAATCAGGTTTTCTAGAATCTCTATACTCTGTTCAGTGGTATAGTACAACAGGGCCTAAAATACACCATCTCATGGCAGATCGGTACAACAGACGCCCTGACGATTTCATTTTTTTAAACGTTTGTGAAGACAGAGAGTATGTGGTAGCTCAAAGAGGCCGCCGAGGATGGAGAGAGCATCCGTACCCTCTTACCATTGAAGAGTTTAATATATGGTTCCCCCTCGTGTTCTTTGTTCAGTGGTGTGACTGGCCCGCTCTGCAAAAAGTGTTTAGTCAGATTGACAAATCTATCCAGAGAGACAGCGTCAGTAAGGCTTACGGGGCTGTTAGAAAACGTCTTGTTTACGACAATACACCGAGCGGTGTGCAACCTGGTATATCTACTACCATGTGTAGACCGAAAATAATTCACCCCTCAATCATCTAAAAGAATGACAGGTGGGTTATGCTAATGTTGTGTGTATATATATATATATATATATATATATATATATATATATATATATATATATATATATCCATGAGACACCCATCCTGCCAAAAATGTTTTTTTTTTATGATTCTGCATGAATTAACATCAGTGACAGAAATTATATATATATATATATATATATATATATATATATATAATTTCTGTCACTGATGTCACACAGTGACAGAAATTATATATATATATATATAATTTCTGTCACTGATGTTAATTCATGCAGAATCATAAAAAAAAAACATTTTTGTTTAGTCTCTGAAATCTCAGGGACCCAGGGGGGATGGACCCCGCCCACTTCTCCTTCACCTCCAGCTCTGATGGTTCACACCCCACCTCAGACTCCGCCTCCCGGACCGACGGCCACACAAGAAAAAGAAGAAGAAGAAAAGAAGCTCTGTGAACCTCACGAGGTGTTTAAGGATACTGCACGGTTCCTAGAATACCTTAGAATCGGGGTGCTACATCTGTTGAACAAGGTCTGGGTTAAATATAATATAGAGATCTGCTACGGCTGTCAAACAAATAATCCCAGTCAGAAAAACCATCCGTGTTTATATCCATGTGACTGGTTCTACGAACTACACTTTGATCCGCTGATGAAAAGGCTCTGGAATGACAACTTCATATCCGCCATCCTCCTGTTTATGGATATGAATGACCTTCAGGTCGATGCAGACCGCATCCAGGGGGGTGCGGAAGTACTTCTTGACGAGCTGAAATCTGGAGGCAAGGCGGCTGAAAGTATCCAGAAAATGTATGATACACTGATCGGGGAAGATGAACTCAAAATGAACCAACTGAAAAAGCTTGGCAGGTTGTGGGGAGAAGTATCAAACCCGTATGAAGCATGGGAGGTACCCGATGATGATGATGATGATGATGCGACAGACATTGATGCGTAAAAACAATCTAACATGCTAAAAACAAAAACAAAATGAAATCGAAAATGAATGAAGTTCTTGAGTGTTTTTATAACTGAAAATGTATTTTTGCTTTTGCAGTGGGGCGAAATACTACTATACTATCAATCTGCTTGTCACATGTTGTACAAGAGAAATAAAATATGTTGTAACGAATTAACTGTCATGGAAGGGACTCTACAGAAGATTTATCTAGACCCAGCCCATCCGGGAGGGTTAGGCAGTGTGTCTAAACTTCGCAATGCGGTTGGAGAATGTACCGGGGTGACGCCGTCACTATCTAGTGTTAACGAATACCTACTGGCGCAAGACGTGTACACATTACACGCCAAGGCAGTCGTACATTTCCCGAGGAATAGGGTTTTGGTCAGCGGCATTGACAAACAGTTTCAGGCTGATCTAGTTGATATGGGTGAATATGCTGAGGAAAATGAGACTGTGCGGTATTTACTGACGTGTATCGATGTATTTTCCAAATATGCGTGGGTTAGATGTCTTTCTAACAAATCGGGCCTCACAGTCACAAAAGCCTTTAAAGACATTCTGAGTGACGGACGCATCCCTGTGAAACTTCAAACAGATGAAGGTACAGAGTTTTATAACAAACACTTTCAGCGGTTAATGTCACAGTATAAAATTACGCATTTTTCAACATCGAATGAGACCAAGGCCAGCGTGGTGGAGCGCTTTAACAGGACGTTTAAAACCCGCATGTGGAGATATTTAACATCCGTTAATTCACGAAGATATGTGGATGTAGTACAGGAGCTTGTCGAGGCCTATAATAACTCACAGCATAGGTCCATAAAGATGCAGCCATCAGCAGTCAATAAAGACAATGAGAAGACGGTCTTCATCCAACTGTACAAGTTGTACCCTCAGAAGCCAGTATGCTTTAAATTTAACAAGGGCGACACCGTGAGAATATCAAAACTCCGCGGGGGATTTAGGAAGGGTTATAAACAAACATTCACCGATGAGCATTTTACAATATCAAGGTGTATAGCCAGAGATCCTCCGGTTTATAAACTAACTGATGCAGGGGAATTGTTGAAAGGGACGTTTTACGAACCGGAGTTACAAAAAGTAATTATAGGTAAAAACAAGGTGTTTAAAATAGAAAAAATTATGGATAGAAAAATCTCCAGAGGCAAGAAGCAGGTCTTGAAATGGTTGGGATGGCCCGAGAAGTTTAACTCCTGGGTCTCAGAAAAAGACATAACGGATGCTTGATAAAAGACACATGCATGCATCTTGAGAGTTCACTCTTAAACCGGCCACCATAGGACACGGCACGATGACCCAGAATGGTTTTTATGTTACACTACCTAGTAACGCGTCTGCTCAGGTTTATCCTAAAAATCAGATATGGAACTACAGGACAAAATTAGCCAAGGCCATTGTTCTGAGCGAACCACATGAGGTGGGGTTGGTAGAATTCCAGTATCCGAGAGTGTGGTACAGTTTTCCGAAAACAGATGCGGTTGTAAAAGTGTACAATGGTAAAAATAGGGTTAAATCGGCCTTTACTATGGACATTGGGGTTTATGAGTCTATACAGGCTATTGTTAAAGCGTTTAATGCTCGAATCAGCACTAACACGCAGCTGGAGGGGGTATCTATGCATTATAGTAGTGTTAAAAACCGCGTATACTTTCTGGGGTCAACAGAGGATTCAACTATAACCTTTGTAGGACGGCTCGCGACAATATTGGGGTTTAAAGATGGGGAGGCTTTTCCCCTACCGACTACTGACAGATCCCACATCACCCGTGGGTCGAACAACGGCGCATACCCACTCTGACTTACGACAGGCCGCAATACACATCTCTCTCCAAAAACGTTATTGATGATATTGAGATATCCATAAAAAACGATCAGAACGGATACATACCCTTTTTATACGGAAAGGTCATAGCGAAGCTACATTTCAGACCTATAAAACAGCGTTTCTAAAAAGAAGAATACAAGTGGAAGATGAGGAATAGCCACTACACACACGATGACGGCCGATATATGGCATATTATATGAACCAAGCCGGCGGAGAACTACCGGGATTTATAGGATCTCAGACACAATATGGCAATGGTTTGGGGGGTATATTTCGGGGGCTGCTCAGGATGGCCCTTCCTCTTTTAAAACGGGGGTTCAGCCTGGCTAAACCACATTTGAAAACAGCCGCTACTAACATCATCGGAGACGTTGTATCAAATATAGCCAAAGGACCGTTCTCTGGGGCTCAACAACAACCAGAGCAGCAGCAGGGTCACGGCATGCTAATACACACCCGCAGGGCTTTGAAAAGACCCCCCACAGGCAGGGGCGGTGCGGGGCCAGGGACCAAAAAATGTAAAAGGGATGGTAGGAACAAGGCGGGAGTCAAAAAGAAATCTGGCACAGCCCGAAGAGGTTCTCAGATAAAACGCGCCCGGATTTTGGCTAAAGACATATTTTAGAGGTAGAAACTATGGCGCTCATCCATAATCAGTCGGCGGAGTGTGTCAAGTCTGAACTGGATCTCTTTACTGTTCCTTATACACAAACGTCCATAGAGAAATATTCCTTCATCGAGATCCCGCCAGTCTCATCCATTACAGACAGAGGCCCTTTGGAGTTTCATATTTCGGCCAGCGGGGAAGATTACCTGGATCTGAACGATACCTTTTTGTATATGCGTGTAAAGATAACTAATGCGGATGGGTCCAATCTAGCAGCCGATGCTGATGTCGGCTTCATAAATTACCCTGGATGTACCTTATTCTCCCAGGTTGATATCATGCTAGGGGACAGGCTCATTTCACAATCTTCAAACACCTACCCATACCGAGGCATAATCGAATGTTTGCTTAATTACGGGAAAGACACCCTGGAGACGCAGTTTAGTAAAGACACCGCGCAGCATATGGACGAGACGTCTATTAAAGGGGACAACGAGGGGCTGGCCGCGCGAGGAGGACACACCGTTGAAAGCCGTATAGTGGAGTTAATTGTACCAATACATGCCGATTTGTTTTTTCAAGAGAAGCTGTTGCTTAACGGCGTTGATATTTCCTTGAAATTTATACGGTCAAAAGACGAATTCTCTCTGATGACGGCTGCAGCGGCTCAATACAAGGTCAAGATAGTCGCCGCTAGTGTATTTGTAAAAAAGGTCTCCGTAGCTCCGACGGTCCGACTGGCGCACAGCAGGGCTCTTCAACACACAAACGCCAAGTACGCCATCGACAGAGTAGCGCTGAAAACATTCTCCATTCCGGCGGGGACCCGAGTCTGCAACCAGGAGAATCTATTCATGGGACAGATCCCTAAGTTTATTGTTTTAGGGTTTGTTGACAACGAAGGATACACGGGTAGTTATACACGGAATCCCTTTAATTTCCAACACTATGACACCGAGTTTTTAAGCATTTACGCTGATGGCCACGCATATCCAGCGAGACCGCTACAGCCACTCTTCCAGAGCGGCCAGTACGTGAGAGAATATTACCACCTGATTCAAACAACAGGTCGACATTTAAAAGACAGATCGCTGGCTGTAACACGGAGTGACTTTGGTCACGGTTACTCGCTGTTCTGTTTTAATCTGGAGCCTGACGACGGGCAGTCGGGGAACGTGTCACTAATCAAGACAGGGGAATGTGCGCCTGGAGGTCCGCTTCAGAACAGCCCTTCCTCGTACCATAAATATCATATGTTATTCTGTTTTTGACTCCGTTATCGAGATATCAAACCAACGACAAGTCTTGGTGGATAACTTTTAAACACCATGAACACCATAGAGTTGACGAGTATTGTTCGAAAACGGGTTGTTAGGGGGGTCGATTTTATGGGCGTGTTAGCGTGTGACCAGCTGCCTATGAAGGCTTTGCGCAAGTATCCGGTGATGACTATTGTAAATACGCACCCGTCGGGATGCATATTATTTTTATTTTATTTTGTATTATTATTATTTTGTTTTTTAACTTTACACAAGTGTTTGTAATGCTTTTGTATTATCTGTTAGTCTGTTCTTTGTGGATGGAAAATAAAATTGGTGTTCACTGCTGAAAGTTGTCTTTATATATTTTATTCATAAAACGTCACAGGATAGTTTATCATTAGATCACACATTGTACACACGTAAAAGCATCCTCACAACACCCTGAGGGTTGGATTTTGTTAACAAAACGACAGACCATCGCATCATTATTGACTAGATTAGGTCCGTACAAAGTTAAAACTCGTGAATAAGACCAGCCTTTTTGTATATAACATAGAAAAAACACACAATGTTGGCCACAGGTTGTAGTAAAATTATTTTGAACCTGTTTCCTAGAATAAGACATAGTCGTACAGTTATAATTGAGAAAATTAACTATTTCTTTTGGAAACTGTTCATAATCAGGAGGGTTTCCAAAACTGTCAAAGAAAAAGCCATGCTTGTATTTTGTGATATAAATCGCCAACCAATGCTCTCCGGGGCTGCTGGACGGGTGCGTATTTACAATAGTCATCACCGGATACTTGCGCAAAGCCTTCATAGGCAGCTGGTCACACGCTAACACGCCCATAAAATCGACCCCCCTAACAACCCGTTTTCGAACAATACTCGTCAACTCTATGGTGTTCATGGTGTTTAAAAGTTATCCACCAAGACTTGTCGTTGGTTTGATATCTCGATAACGGAGTCAAAAACAGAATAACATATGATATTTATGGTACGAGGAAGGGCTGTTCTGAAGCGGACCTCCAGGCGCACATTCCCCTGTCTTGATTAGTGACACGTTCCCCGACTGCCCGTCGTCAGGCTCCAGATTAAAACAGAACAGCGAGTAACCGTGACCAAAGTCACTCCGTGTTACAGCCAGCGATCTGTCTTTTAAATGTCGACCTGTTGTTTGAATCAGGTGGTAATATTCTCTCACGTACTGGCCGCTCTGGAAGAGTGGCTGTAGCGGTCTCGCTGGATATGCGTGGCCATCAGCGTAAATGCTTAAAAACTCGGTGTCATAGTGTTGGAAATTAAAGGGATTCCGTGTATAACTACCCGTGTATCCTTCGTTGTCAACAAACCCTAAAACAATAAACTTAGGGATCTGTCCCATGAATAGATTCTCCTGGTTGCAGACTCGGGTCCCCGCCGGAATGGAGAATGTTTTCAGCGCTACTCTGTCGATGGCGTACTTGGCGTTTGTGTGTTGAAGAGCCCTGCTGTGCGCCAGTCGGACCGTCGGAGCTACGGAGACCTTTTTTACAAATACACTAGCGGCGACTATCTTGACCTTGTATTGAGCCGCTGCAGCCGTCATCAGAGAGAATTCGTCTTTTGACCGTATAAATTTCAAGGAAATATCAACGCCGTTAAGCAACAGCTTCTCTTGAAAAAACAAATCGGCATGTATTGGTACAATTAACTCCACTATACGGCTTTCAACGGTGTGTCCTCCTCGCGCGGCCAGCCCCTCGTTGTCCCCTTTAATAGACGTCTCGTCCATATGCTGCGCGGTGTCTTTACTAAACTGCGTCTCCAGGGTGTCTTTCCCGTAATTAAGCAAACATTCGATTATGCCTCGGTATGGGTAGGTGTTTGAAGATTGTGAAATGAGCCTGTCCCCTAGCATGATATCAACCTGGGAGAATAAGGTACATCCAGGGTAATTTATGAAGCCGACATCAGCATCGGCTGCTAGATTGGACCCATCCGCATTAGTTATCTTTACACGCATATACAAAAAGGTATCGTTCAGATCCAGGTAATCTTCCCCGCTGGCCGAAATATGAAACTCCAAAGGGCCTCTGTCTGTAATGGATGAGACTGGCGGGATCTCGATGAAGGAATATTTCTCTATGGACGTTTGTGTATAAGGAACAGTAAAGAGATCCAGTTCAGACTTGACACACTCCGCCGACTGATTATGGATGAGCGCCATAGTTTCTACCTCTAAAATATGTCTTTAGCCAAAATCCGGGCGCGTTTTATCTGAGAACCTCTTCGGGCTGTGCCAGATTTCTTTTTGACTCCCGCCTTGTTCCTACCATCCCTTTTACATTTTTTGGTCCCTGGCCCCGCACCGCCCCTGCCTGTGGGGGGTCTTTTCAAAGCCCTGCGGGTGTGTATTAGCATGCCGTGACCCTGCTGCTGCTCTGGTTGTTGTTGAGCCCCAGAGAACGGTCCTTTGGCTATATTTGATACAACGTCTCCGATGATGTTAGTAGCGGCTGTTTTCAAATGTGGTTTAGCCAGGCTGAACCCCCGTTTTAAAAGAGGAAGGGCCATCCTGAGCAGCCCCCGAAATATACCCCCCAAACCATTGCCATATTGTGTCTGAGATCCTATAAATCCCGGTAGTTCTCCGCCGGCTTGGTTCATATAATATGCCATATATCGGCCGTCATCGTGTGTGTAGTGGCTATTCCTCATCTTCCACTTGTATTCTTCTTTTTAGAAACGCTGTTTTATAGGTCTGAAATGTAGCTTCGCTATGACCTTTCCGTATAAAAAGGGTATGTATCCGTTCTGATCGTTTTTTATGGATATCTCAATATCATCAATAACGTTTTTGGAGAGAGATGTGTATTGCGGCCTGTCGTAAGTCAGAGTGGGTATGCGCCGTTGTTCGACCCACGGGTGATGTGGGATCTGTCAGTAGTCGGTAGGGGAAAAGCCTCCCCATCTTTAAACCCCAATATTGTCGCGAGCCGTCCTACAAAGGTTATAGTTGAATCCTCTGTTGACCCCAGAAAGTATACGCGGTTTTTAACACTACTATAATGCATAGATACCCCCTCCAGCTGCGTGTTAGTGCTGATTCGAGCATTAAACGCTTTAACAATAGCCTGTATAGACTCATAAACCCCAATGTCCATAGTAAAGGCCGATTTAACCCTATTTTTACCATTGTACACTTTTACAACCGCATCTGTTTTCGGAAAACTGTACCACACTCTCGGATACTGGAATTCTACCAACCCCACCTCATGTGGTTCGCTCAGAACAATGGCCTTGGCTAATTTTGTCCTGTAGTTCCATATCTGATTTTTAGGATAAACCTGAGCAGACGCGTTACTAGGTAGTGTAACATAAAAACCATTCTGGGTCATCGTGCCGTGTCCTATGGTGGCCGGTTTAAGAGTGAACTCTCAAGATGCATGCATGTGTCTTTTATCAAGCATCCGTTATGTCTTTTTCTGAGACCCAGGAGTTAAACTTCTCGGGCCATCCCAACCATTTCAAGACCTGCTTCTTGCCTCTGGAGATTTTTCTATCCATAATTTTTTCTATTTTAAACACCTTGTTTTTACCTATAATTACTTTTTGTAACTCCGGTTCGTAAAACGTCCCTTTCAACAATTCCCCTGCATCAGTTAGTTTATAAACCGGAGGATCTCTGGCTATACACCTTGATATTGTAAAATGCTCATCGGTGAATGTTTGTTTATAACCCTTCCTAAATCCCCCGCGGAGTTTTGATATTCTCACGGTGTCGCCCTTGTTAAATTTAAAGCATACTGGCTTCTGAGGGTACAACTTGTACAGTTGGATGAAGACCGTCTTCTCATTGTCTTTATTGACTGCTGATGGCTGCATCTTTATGGACCTATGCTGTGAGTTATTATAGGCCTCGACAAGCTCCTGTACTACATCCACATATCTTCGTGAATTAACGGATGTTAAATATCTCCACATGCGGGTTTTAAACGTCCTGTTAAAGCGCTCCACCACGCTGGCCTTGGTCTCATTCGATGTTGAAAAATGCGTAATTTTATACTGTGACATTAACCGCTGAAAGTGTTTGTTATAAAACTCTGTACCTTCATCTGTTTGAAGTTTCACAGGGATGCGTCCGTCACTCAGAATGTCTTTAAAGGCTTTTGTGACTGTGAGGCCCGATTTGTTAGAAAGACATCTAACCCACGCATATTTGGAAAATACATCGATACACGTCAGTAAATACCGCACAGTCTCATTTTCCTCAGCATATTCACCCATATCAACTAGATCAGCCTGAAACTGTTTGTCAATGCCGCTGACCAAAACCCTATTCCTCGGGAAATGTACGACTGCCTTGGCGTGTAATGTGTACACGTCTTGCGCCAGTAGGTATTCGTTAACACTAGATAGTGACGGCGTCACCCCGGTACATTCTCCAACCGCATTGCGAAGTTTAGACACACTGCCTAACCCTCCCGGATGGGCTGGGTCTAGATAAATCTTCTGTAGAGTCCCTTCCATGACAGTTAATTCGTTACAACATATTTTATTTCTCTTGTACAACATGTGACAAGCAGATTGATAGTATAGTAGTATTTCGCCCCACTGCAAAAGCAAAAATACATTTTCAGTTATAAAAACACTCAAGAACTTCATTCATTTTCGATTTCATTTTGTTTTTGTTTTTAGCATGTTAGATTGTTTTTACGCATCAATGTCTGTCGCATCATCATCATCATCATCATCGGGTACCTCCCATGCTTCATACGGGTTTGATACTTCTCCCCACAACATGCCAAGCTTTTTCAGTTGGTTCATTTTGAGTTCATCTTCCCCGATCAGTGTATCATACATTTTCTGGATACTTTCAGCCGCCTTGCCTCCAGATTTCAGCTCGTCAAGAAGTACTTCCGCACCCCCCTGGATGCGGTCTGCATCGACCTGAAGGTCATTCATATCCATAAACAGGAGGATGGCGGATATGAAGTTGTCATTCCAGAGCCTTTTCATCAGCGGATCAAAGTGTAGTTCGTAGAACCAGTCACATGGATATAAACACGGATGGTTTTTCTGACTGGGATTATTTGTTTGACAGCCGTAGCAGATCTCTATATTATATTTAACCCAGACCTTGTTCAACAGATGTAGCACCCCGATTCTAAGGTATTCTAGGAACCGTGCAGTATCCTTAAACACCTCGTGAGGTTCACAGAGCTTCTTTTCTTCTTCTTCTTTTTCTTGTGTGGCCGTCGGTCCGGGAGGCGGAGTCTGAGGTGGGGTGTGAACCATCAGAGCTGGAGGTGAAGGAGAAGTGGGCGGGGTCCATCCCCCCTGGGTCCCTGAGATTTCAGAGACTAAACAAAAATGTTTTTTTTTTATGATTCTGCATGAATTAACATCAGTGACAGAAATTATATATATATATATATATATATATATATATATATATATATATATATATATATATATATATATATATACACACAACATTAGCATAACCCACCTGTCATTCTTTTAGATGATTGAGGGGTGAATTATTTTCGGTCTACACATGGTAGTAGATATACCAGGTTGCACACCGCTCGGTGTATTGTCGTAAACAAGACGTTTTCTAACAGCCCCGTAAGCCTTACTGACGCTGTCTCTCTGGATAGATTTGTCAATCTGACTAAACACTTTTTGCAGAGCGGGCCAGTCACACCACTGAACAAAGAACACGAGGGGGAACCATATATTAAACTCTTCAATGGTAAGAGGGTACGGATGCTCTCTCCATCCTCGGCGGCCTCTTTGAGCTACCACATACTCTCTGTCTTCACAAACGTTTAAAAAAATGAAATCGTCAGGGCGTCTGTTGTACCGATCTGCCATGAGATGGTGTATTTTAGGCCCTGTTGTACTATACCACTGAACAGAGTATAGAGATTCTAGAAAACCTGATTGTTCAAGATCTATGCAGACAATTGATCGAAACTGCTGCCAATCTTTTACAGACATACACCCATGTCGACCCCCCACAGCAGCCTCATCATCAACTGTTTCACCAACACCCCCTCCTAGCTTGTCTTGGGCCTTGATTCTAGAAATCATAGTGACCGTGCCATCATAGTATTTAACATTATACACGTACCCATAAACACCCTCCAGCTCTAGCTCTACAGCCGGCTCTCTAGAAAGACATCCCTCACGCTTTTTCCGGCTCTGGGAAGCATCTACATCTGTATAGCATGGGCTATTTTCTGTAGACATACCTATGTCAGTCTCTGCGGCCTGCTCCATGCAATATGCAGCCTGCATTTTGCAAAGAATCCGTGTGCACAGCAATAGTAGCGGAACCAGCAACAGCAGCAACAGCAGCAGCAACAGCGGATGAGGCCAAAATGAGTGCGTTGGTGGTGGAGGTATATAACACATCTATATATATATGATGAAACCCCTCCTACAGTCCCGTGTTTCCGGTCAAAACTAACGCCCATCGCATAAAACACCCACTGATATGGCAAATTTCCAATCAAAACCAAGCACATCATCGTCAAAAATGGTTTACGTATCCATTCGTAAAATGACGCATTTCCGGGGCATGACTTCAAAATGGCGGCGGTCACATGCCCACCCCACACCCCTCCTACCCCCCAAAAGTTCAATGACGCATTTTTCCGGTCAAAATGGCGGCGGTCACATGCCCACCCCCCCACCCCTCCTACCCCCCAAAAGTTCCCTCTTGCACGTGTCTGAGGTCAAAGGTCACATGCCAACCCCCCACCCCTCCCCTCCCGCCCCCCAAAAGTAGGTCTTTATTACTACTATTGCCTGTCCTATCACTGCTTGAAAAAATATGTTGAATTTAAGAGTTAACCAGTTAAGCAGCCTGTCGATTACACTGACAACATAAGTTAAAGGAACACTCATGTACTACCTATGTCATCATAAATAGCCTATACAGCATGTTTTTTTTCACCTTGAGAACTGACTTGTTTTCTAATCTACGCGTCACCAGGCGTTTTTCTTCTTCTTCTTCTTCTTCTTCTTCTTGTCCTTGTACCGTGCACGACCAGCGAACACAGAGCGCGCGACTACTAACCCCCCCCCCGTCGGACCTTCTCAACCGGTCCGCGAAATATTGTCTGACATGAAACCGGTCCGTGAGGTAAGAAAGGTTGGGGACCACTGGGCTGATCCACAACGTGTGTTTACACACCTCCTGGATCCTGATTGGTGTTGCTGCTGCAGCCGCAAGGCACTGATTGGATGCTCACAGACCACAATACAGCGCAGATGAAAAGGACTACGGCGTTTATATGTTCAACAATAGGAAACGTAGTCTTAGCTGTTTTAAAATTACACCAAGTTTATTTCGGATTATTCCACCGGAAGAATACAAGGCGCAGGGAACTTTTAGGTGCGTAAACGCTATTTATAGGTGCGTAAACGCTATTTATAGGTCCGTAAACGCTATTTCCAAAATTCCAGAGGTGCGTAAACGGCGTTTACGTGCGTTTACCCTCCACTACAGCACTGCTTGCAATTAATAAACTGGTTATACAAATGAAGCATTTAAAAGGGTTACATATCATTTTCCCATTACATTCCACTCTTTTGATTACATAATAATCACACACTATGCATCAATTTAGAATACCTACTCTAAAAAATTACCATCTGATATTCTCCACATCAAATATCACAAACATGAACATCTGGACATCGCTCACAAAACTTTGCCTGCCACAGAACAAAAACTCCCTCCGAAATGGGAAAATAGGAAGAAATCTGTTAGGAGAAGAAAAAGACTGGAAACCTTCTCACAGGATTTGAGCGTTACACCCCAGATGTCATGTGTAGAGTATTGAAATAAAAAAGAAATGAAATAAATATCTGTAATGTGCTCACACAATACAGATATAGAATATGCTGTCCCGGCATGCGGGTCTGTGCTCGCTTGGTGCGGTTGCGAATGGTCGAGTTAAAGTGAGTTGAGTTGTTGCGTCGGTCAAGTAAGTCGTCGAAATGTTTCTGGTGGAGGACAAAATATGGAATCAACACAAATAAAGTGACACCTGCAAATAAACACATGGTTACACGAGTCCCCCCCAGTCATCTGAGGGGGTTCCATGAGCGCTGTCGTTCAAGAGAGAACCACTCTTTAGGTAGCGGACTACGTAATCACAAAAAGATGCTGAGATACAATGAAACTGAAGCAAGCAATAATATGAATAAAACTTTCGTGGCACAAACGACTACTGTGTCTATGTGGAGGGGTCCTGGCCATGTTCTTCTTCTTGTGTTGGTCCGCAGGTACACGTTGGGATGTGGAGTCTGCCAACCTTCTTTCTTGTGAGGCACCCGTGTTGTAGACAGTCAACACAGATCACAATGCACTGTGTGTCGGTGGATAGGTGGTGTCGGTTGATTGACAGTTGTTGTGGAGGTAGGGTCGCCTGAGCCCACTGCTGGAACTGGATCTGGAACCTTCTTGCAATGGGATGCGTGGACCCAAGTTGCCCTTTCAGCTACCTTGACCGCTGTTTGGGTGACCAGGAGAATCTGGAATGGACCCTGCCACCGTTAAGTTTTCCTCCTGAAGTCCTTCACCACCACGAAGTCACCTGGTTGCAGTCGATGTAGTGGATCCGTTGCTTCTCTCGGAAGTGCAGCTACAACCTGTTTTCTTACATCAGACAAAGTGGAAGACAGTCGAATGCAATAGGCTAACATGTCATTCTCGCACATTGTGGTGGAAGGGAGTGGTGTTCCTGGAGCTTCCACACCTATATGGGGAGGAACTGCGAAAAGGATTTCAAATGGGCTTAGGTTGCTGCGTGTTCGTTTCCTCATCCGCATGTACATCAGAACCAATGGTGCTTTTGTCCACGGTAGACCTGTGTCTGTGCAACATTTGGCCAGTTTTGTTTTCAATGTTCCATTCTTTCTCTCTACCGCTCCTCCACTAGCTGGATGGTATGCGCAGTGTGTTTTTAAGTCAATACCCAGGTATGCACTTAATTCTGTGATTGCTTGGTTGACAAAATGTGAACCATTGTCACTAGAAATTTTGCTTGGGATTCCCCAGCGGGAAATGATCTCTGAAATCAAGGATTTAGCCACTGTGGAGGCTGTCTCCTTACTGGAGGGAAACACCTCAACCCATTTGGACCACATGTCTACCATTACAAGACAGTGTTTCTTACCTTCCGATGGGGAGAGTTCCACAAAATCCATCATTACATGTTCAAACGGTCTTGCAGGTGGTGGATGTGCTGCATGATGTGACACCTGTACTGAACGACTTATATTGTGAGTTGTACATGTTATGCATGCTTGGCAGAACCTTTGTGCGTAAGCTGCAAAGCCTTTTGTGAACTATGTTGCATCAATGATACTTAACATTCCCCCTTTTGACACATGGTCTAACCCATGAGTCAATTTTGCATAGTGAGGGGAAGAAATGTTTAGGTAAGCATGGATTACCATTCGGACCATACCAGATGCCGTCTATGAATTTGGAGTCGGAGGAGAACCAAAAACGTCTCTCATCTGAAGTAGAGAGGGACTGCACGGCTGCAAGAGAGGAGGGAAGAGAACACATTACATTACATTACATGTCATTTAGCTGACGCTTTTATCCAAAGCGACGTACAATAAGTGCATTCAACCATAGGGTACAAACTCAGGAGAACAAGAAACAAGAAAGTGCAATTTCCTCAAATAAGCCAATTTACAATTTGCTATAGATGAGTGACGTTACAAGTACAATTTAAGTGCTACAATTTGTTAGTCTTTAGTCGAGGTAGAGTCTGAAGAGGTGTGTCTTTAGTTTGCGGCAGAAGATGTGAAGGCTCTCTGCGGTCCTGATGTCTTCAGAGAGCTCGTTCCACCATTTCGGCGCAAGGACAGCGAAGAGTCGAGACCTAGTCGAGTGTTTTGCTCTCAGTGAGGGAGGGACGAGTAGTTTTGCAGATGCAGAGCGGAGAGTGCGGGTTGGGATGTAGGGTTTGACCATGTCCTGGATGTAAGCTGGACCCGATCCATTCACAGCATGGTACGTGAGCACCAGTGTTTTGAACTGGATGCGGGCGGCCACCGGTAGCCAGTGAAGAGAGCGGAGGAGTGGAGCAGTGTGGGAGAATTTCGGAAGGTTGAAGACCAGTCGAGCTGCTGCATACTGAATGAGCTGCAGAGGTCGAATGGCGGTGGCAGGGAGACCTGCCAGGAGGGAGTTGCAGTAGTCCAGGCGGGAGATGACAAGAGCCTGAATCAGTACCTGCGCTGCCTTCTGAGTGAGAAGGGGACGTATTCTCCTGATGTTGTAGAGCGTGTATCTACAGGATCGCGTTGTCGCGGTGATGTTGGGAGTCAGGGAGAGTTGGCTGTCGAGTGTGACGCCGAGGTTCTTAGCAGTCGACGTGGGCGTTAGTACAGAGTTCCCAAAGTTGACTGTCAGGTCCTGGGTAAGCGAATCTTTTCCGGGAAAGAGAAGTAGTTCAGTCTTGTCGGGGTTGATTTTCAGATGGTGGGCGGACATCCACTGAGAGATGTCAGTTAGACAGGCAGAGATCCGAGCCGCCACCTGGGTGTCCGAGTGAGGGAAGGAGAGAATTAGTTGGGTGTCATCGGCATAGCTGTGGTAAGAGAAGCCATGCGAGCGAATGACAGCGCCAAGAGAGTTGGTGTAAAGCGAAAACAGGAGGGGACCCAGCACGGATCCCTGAGGAACTCCAGTAGTAAGAGGACACGGTTCCGACACAGATCCTCGCCAGGTTACCCGGTAGATGCGGCCATCGAGGTAGGACGAGAGAAGGGAGAGAGCAGAGCCTGTGATACCAAGTTCCTGAAGGGAGGAAATAAGGATCTGGTGGTTGACCGTGTCAAATGCAGCAGAGAGGTCCAGAAGGATGAGGACAGAGGAGAGAGAGGCGGCTCTAGCAGTGTGGAGTTGCTCAGAGACAGCAAGGAGAGCAGTCTCTGTGGAGTGGCCTGCCTTGAAACCTGACTGGTGGGGGTCAAGGAGGTTGTTACAGTGGAGATAAGAGGAGAGTTGATTAAAGATAGCACGTTCAAGGGTTTTGGACAAAAAGGGAAGAAGAGAGACCGGTCTGTAGTTGTTTTCTTCAGAAGGGTTGAGGGTGGGTTTCTCCAGGAGAGGGTTGACTCTTGCCTCCTTCAGAGAATTGGGAAAACAGCCAGATGACAGAGCGTTGTTGATGAGAAAGGTAAGGAACGGAAGAAGGTCAGGTGCGATAGATTGTAGAAGATGTGATGGAATGGGGTCAAGAGGGCAGGTGGTCGGACGGGCAGAGGTTACTAGGGTAAGAATTTGGTTAGGAGAGAGGGCGGTGAAAGAGGGAAGTGAGGGCGAAAGAGGTGAGGTCGGTGGGACGCGAGAAGTAGGAGGTGGGTTTGAGAAGGAGGAGCCTATTTTCTTGGTGAAGTAGTTGACAAAGTCTCCCGGAAGAAGGGTGGAGGGGGGAGGAGGGGTAGGGGGTTCGAGGAGATTGGAGAAGATCGAGAAGAGTTTTTTGGGGTTAGAGAATGAGGATTCGATTTTGGATTGGTAGAAAGAGCTTTTGGCAGCAGAGATAGAGGCAGAGAACGAGGAGAGGAGAGATTGAAATTCAAGCAGGTCGTCAGGTCGTTTATATTTACGCCATCTCCTTTCCGACGCTCGCATGGTGGCTCTCATGGCACGGACCGGTTGAGACAGCCACGGAGCCGGAGGGGATTTGCCAGTCCGTCGTGTCGTAAGAGGGCAGAGAGAGTCTAGAGAGGAGGAAAGAGTTGAGAGGAGAGTCTCTGCAGCAGCGTTCGGATGCAAGAGTGAGAAGGAGTCAGTTGAAGGGAGAGCTGATAGAACAGAGGATGCCAGCGAGGAGGGAGAGAGGGAGCGAATATTGCGACGAGCCGGTATAGAGTTAGTCAATGAGGGAGGTTTGTTAGTTATAGAGAGTGGAAGGGAGTAAGAGATGAAGAAGTGATCAGACACATGAAGTGGAGTTACAGAGAGGTTAGTGGTAGAGCAGTTTCTAGTAAAGATGTAGTCAAGGTGATTGCCGGCTTTGTGAGTAGGAGGAGAGGGACTGAGTGACAGAGCGAAGGAAGAAAGTAGGTGTAAGAGGTCAGATGACTTCTCTGTCTGGATGTTGAAGTCACCCAGGGGGATGAGCGGAGGTCCATTTTCGGGGAAATTAGACAGGAGAATGTCCAGTTCTTCCAAGAAATGACCTAAGGAGCCTGGCGGACGGTAGAGGACAATGATGGTTAATTGTACCAGGTAAGTGATTGTTACAGCATGGAATTCAAAGGACAATGGGGTGGATGGTGGTAGAGGGTAGAGAGAAAAGCTCCATTTGGGTGAAATGAGTAGACCTGTGCCACCACCCCTACCAGTGGGCCTGGGAGTGTGGCTGAAGGAGAAGGCGGAGGAGAGAGCGGCTGGGGTGGATGTGTTCTCAGGTGTGATCCAAGTCTCGGTCAGAGCGAGGAAGTCGAGTGACTGCTGGATAGCGAAGCCGGAGATGAAGTCAGCCTTGCGAGTCGCTGACTGGCAGTTCCAGAGACCTCCTGTGACGAGGTGCTGGACGTGTGTGGAGCGGGTGGGATAGGAGAGAGAGGAGAGGTTACGATAGAGAGCAGATCTAGCCCGAGGCCTGTAGTATCTGCGGGAAGAGATTCGAACAGGCACAGGTAAAGGGGTCAAACACATTATTAAAAATAGCAGAAGAAGGCGCCGCATTCAGCCGCCCCGAAGACTCCACGAAAGACTCCCTTGTCTTTGTTCTGCTCGTCTTCCTGCTGCGAGGACACGTAAACGCTGAAGCTAACGCTTCCCACGATTTCTAGTTAAATACCCCCTCGTTAGTGGAAGTCGGCTGCGGCTGCGCTGGCCGCTCCCCCGTCGTTTAGGAGACAAAAGGTCGATTGGCCTCGACAGAAACTCCTCAAAATGCAAAGCGCCAATAGCTTGACACCCTAATCAGTGAACAAACACAATGTGGTGTTTTGACAAAATGAGAGTTTAAGGATACAAGTCTTATTTGCTTCAGAAAACAAGGCAAAACAGACTTAGATCAGGTCAAAACCTAGCAGAGTTAGGAGGGCACACTGGCAGTTAACTTAATAGTAGAATCTAGAACACAAACTGGCACTAAAAGACTGAAAGAGCTTGAGCAAACTAGCAACCAAGATAACTTCAAACAAAGAGAACTGGTCGTGAGACGACAAAAACTAAAGCAAATCAGCAATCAAATTAACTTAAGACACTAGAATCAACAGCAAATTTAGCAGACTAGCTTGGTTTAAAGAAAGAGATACTTCCGATTTCAGGTCGCCTGGATGTCTGGTGGCCTTGTAGAAGAGATGCACACTGACTATTTCAGGTCTAGGAAGGGGATTTTAACCTCTGAACGGCTGCGCTGGCCGCTCCCCCGTCGTTTAGGAGACAAAAGGTCGATTGGCCTCGACAGAAACTCCTCAAAATGCAAAGCACCAATAGCTTGACACCCTAATCAGTGAACAAACACCATGTGGTGTTTTGACAAAATGAGAGTTTAAGGATACAAGTCTTATTTGCTTCAGAAAACAAGGCAAAACAGACTTAGATCAGGTCAAAACCTAGCAGAGTTAGGAGGGCACACTGGCAGTTAACTTAATAGTAGAATCTAGAACACAAACTGGCACTAAAAGACTGAAAGAGCTTGAGCAAACTAGCAACCAAGATAACTTCAAACAAAGAGAACTGGTCGTGAGACGACAAAAACTAAAGCAAATCAGCAATCAAATTAACTTAAGACACTAGAATCAACAGCAAATTTAGCAGACTAGCTTGGTTTAAAGAAAGAGATACTTCCGATTTCAGGTCGCCTGGATGTCTGGTGGCCTTGTAGAAGAGATGCACACTGACTATTTCAGGTCTAGGAAGGGGATTTTAACCTCTGAACGGCTGCGCTGGCCGCTCCCCCGTCGTTTAGGAGACAAAAGGTCGATTGGCCTCGACAGAAACTCCTCAAAATGCAAAGCACCAATAGCTTGACACCCTAATCAGTGAACAAACACCATGTGGTGTTTTGACAAAATGAGAGTTTAAGGATACAAGTCTTATTTGCTTCAGAAAACAAGGCAAAACAGACTTAGATCAGACACATGGCAGGAACTGGGCGTGATGGTTTGGGAAGAGGACGTCTAGCAGCCGCTTTTGCAGCTAAGTCTGCTCGCTCATTCCCCTTTGCGATGTCGCCTGTGCCGGATGTGTGCGCTGCACATTTACAAACGGCAATAGCTGTGGGCAACAAAATGGCATCCAATAGTTCTGCCATGCCAAGAGTGTGGTGTAACACTGGTTTGCCATCTGATTTGAGAAAATTTCTGTATTTCCACAGGGGGCCAAAATCATGAACCCCGCCAAAAGCGTATCTGGAATCAGTGTGAATGGTTGTCGTTTTATCCTTAGCTAGTTTACAAGCTTCTGTTAGTGCGATTAATTCTGCTGCTTGGGCTGAGAGGTGACATGGAAGAGGGCCGGAACACAGAACAGCTGAGTCTGAAACAACAGAAAACCCACAAGATTAGAACCAGTCAGGGGATCCCGTGAAGCAGATCCGTCAACATACATTACCATGTCACTGTTGAGCAGAGGTGTATCTGCGAGGTCTGGTCGAGGTGTGCACTGAGCCTCCAGCTCAGCCAAACAATTATGCTCCTCTCCATCTTCCGGAGTGGGGAGAAGAGATGCAGGATTGAGGACATTGCAGCGTTTCACTGTAACATTCAGCATGTCTAGGAGACATGTGTGATATTGTAGGAGCACTGATGTCATACATCCAGAACGTTCGTCAACGGTTTGTGTGAACGGTTTGTGAGGATCAGGAAGACCCAAAGTCGGAGGAACTTGTAACGCGCATTTCATGTCCGTGAAAGCTTGAGAGGCTGCAGGGAGCCACTGAATTTTATCATGCGCGCTGAGATTTTTAACATGTATCAATGCGGACAGAGGTTGCTCAAGTTGGGAGTAATTTGGAATAAATGACCTACAGTAGGAACACATGCCCAAAAATGACATCATCTGTTTCTTGGTTTGTGGTTTTGGAAGTGTTACAATTGAGGCGATGCGTTTTGGTGATATTGTCTTCCCTTCACCGGAAATGTTATGGCCTAGGAAATGAACGTTTTGTGAAACAAACTGTAGTTTGGATAGGCTGGCCTTGTGTCCTTCTGCTGGTAAGTGTTGAAGCAATTTCAGTGTGTCCTGTTCACACTGCTTTTGTGTTGGAGCTGCAATTAAACAGTCATCAACATACTGCAAAAGAGCTGTTCCTGGAGACAAAGTGAGGCTCTCCAAACTTTCCCTGAGTGCCTCGTTGTAGATCATAGGTGATTCTGTGTAGCCCTGACACAAGCGTGTGAAAGTGTAAGGCTTTCCATTAAAATTAAACGCAAACCAAAACTGACTGTCAATGTCCACAGGGACACTGAAAAAAGCATTTGAGAGGTCAACTATGGAAAACCATCGAGCATCAGGTGGAACCTGTGCCATAATGGTGTAAGGGTTGGGAACGTTTGGGGCTTGTGCGTGGACGGCTGCATTAACTGCTTTTAGGTCCTGCACGAAGCGCCACTCAGTTGGTTTGCCTGCATCTCTGATCTTTTTAACTGGAAAAATAGGTGTTCTTACCGGCGAGTCAGGACATGACTCCGGCCTTTAAGAGGGAGTTGAACACCGGTGTTATACCGTCAATGACCTCTTGGCGCAGTGGGTATTGATGTTTGTGGGGACGGAAGTCTGATCGAGGAGTGATGACCACAGGTTGACAGTCCCACGTCATATTTATGCGCTGCCCACAAGGTGTCTGGAACAGAACTGAGGGCAGGAGAAATAGAGGAGATTGTTCAAAATTGTATCAGTGTGTGTGTCAGAAAATATGTTATTTTCATCCATGACATAAACAGATCTGAGAGCAGGTGTGCAAAATGCGAATGGCTGTTTAAAGAAGCCTGTCGACGGAGAGCGCATCACAATTGGATCTGGTGTAGCCTCCCAATCTGCCAACGCCTCGCACGCTGCGACAAAAGGTCCCAAATCTCTCCATTGGTCTGTTGCTGCTTTAGACAAGGAGATGTGCGGGAAAGAAGAGTCCACATTAAAGAGGTGCTGCTGAGAGGGGGTGAGAGAAACGGAAACAGCACATTTAAGTGTGGACCAAAACAATGTCATACATGCAATTTGATCATTCAGATCCTGTAGAAATAATGCATGTGACACATGAGATGTGCAGTGAAGATATGAAGCATCCATGCACTCTGCCTCAGGCTGGACGCGTGATGCTGCCAGGTGGGACAGTTCTGATTGTGGGTCAACCGGAAGCCACCACTGGTACACAAACATTGGATCACTCATAACTGTCTTTGCCATCTGGTCAATGGCTCTGCATCTCACCACTTGCAACCCTGTAGGAGTGGAGATGAGGCTAATGCCGAAAGAACACATGAGGTCTCTGCCCAGTAGATTAATGGGACAGCAAGAGGACAGCAAAAAGGAATGTTTTACTGTGATGTCTGGTTCAGGGTCAGTTGAGTCAGTGTGTGTACTGGTCATAGGTGCCGTAAATCTCTCTACAATGGACATCCCTGAAGCTCCTTGTGAGTTCCACTAAGTTTCTGACCTGGAAAATACTTTTGTTGTATTACAGAATGTGTAGCCCCTGAATCAACCAAAAACGATAAAAGTTTCCCTTGAATTTGCATCATAGTGGTGGGCATATTTTCAAATGATTTTCCTGAAAACTTTGCATATGTGTGTTTAAGTGAAAGCTTTTGTTGTGTTCTCAATTGCTCTGTGATGTCCATGAGAGCTTGTTGTTGCGTTTCCACCCCTTCCTCGTCTGGCCAGTCCACGCCCCCATCCTCTACAAGGTGCTTTTTGTGGACATTCACTGTGCCAATGTCCTTGTTCGCCACAGCGGAAACACGTATCATTGTCATTGGGTGGATACAGCTGTGATCCCTCCTGGTTCCAGAAGGAGCGTCCCCTCATCATGCCCCGACCACGCCCCCTGAATTCGCCCCGTTGGTTGGGATCCCATGGGCGGTCGTTTCTGGCAAGTTGAGTGACAGCTTGGAGCATAGTCAGTTGGGCGAGTTCAATCTGACGTGACCGCCTTTTCCCCTCGTGGTCAGTTCTCTCTATGTCCATGGATTGCGCATGCGCAGCATGTTTCTTTACATCCGCGAGCCGCGAGTCTTCCATTCCAGCAACAGAACGCTGCACAGTCATTTTTATGTCGGGCAATAGTTCATTCATGAAAGCATTCTTCAGGTGTGATTCCCACGTCCCCAGAGCGTCTCCTAACACGACGGGTTGTGGAATGCCACTGTTAAGATTAAACACTGTGAGAAGTCTTTGGTAGTAATCATGGACGGACTCAGCCGTTGCCTGCTTGGTATTGTTGATGGGAGTCATATCCACTTTGTCAGGGAACAATGTCTTTATGCCGTCGCTCAAAGCCGTGAGTGCGTCTCTGTACGGCTTATTTTGATTTGTACTCCAATCAACGTCGGCCGCACGGGTGTCTCCTGCAACCAGCTGGTTGAGCTTTTGGTAGTGAGTCGGACCCACGTGACTCATTAGAACACGTCGAATTTCAGCAAAGTTGGGCAGGAATTGCTTACAGAAGTCCATGAATGCTTCAGCAAACACTCTTCCCGAGTGCTGTATCGGCGGGAGATGAGCCATTGCAGCTCTAATGTCCGTATCAGTCCAAGGCCGGAAAACAAGTATGGGACCTGAGTGTCCTGGTACTTGAATCATTGGGGTTTGGAGCACAGATTTTGCATCCGGGGGAACTCCCTCAGGGTCGAAAGAGGGGGAAACAACATCTGATGTAGATTGTTGCTCTGCAATCAGTTTGTTGATGGCAGAAGTGTCCCCCCCGGTTGCACATGGAGAGCGAGATCGAGTGAGGAGAGCAGCCTGTCTCTTTTCCTCCTGCTGCTTTCACTGCCGCTTCCTTTTCCTCCCTCTGCCGGGTGTTGTGAACTTTTGGAGCTTGTGGCCATGCAGACGGAGGTTGCTGGTTCGCAGGTGAAGCAGGGTACGGTGGTGGGCATGTGTTGAGGAGAGGGCCCCCAGCCCCTGTGAGCCTCGGATACAAGGGAGAAGAAGCACATCGGTCATTTTGTTCAATAACATTTGGATCTGTTTTTTTTACCAATGTGGTTTTTGCGCATGTCAATTCTTTAGCCATTTGTTTCCTTTCTCTACATTCACATTCATCCTCCCACCATTTTAACCATTTACTTTGTTTCTCAATGTTCTCCAAGTCTTTGCCTTTTATCACCCTCTGAGTTTTTATACCCTTCTCTTTTCCCTCTAAGCCGGTTTGTAACATGTTCAATTTTATTCTACTGAAAGAACCATTTGCAGGGAACCCAAAATCTTTTGACCACTCGGGCAAAAACTCGAGATTGATCTCCATGTTTCCTTCTCATCAGATCCACAATGGGTCCCTCCGGAGAACCCATTTCCTTTTTACTTTTACCCTGTACACCACCCATCTTTCAGGCGTGGTGAAGTATAATTTTTATTCCTTAAAATATAGTCGTCACTATAAGTCTTGATTTTCTTTTACGTAGGAAAAATACAAGTTAAAACCCAACCAGAACTATTGGTTAATAAATATAGGTCAAGGGCTCAAATATCTGTTTTCAGATTACTGTCCGAAAACCCTGATATTGTTCCTGTCTTCCTGTTAGGTCAAGGGTTGAGATTTTACGATTTCAGTGAACTCTCAAAATCCCTCCTATCTTCCCCTTCGGTCAAGGGTCACAATTGTCAATTGCCCCTGTCTTCCCCTTTGGTCAAGGGTCACAATTATGCGATTTCAGAGTGTTAGTCTGAATACAATCGTTAATACGCAAATTGCCCCTGTCTTCCCCTTTGGTCAAGGGTCACAATAATGCGATTTTCAGATAAATACGCAAATTGCCCCTGTCTTCCCCTTTGGTCAATGGTCACAAAAATGCGATTTTCCGATAGTTAGTCTGAATACAATCGTAAATGCGCACATTGCCCCTGTCTTCCCCAGTAAAAAGTTGGATGCGGATGAACCGGAAATACTGTATAATTACTCTTTATAGACATTTTTCAAATAACCGGATAAAAAGACAAGTTATCATCATTAGAAGCCCAATCAAATAACCAAAATTTGGATTTTCTAAGAAGAGAGAGAAAAAATAATTTAATAAAAATCCCAAAGTACTAAATACCCGTCTTTGTAATCTGTTATCACCCGTTAGAATTCAGAAAAACCCCGTTTGAAAATCAGAATATCAACTTCTTACCCGATTCGTGTGAAAATCTTCCTCATCGGATTGTCAGGTCTCTTTTGGTCGCCGGTCCCCTCTCTGAGTGTGATGAGGTATAGGGCAGAATCACGTTTTGGTGGATCCTGAAGTGGCCACTTCCCGTACGTCCTCGAAGTCCCGACGGAGCTTCAAACGATCCCACTTCTGACATCAAATTGTGGTGGAAGATTTTGCACAGACAATCGTTAAGTAAAAAACAAAGGCTCTGAGTCAAGTATGTCTTTTCTCAGTTTATTTCCTTGCAAGGGAAAGAGGGTCACAACAGCTACATGGTCAGTAGACTGTCAAGAACCTCCTTCTGCCCCCAACACATCGAGGCAGTTTTTATACCTAAATTCAGATATCGGTGGCGTCAACAGAAACCTTGACCATCTTGTTGAGTATCTACAGCCAGGGTACTGGGAACATCTTATCCATGTAAGACACGTCAGTTCTTTGACCGCGTCCTTGCTCTCCCAACATGCTAAAACAAATGTGGTCATACACATAACAAACACTTTGTTCAATCTCTACAGCTATGACGCTGGAAACATCTAATCCAAGTGGGAGACGTCAGTTCTTATGTCAGGGCCTTTGTCATCTAAGCACTTGCAATTAATAAACTGGTTATACAAATTAAGCATTTAAAAGGGTTACATATAATTTTCCCATTACATGATACGGTTCTCTACGACAACCACAATAATATCCAACCTGACTGCACTGCTGTTTTTTAAGATTGAAAGTAAGAAAGCTGGTTGGCGTTGTTTTAACTCATGACAGTGCAATAATTATGTGCATGTTTTAATATAAGATAGATGAGGGATCATTTGAATTGGGTCTGCAAAACACAATCAAAATGTGAAAAATGAATAAAACACACAAAGTGGCAAATTCAAAAAAGAAAAAAAAAAGTACAGTGAGTCTTTTATGTCTCTTCATCGTCTACAGCCGTGCATTCATTTCTCCTTGTATGCTAACCGCATTTGCCCGATTGCCTTTTCTGTTTGTGAATGGTTTGTTTGGAGAATGGCCCTGGCATGGGGTAAAAGGCATCACTTAATTCTCAGGGAACAGGAAAGAAAGGATAAGAAAGAATGGGAATGCATGACAGAATAGGCATGCAATGATGCTTCTCAATGGTAAACATAGCGGCATTCTTCAGCACAGCATGTTGGAAGGATTTTGCGGTTATACTGTATCCCTCAGTTTCTGCAAAAATCAACCAGCTGAATTGACGAAATTTGTCATTTGAATGTGACCTTTATTAAGGATGTATATTGGCTTTTCTGGGTGGATACAGACCTGGTTTGATTTAATGTAGGTGCTTCCGGGGGAAGCAAAAGATAGATAATGTGACTTGTTTGTTTGTTGTTCTATTGCATTTGAATTGTTTTCTGATTTAAAATAGTGGTTGACTTTAAACAAGTCCAGTCATTTTCTCCACATGAAATAGAAAGAAATTGATGCATTTGCCACATCAATTTGTAGTTTCACTTCCACATTATCACTAAGTTGTAATTTGTATATATATATTTAAAAAAACGTTATTACAACTCTCTCGGCGGGCATATTTCAAAATGGGTTCATAAGATGTGACAAATGGCTTTATTAACGGTTAATAAATCATATAGCAATGTTTAATTTCCTTAAATCTTTGTATTCATCAGAAATTGCCATGCTGAGACCCATTAAGAGGCCGCTCACATGATCACTGTCTTGTACACAGCACGTCTTCATGAAGTCTATTCTTTCTCATGTCTGAACCCTGTTTATCAGAATCGGGAAAAAAACAACCTTGTTTCCCAAACGTAGAATATACAAATCATTTTCACTTGAAACAGCAAAGTTCAACAGAGAAAAATTAAAATTAAAAAGGTTCAAATGAAAAGTTAAAAGAGAAACACATATATCAACAATAATTGTACACAGTTAATAGAGCACATATTTTACTAATTCATAATAAAAGGTTTGGATTACTTATTATTGTCACTTATTATTATTGAAGACCAAAAAGGATGCTTACAATACGTCCACAACTGCGATGTACTGTGGGCTAGATTAGTTTCAGATGCCTCTACAAGTGTTCACTATCATTTTATCTTTTCGAGTGTTGTTTAAGGAGCGGTTCCAAATCTACCCACATTTCAGATCGGCTGCCTCCTGCTGCATCCGCCTCCTTTTGCCCTTCATGTTAATGTTCTGCATATTTAATCCTCAACGTTACTTTGCCTCTTCTCCAGACTTGCCTCTTCTCTCACTGTCAAGGCAGAGAATGCAGAAAAAGACAGAGAGAAAAAGTGATGATAAAGAGAGTTTTAAATCCCCTCTGGTCTCCATATTTAAATGTTTGTCATCACTTTGTTTATGTATTTTATTGCAACCTTTGTTTCTTCTAAGCTTTTTGAGGTTTTGCTCCCTGCAGCCCTTTTGTCTCAACTGAGCATCAAAAAACATCACATGTTTCTCCATCAGGACTCACATCCAGATGGAGCTTTTTTAATGTAAAAAAATGGTTACATTTTTATTATTCTTATTAATGAAATGTAAACAGAGCTTCAATGTATCTGGAGAAACTATAAATTAGCAATAGATACACACTCCTACATTTGTCTCATTGTGGCTCTGTGTGTATGTGTTGGACTGATGCTGAGGAATAGGGAGGGAGCATCTGGTCTTACTGTAAATAACATTTCTATTTTTCTGTATTGTGTTATATAGTGTCCGTGGACTTTGGGCTGAAGAAAAAAAGCGGGTCAGCGTGCATATGGAGGAATGAGCATCTGAACGGTGATACAGAGAGGAGAGGTTTGAAGGTCAGAGCTCGGGAATTCGATATGTGGGGCAAGTATTGTTTGATTGTACTGTTTGAATGACAGATGGAGAGAGAGAGTTTGTGTCTACTAAGATGTGTTTCCACTATAAAATGTTGCAACTAGCCTGTAGAAACCATCAGCAGGGCCACATGCGTGACCGTTTGACCTGCATTTTGATGAGCAAAAATGTTACTTCTGAAAAAGTCAAGCGGATTCAGATTAGTAAAAAACAACTGTGCCAGAGGCTTCCAAGATGCAATGGTCTTGTTCTCTCTTATATCACTATAAAGTAGGGCAGACAATGTTATAGTGGGAGATTGGAGCATTATCCAACTTCCTCAGCCAAATCCTGGGGCAAAAACACAGATTAGAGTGTGCACATCCTACTTGTTGCATCAAATAAATCCCATACAGTTGACAATATAAATGAATATACACATTTAAATCAGTATGAGAAAACATTGTTAGTTACTTGAAATGTTAAACTGCAGTAAATTGAGGTAAAGATTGTACTGTCTGGGTAGCAGGATAACTTTCCTCCACCAATGAAAAACTCTTATTCTCTAAACAACACGTTGTGGGAAGTTACTGTAGTGTGTCAATTTGAGTTTGAATGTTTTTAAATGAGTGAAAAGATCTACAAATGGATTGAAGATGCACAGAATAGCATTTTTTTAATCTATTATTTGTATTCATCCATTTCTGAGAATTTTTAATCTTCAAGTTGTGGCTGAGGCTCATAGAAGCACTGCAGCTGATCAGTGTTAATTTATTTTTAATGTATGTATTAATTCATCCAATAGGTTAATTCTTACATTAGTTGAATGAGTTGCCCAATGTGTGTAGAAAGCGGACGTCTTTTTATGAAGCGGAAAATATAATATCGACAATTATAATTAAAAAATTAATACAAAAACTAAAATCTTCTATGCGTATGGTAATGTGCATACAGAGTTATTTATTTTCTCATGAAATTCGAGAGTAAGTGTGTCCAAACTTTTCACTGGTACTGTATGATAATATAGTACACATCGCATCACATGAATGAAACCAAACGCGCAGCTTAATCCGATTTGGTTAATAGAATAGAACGGGTTAAAACTATTCCAAATTTAGCTGTTGGCAGATATGAACAGGCGTGCTGCCTCCAGTGTTCCCTCGATGGGGTGATAGCTAAAGATCCATCTGCAAGCCATGCTCAACAATTAATTCATGAATTGATTTTCTGCTTTGGATTAGTACAGCAGTCTTTTTAGAAAAGCTGTGGTGTCTCAGGCCCGGAGCAAATGCTTTTCACTAATAAGTCGAACAGAAAGGTCATGAAAGTCGGGGAGTAATCAACAGTGCAAAAAATAAGTGAAATGAAGGGCAGACTAAACATGTTGAATTGTGTTTCCAACTGATCTTGCATCCTAGAACAGGGTATTCAATCAATGCATCTTGTCAACAACTGACTATAATTTCATATTTAGAAGGTTCGCCTGAATCATTTCTCAACAATATGTAGTATTAAAGATCTAAAATGTAACTGGAATAATAACAAATGATATAAACTATAGTAATACATGTCCTTCTCTCATTTCAAGTAAAAATAGATAGAAATAAAAAGTCTTAGTCCCTATCTGTTAATAGAACTGTTGGGCAGTGAACGACTATGTTTGGATTCTGATCAATGTGGGCTCTTAGAATGTTGCTTTTTTTAATCATCGTGGTCACATGAGACATACTGTTTTCAACTGGTTGTGGAAATAAAAAAACAAATAGCCCTGTTCCTCCTTAAAAAATGTCATTAGAAATAACTCCCTTTTCTCCCGTGTGTGTGAATATCGTGCTCGAGTTGAGGGCGACGCTTAACGAAATACACATACGTCCGTATTGGCGGCACGGCGTAACGTGACAGGATTTACAATGCGTCCGTTGTCCGCAGACAACGGCTTCTTGGTCTGAACTTGGCCCACGGCCCACATATTAGTGACGCCTGGTCTGCAAACACAAGATGGATAACCATGGCATTTTCATCAGCGTCGTTCCACGTCTGAGAAATGGGCTGTGCCACGAGCACAAGTGCTTCGGTCCAAACGATAAATAACAATCAAACGCGTTGACACATCACTCAGTTGAAAAGAAGCCTATGTTGTTCGCTGAAGAACCTGTGGTTCTAAATCACGGCAGGCAATCCTTTATGGGCTCATCTGCATGAGGTTGGCTCGCGATAATAATCATAATCTCTGCAGAGGTGCTCCACGCTTACTATGACTTGTTACCAACATTTTGACATGGAGTCCATTACTTAACACTTCTTATTGATTCATCAAGGCTCATTGGAGCTCCGGACCGTATGTACTGTACGTAAAGGAAATGAACTAATCCTCAGTCATCAACGCGAGTTTCATCTCTTTTTCCCAACAAGGAAAGAATAAGAGCAAGCATACGCTCTAAAGCCTGACACGTACGAAGATGGATGATAACGACCAGCCTTGTAAAGTGCGCAGCTGCATGAAGTGCCCCCTCCTTCTGGCAAGTCATTAACATGCAACATCAGGGTCTTCCTTCACACCTGGAGAAGCAGGTGCGAGGCCTCAACCTCGTCACGGAGTACAAGGTGAGATTTAGAGTAGACAACTTCCCTTTTGGGGAATACATGATGCAGTAGTAGGGATAAGATACTGTGTATGTATTGGCAGCGATTTCAAGAGTAAACTAAATGTAGTTTTATTGTTAAAATGGGAAAGCAATATGAAAAGAACTAAGACAAATGTTTTTTGCTGTCCACATATTATGCCTATATCTATCTATCTATATATCTATAGACAACAGCATGAAATCTTATCTGTTTAATAGAAACTATTGAGAACATACAACAACCAATTGGCTGATATTTTTCCTGCAGAGGCTCTCCTAGAAAAATAAACCATATTTATTTTCAGTTCAGATTGAATAACTAATTAGCATTACCGAGCACTATAATAACCTGCTAGAAAACAGATGTAAGAAGAAAAGATAGTGTCCTTTTTATTCCCCCGTGGGGAAATTAATCTCTGCATTCGACGCATCCCACACAGTGTGCGCCATAGAGGCGCCTGGGTTACTTACACACGGGACATCTACTCTCTACTCAGTCGCCCCTACTTTCAAATTCCCCACGACATGACATGACTGTTTTGCTTAAGTGCTTTCTTGGCAGATGTGGACGTTTACTACAAGTGCATGTGTGTGTGTGTGTGTGTGTGTGTGTGTGTGTGTGTGTGTGCACGTGCGTGAGTGTGTTTTAGAGACAGAAAGAATGAAAATAGTTCATACTTTATTCTAAAATTGTCATTACACCAGCCTTAGAAAATGTTTTCTCTAGTAGTACTACAAATACGCTCAATACTCAC
This sequence comes from Gasterosteus aculeatus, assembly GCF_964276395.1. Lineage (NCBI taxonomy): Eukaryota > Metazoa > Chordata > Actinopteri > Perciformes > Gasterosteidae > Gasterosteus > Gasterosteus aculeatus. The sequence continues at coordinate 16,467,164 of NC_135709.1, read as the reverse complement.
ACTACCCTGACATGACAGCAGACCCCGTCTGAAACCTCAAGCCAGCCATTTGCCATGGCGTCTGTGAGGGTAATGGGAGAGGACAAGAGGGGCTGGGGATGTGACACTCACTGCATGGTGACAATGCCTGAAGAGGTATTTGAAAGGGAACCGATTTAGACGGCTAACTAAGGTTAGCGACCGTCCGTCACACCAGTGGCAAAGTAAATTTGAGAGAAATGAGGCCTTATGAAAAGTGTATTGGTCCTGACTGCAGGCAGTCAGCATCCATTTCTGCTAATGGTGGGGCACATGAACCAAGGTGGCTGCTTTGGGTCATGCTTGTCTCCTTGTTCCTCCTACCTGCACTCTTTCAGTGTGTAAAACTAATTGTATATTATTCTTTTCATTGGCATTCTTGCGTTTAGAATAGACCTGTTATACTTGACTCCTGGCTGCTGTAAGACTTCCAAACATTCAACGCCTTTAAAAGGTTATTTTTTTTCTTTCTTTTTCATTCTCTTTAGAACTCCTTTGACTGTTTTATAGTGTCCTTCATATTTGATTAATGGTGACATGTGGTTAAATCAGATCTAATTCCACAATATTAAAAGACGACCTCAGGTTAACGCCATAAGTTAATATTTCATTCCCCCTGCTGTAACTTTGGTCATTGCGACAGTGTTGATAGGCCATTATTAGTGAGCGATGAAGTGATTGCTAATGAGGAGTATAAAGTATGCAGCCAGGCCCTGTTTGATGAAGTGTGATAGGATGATAAAGTGATAAAGGAAGAAATTGTCCTACTAATATGTAATTAAGTTTGCTGGATGATTATAGATTATTTTAGTTTTGCTGCAGCTTTTTAGATATGATCATTTTCTTGTTTTCCATGTCACAGCCCTTTACGCTTAATAAGGGGCTGGGAAATGCAGGATTGCTGAGGTAGTAACTTCACAAGTCATCGAAAGATGCACAGGTGTCCATTTTTCAGTATTTCCAAAAATAGTACACTGCATGCACATAAAATCCTGACAGAGCTCAACGGCACAATATTTTCATTGAAGTGGCTCACTCACTACACACAATATTTATGTTGCATTTGCAGTGCAATTACATAGGAAGTGACGTCACCATTTCATTTCTTCATAACCAGCCACTTAGCTTAAATACCTCCTACTCGCCACGGTCCTTTGGTACGCAAACGTGTCAAAGGCTTTTCCACATTAGCACCCCGCTGCTCCATTGTGACACCGACCAGAAGATAAAATGTATAGATCACCGTATCCCAGGGCAGATTACCCGAGTTGCAATGAGTTTGGGATAGCATCACCTCCCTATCTGGGCCACGCCACAGCACACTAAAGGCATAAATCTGCCGTGACACACTGACTCTCCCCTTGGAGGACGTCCGGCGCAGGGGAGCCGTCCAAAAGCGGCGCCCATTGCTGCTAGAGTAATGCGGAGAAGCTGGCATGGATGGAGGGACGGGGTAGGGGGCGGTGGAGGTGAGCTAACTGGAGGAGGTGGGATGAGCGGCGGAGAGAAGAGGGATACGGGCAACAGAAAGAGGGATGGAATGTGGCATACAGCTGATAAGGACTATAAGTTAGTTTAAAAATAAGCCGAGTTAAGCTGTAAAAGTGAAATCTTCATTGGCTATTTCCTGTTAAGATTTTTTGGAAAGTGACTGTACTATCTCTACAGGGATCAGAATTCGATCAGTTATAGCAATATTATAGTTAAGGGTTCAAATATTGTTGTCAGTAGTAGGCAGGTATCAGTATACCAACCATGATTTATCTCATTTATGGATTCAGTTCCTTTAAAGGAACTATAAGTCCCAAAAATACTTCTTAAAATGAACTCAAAACTATTTTCCAGAAGAAGCAATATTTTAAAGCCTTTTTTGTATGCTAATGATTCAGTTGTCAAGACTAAAATGAAAAATAGATAAAACCGCATGTTGCGTAGTATTTTCATTTCAAGCTCTTCATTTTATTTTGAATTGGCGCTTGACTATCACATGCAGGCCTATACAAGAATCATACCAAATGTTATTGAGGTATTTAAGAGCTCAACCGAAGGCACCGCTTGCATTGTCAAAAGACAAAAGTATTTCATTAGCATACCACTAATGAACTGCTACTCAGCTAAATGTATTGCACCAATAACATATGCTAGGGATTCTTTACTAATCCACAGCTGGCATTAAATGACGAACAGCGGATTAGTACACAGTTTAAAGTTAACCATTGAGGTGTGAAATACAGTTTCAACAATCCGTATCCTTTTAATATTTTGCATTTTTCAAATAAATTATGATGCATTCAGGTTCTGTTTTGTGAAAATTAATATTGGTTGAATATACATTTCAACGTTAAAATAATTTGTTCACATGTTGTAAGTGCTTGAATAAATACAACAACTTGAATAAGATGGTTTTACAACAAAATATGACATCATATTCCTTTAATGAGGACAGAATGCAAGTTATATAAGAACCCCCCTATACTTGGTGTAGATGCAGACTGCTGCAGCTCCAACTCCAAAAGTCCCAAGCCAGTTGCGGTTTATTAATGAAACGCTGTTCTAAGTGGTGGGATAAATGAAATAGCGCACGTCTCTAGAGCCCCGTCTTTCACCACCGCCCAGTTTGTCTCTAAGGAATGCTGAGCGTAAACATCAAAGAAGAAATTACATTAATCTCCCACTCTGATCTTCAACTTTGTTCAAGTTTCTTTCATATGAAAATACAGAAAGACAACCTTTGCTTCTGTGCATGCTAATTGTTCCAGCCTCCGCTGCGCATGATGCGTGTCCTTTACTGGTGCAGTGACACCAGTGGGAGGGGCGGGAGAGTAATAGACCCATGCCTATTCCATACAGGGGATCGGATGCAGTAAAGCCACGGTTGCTGCACTCCCCCCCGTCCCCCTCTGTGCATTGAAGACAAAGGCTGAAGACCCGCCCCACAAATGTCAGAGTGAGCACCTGCTGCCCTCAATAACTACAGAGATAACAGATGCAGGACATATTCCCACCTGCTGGGAGGGCATACACAGGCCAGCGGCTTTACAGAGGAAACAGAGAACACACAGACGGCGCGGTGGTTAAGGACCACAACGAACTGCAACTCGTAATGTTTTAAAAAAAATGTTTTTATATAAGTGAAGACTTTGAGATTTTCCCAATTATACCACATATTTTTCCAGTGCTCTTGCAGTGAAATGTAACAATGACATTGAACATGTGACAATATGTTTTTCTTTAATTAGTCCCTCGTAGGTTTCCAGAACGAACCCCTTATAATTGGAGGTTGTTAAATTCATTATGCAATGTACTGAACTCATTTATTATTGCCTTGGTCTGAACCTGCTGGGAGTACAGCTGTCTTAAATCTGTTTGAGGCGATCCAGCGATTTTGGAGCAATAAGGGAGCTCGTTCCTGATAGTGAAGTTACTGAAGAAGAAATGTAAAACAAATTTGAATAACTCCGTGATAACTGAAGATTAGGGCATGGAAGAAAATTGAAAAAAAAACCATTATAACTTTAGCTTGGTTTTAACAAACTTAAATAAATTAACAGGACAGTCTAATTCCCTGTTGTTTAAGAACAACTGAGCTATTAGAGCCTAATTGTTGTTGTTTGGAAATTAGAACAACGCGGAAAATATTGAAAGATAATACTATAAGCTAAAATATATTCTTCCTGACACATCTAACCAAAAAACCTCTTTCTTTTTTGTGTGAGATCCTTTCTGTAGTGTGTGAGAGGATGAATGTCAGTTGAACAACAGAAGGCATTTCTGTAAAACCGGGAGGGGGGTCGAAGAATTCTCAAGCGGTCCTCTCCCGATTTCCGCTATTCTGCTGCTCCTGCCAGCAACGTAACAGCATATGACAGTTTTAGGCCCCTAAAACCTGCTTTTGTCATCCGCTCACGCCAGCACACATAACCTGTCAATTCTACTCTGCAACATTGGATGTTGCTCGCATCTGGTGCCAATCACCCAGACACAGGTCAGGGTGGCCATCATTGAGTTTGGAATTTAGTGAGGTGTGCACAGCTTGTGGACACAACCTGGACCATTCATCAAACGAGGTCTCCATTACATCCCCCACCCCGCCGCCCGCACACGAGAGTTTCTCTAGTGTAGGAGGAAAACTGTGGCCTGTTGAAAAGCTCAACCCACCGTCACTGGGCACTACACAATATACGTTTATAGTTATATTTACATGCTGCGGTTGGATGTTGAGTATGCAAATGCAAGTTTTTGAACTTGCCACTGTGTTATCACTATCTATCACTCTGGCGATGCCCAACCCTGTACACTTGACTCTGTAAAAAAAGACTGCTTGGGGGGTTGGGACATCCTATTGAGTGCAAACTTTGCAAATGCACTTTGATGGTGAAGACTGATATAGGTGCAGAGGGAAAGATGGGCAGTATAAATCAACATCTATCTAAGCTGCCATATTTAGTTTGGCGTGATGTCTCATCGGCATCCCAGAGGCACTGATGCAGACTTTATAGCGCTTTTCCTCCTGCTTTTTGAGAGTGGACATGATTGCATGCCTCACAAAAACATTGCTAAGTTATTTGAATTTTTTACGAGCTGCGTTGTATGAAATTAACTTTTTCTACTAAAAAAAACCCTGAAATGTAAAAAGAAAATGTACACAAAACCTGTACATTATTTTCTTTAGATCGAAGTTGCTCAAAATGTTGACCAATTCAATAAAAATGAAAACGGTTTCATTTTCATGCATTCAAATCATTATAGCCAGGCTTAAAAGTGCATTGTGCCATCATCCTTTTAGACATGAGCAAGTATTTGGGTTTAGAAATCAATATACATTAACAAAGTGCATTAATCATGCACGCTTTTTCTCATGAGCAATTAGCAGCAGCTTGTTAAATGTATTTAGGATTATAAAGACATGACACGTTCCAACTGGCACTTCGCCCTGGAAGAAGACACATCCCCTGGCCCTGTTTGGGTACTTAACCGGATATGCCTGTTTCCCTCCTGCACATGGCTAAACGTTTAACCTCGTCATTGACTTTTCTGCGGGAAATAAACATCTGGACATCGCTAGCAGTGCAAAGGCACCACTCCAGGCAGGATTGGTGGCTGTCGCTCATGCTCACATATCAGGGGAAATTAAGGCCGCTGTGATGCCACAACTGCTCCATGGGACAGAGGGCACGTCGACATGGGTGCAGGTTATATTTTTTCTTCGACTCTAACAAATAGCAAATCAAATGACGTTTATTTTAACTTTTGGGTGTTACAGAATATGGTCGTTCTCGTCATGCTGTACATGTTGTTTACACTAGAATTTATATTTTGTTTAGTCCACACTTGAACTGGGAAACTGGCATGGTGAGATGGTACAACTTCAACCCAGGTTTCCTCAAATTAGGAACATCAGCCAGGGTAACGAATGGCTGTGCATAATCTGAGCCTTCCTCCCCGCCCCTTATTATTAATCTCTATTCATTTTTTTCTATTACTATGGGGCAGAACCGTTGGGATTTCTGGGAGAGACGTGATGCCGCTCAAGAGGCTATGGAAAAACTGTAGCTGTGCAAAGTTTCAAAAAGTAAAAAGCGCCGGATGAATGCTGTTGGAGTTTGCAAATTTTGCCTGTGCACTATTTTGTATGAATTGCACATTATTCTCTTTTGTTCCATGTATGCACCACCCACATGACAATATCCCCGTATCTCCAACAGACTAATACATGTTTTCTGATTCGGATCCTGATATGGTGACTTTAGTGTAAAATATTCTTTCAATTGCCAGTTAATTCAGGGCGCCATTTGTGCTGAGCGACAAACCCCTAAACTCATGACCTGCTTAAACTCAAAGAGAAGAAAAACAACAAGTTAACATTTTCTGAGTTTATTGACTGGCGATTAATTATTTAGTTGTAATCAATAGTTTAATACACCACTGGCAATGTCTGTTTTGAAACGGGCAGGTTTCTCTACAGTCATTCAAGAAATATGAAGAGCAACCTACTCAAGAACAAAACAGATCTTTGGCAAGACAATGGCGGAAGCATAGCCAATGAGCTAAAGCTGCAGGAGAGAATGTTTGACAAAATGAGACAATGCTCACATACAACCAATGCAGCAGTGGCCAGAGGCATTTTGTTTGTGGGTCGTCTGTGTATGTATGTATATCTCATTCTTGTGAACTTGATATCTCAGGAATGCCTTGAGGGATTTCTTTTCATCATCTGCCACGAACATCTGCAGTACTCAAGGATGAAGTGATTGGGTTTTGATGGTCAAAGTTCGAGGTCACTGGGACCTCACATTCATCCCATTTAATATCCCAGGAACACCTCGAGCCAACTTCTTTACACATGGCACGAATATCCACTCGGAAATCCAAATGGACTAATAGAAATGTAGTGGTCAAGAGGATACTGTGAGCTCACTAAACACTTTTTTGCCATAACTAAGAGATGTAAACACCAATTCTGTTTGACAGACATGGGTGGAAACGGCAACATCATTGGCTGCACTCAGCAGCAAGGTAGTTTAATTCAAGTTTGTTTTGTTATTGGTTGTATTCCAAGCCGAGATGTATCCTTATCAATCCTCTCCAAATGCTAAGAACACATAGAAAACAATGTAAATTCATCTCAGCATTCCCCATCAGAAAAAGCTGGTCTGACCAACATGCAGGTAGCCACAGGTGTTGGAGAGGAGGTGACAGTCTTGGGTTTGAACTTCAGGTCGCTCTAGAGATGACTAAAATCTCTTGTGCATGCCCACATAAGCATGTTCAATAAAGTTTATTTAAAGAATCAACAATAACATGTTATCTGCTCCATGCTATTTGAGCTTTAGCATTTCTTTCTCACCCAATCATGCTTTTTTTCTTAGGCATCATGGTTAAATAATTAAACATTTGAAGGAGTTCTGCAAAAAAATGTGCATAAGGTGCATGTGCATTTGTATGTAATGTGGACTGTGTTTCCACATAAAAACATGGAAGCAGATGGGAGGAAGTGCATGTATAGAGGGGAGGGAGATGGAGACATGTACACTGCATTATTTATTGTTTCTCATCCATGTCAGTGCCTTGTGCTTATTTTCCTGTGACATTTCGAAGGTTGAGGGGAAAAAAGCTACAAAACCATGTAATGGAGACAAAGACCTTCAGCACGGTACTACAGAGATGAAAGAAGTGTGACAGATGAAGCGAATGCCTGGATTATCTCTCACCCAATTCCATCTGTTACCTATCTGTGCAGCCGGCTGTGTAGATCACATGAACAAGAGACTGAAAGCACAACAGCTGACCAGAGCTGCTTCATATGTAAGCTCTTCATAACGATATTGACGATGTAATGGATCCACTCACAGCCTAACTTCATGGGCCTCCCTTTCATCTGTCAGGTCTAATGAACAGATTTTGCTCAGCAGTTAAAGTCAATGTGATGGACTGACTCGCTGCCAGGCAAGCATGCAAGTGAGAGGGGTCATCTGGACAGTGAACAGCGTGCCTCAACTCCACTGCGTTTCTCACCCTCTTTCTTCCTCATCGCTGCCCTCATCTCTGACATTCGGGACTCTTCTCATCTCAAGCTCTGCCCTGTCACTACCACCAACAGTCCTGTCCATCTGACCCCTTGTCAGCCATTCTGTTCAACTGATCACTTCCCTGTAATGTGCCCTTATCCTCAACTGGAGAAGTCGACCAGTGAAAAGGTCAAAATAATTGTAATAAGGTCAACAAGCCCCTGAGAGCCGAGTGAGGAGAGAATTAGCAGTAGGTATTCTATGGAAGATTGAAGGCTTTATGAAGAGTGTAATGGTAAAAATATGTTATAACATTGTTTTGTGCTAAAGCCGTGTCTCAAGTGTCCTGTATTTGACCCCGATGTGCAAAGAGCAGCATGATACAAAATGTTAGTTTGCAGCTGTGCCCTGAGAAGGGAGGACGGTTGACTCGATCTCATAGAAGCTTCAAAACAAAGGACTCCTGTTCATGGCCTTGGTTGATATCTTATTCTGTACGAAAGTTCTGGATCCAAGTTTTACTTTCATGTCAATTAATTATGATTTGCACCGGCCACTGAGGAGGATCTTGTGTGTGTGTGTGTGTGTGTGCTACCCTCAGCTTCACCTGGGTTCTTATCTCAACCTGCTTTGCAGCTTCTCGTAGCTGGCACGGAGAATGTTCTTCACATGTGTATAAAAAGTCAGCGTCTTTAGTGCTCGGAGACGCCATTTCCACAGAGCACTGTGATACGTGCCTGTGTATTTGACCTCCTGCTTGCAAGCAATAAATGTAATAAAAACTTTTTGCAACTTTGATCATTCATCAAGACTCTGTTTTATCAGACAAATCATTCTCTTTTACCGAGCTTTTATTGAAATATTCCACAACAATTTGGCGTCACGAACAGGATTCACTGACCGTCCGTCAGGCTCCAGGGGACCGTCCGGGGAAAAGGACTTCGACAAATACAGACAACTATAGTTTCATTACATGATTAGACAATTTTTAGACAAAAAAACAGTAGTCTAACAGCACCCCTTCATTTTTTGCAAACAATTTGCACACCTTCACTGGAGTTGTCCTCGGTAAGGTCATCATTGCTCTCAAGAAGTAAGGTATTATCACTTGAGTTGCTTGTGTCTGTCCAATCCGTCTCCATGTCTTGGTTGTCTGCACTGAAGAGAGCTGTCTTTGCCGCTCCTCTTTGTGGTACAGAGCCTTGCCTCTTCCGTGGGGATCTCATATTTTGGAGTCGCTTGTACATTTTGGTGTAGATAGTCAGCTGTGGTAAAAGAATGTTAGATACGTTGTTTGTCTTGTTGCTGACCTGCCCAAAGTTTTGGTTTAGATAAAAAAATAATACTTACATAAGGCATGTTTGGATCATCATCCCGTAACATTGGGTAATAGTCTATAATCTTCTGTGACAATTTGTGTTTACATTTTCACTGATGAAATTCCAAAGTTTCTTTCTTTTGAGGAAATTCTCTGGGCCAGGAAAAAGATCCCTCAGGTCATCCCGGCTAAGGCCTTTCAAAGCCTCCTCATCAACACTGGCAGCTGTGAGATATATGACAAATATCTATCTTTAGATAAAGCAGTAGCAAGCTACAGAACCAATCAATTTATTTAGTAAGGCTGTACACTGCAGCTAGAAGGTAGTGAAGCACCAAGGGCGGAGGGCATTTTTGGTTAATTTGGTTAATAAAAGATATCGATTGACTTGACATTGTATAAACACATATTTTACATTGTCATGTATTGATTCATAAGAGTCCAAGCTTTCAAATGAGGTATAATGACTGCTACATAACAATCTGATGATTTACAATGTTGGGGGGGAAGGGTAACGTTCCCGCCTGCGGGACACTGCAGACCGCGTGTTTTTAAAATGTGGGATTTCTATTTTACAACCATATATTTTGCTTTAGAATTCTGACTCTTACTTAAAATGTTTCATCCTAAGAATATTATAAATTCGTTAAGCAAATGACGGTTGAGGAAAAACCGAGAAAGCAGAAAAATGTTGGATTTCAAATAAAAGTATTCAGTTATTAATAAAGTACACTCCATAAATAGCATCAATGCATCAGATATAAATTGTATTCATGACTTACCCTCCAACACCGATAGAGTGGCATCGTCAAAAGTATCCATCTTAGATTCATCAGCTCCCTGAAGCATTAACAGGCGGTATCGTAGAACTACCCGGGAAAACCCATAGGCAAACAGAGTTCGTTAGCTAACGGCTAGCGTGTAAAAGTGCACATTAGCTAACAATTAGCTAGCTTGCTAAGCATATACCGACATAGTAATATTTACTAATTCAATAAAGTTTACTGACATTGAGCCGCTCTTCTTGCACTTCTTCGTCAAATGTAACGCACCCAAATCTTTCAGTTACTCAAGCGGTGAACCGCGAACACTGACGTCATTGAGGTGGGACCGTTGGAGGACATGAACTGAGGATGCGCAGAAATGATCGGACGTAAACATGAACATGTTAGCAAAATATTATTTTTTAAAAACTTACCATCGTAAAATTAATTAAGTCGCATTTATAATTAGAGGAATGTATTGTTAAAATAATAACAAATTATTTCATGAGTGCCCCCCTCCCCATCCACCTCTGGATCATTAGCCCGCGACAACAACGGTGCATCATGGCGGCGTGGAGGTGTATGATATGTTTCGTCTTTGTTGCTTTAAGTCTTAAAGTACTCCTTAGCCACATTAATAAAAGTCACAGTCGCAGCCCGGATTTTTGGGTTTACTGTGGTATTGATGGATGTGAACAGGACTTTAGAGTTTTTAACTCTTTCTTTCGCCACATTAAACGGACGCACCTTCAGTATTTGAGGACTGGATGCCCACCAAGCGGATGGAGTACGACGCCTTCTCGGTCTTTGGGACAGGAAACATTTGGTGTTTCGGTGTTTGCCAGCTGTAGCACTCCTGCAGCGGCCAGCACTACGGCTGTCCCCTCTTTACCTGAACCGTCACCACAGCCTGAAGCTGACGGCCGCCTTGAGTCCGTAAGTTTCCACAATTCAATTTATTTTCAATCTTATCGTGCCAATTAGGTTGCTCTCTGTGTGATGCTGACTTGTTATGTAATTTAATATTTTTGTCCTACATATAACGATATATTTAAATATGGGCCTCATTGAATCCACACTGCGAGTGTGCGCGTTAATCATGCATGATTTGAGTAGCCTATGCACACTTTCTCTTTCATAGGTATTATCTCCATTGAATGCTAAGATTAAACATTAAAAAAAACATTTAATTCCTCTTACCTTAGACGATAGAGCTGCTCAGGTTCCAGACCAGTGAAGCGAATACGGGATTAAAATGAAGTCTTTCCCCTCTCGGGCATCTCCTCAAAAATGTCCATTTCCTTTCAAATCAATTGCAACTTTGACTGTGTCCATCTACTCGCTCTTAAAAAATTACAACTCATTTTATAAAGGAAGACGCTGTTGCTGTGACCTCCAGAACCAGACCTGATATAGCTAGATCCGCAGCGGCATTCGCCATCAGTGTCCGGGAACAGTGCCAGTTATCACAGGTAAATTTATCTTCATGGGCAAATGCTTTAATGGTACTATTAATTTAAATTATTCTAATGTAAAATATGGGCTTGTGAATTATATGGGTGACAAAATTATTTACATTTTAAATATTTTCCCAGAGAACTGTCAACAGTGTCATCTCAGGGGTGCAACAGTACCAAGCTGCTCTCATTGACACACTAAGGGAGAGAATCAGAAGGGTGTTTGAAGAGAATCCAGACACAACTGCTCAGCTCCAAGGGGAGGCTTTGGCTACGTTTGATGCGTTCATGGATCCTTTCTCAACCACAGCATATGGACAGAATAAAACCATCCGGGAACTATTCAATCCAGTCAACCCAGAGGAAGTTGTGGTGTCCCAGAAGATTTGTTGGGTAAAGCGTGGTCTATCAAGGGTCATGGCCTTAAGAGGCAAAAGTTTTTACTATGTACCACTCATTCAAAGTCTTAAGCAGTTACTGACCAATCCCAGAATCTTCACCATGTTAACCACTGTACCACAAAGAAGTGAGGGATTCTTGTATGATTTTACTGATGGAGCCCTTTTTACATCCCATCCATTATATTCTCAAAGGCCAAATGCATTGCAAATACTATTGTACACCGATGAAATTGAAATATGTAACCCTTTAGGCGCCCATGCCTCTGCAAATAAATTACTGATGTTTTATTATAGTTTAGGGAATATAGATCCAAAATTTAGGTTGAAGTTGGCTGCAATAAGACTCCTGGCTATTGCCAAGGCAAACAATATTTCTCAGTGGGGTGTTGATGTTATACTAAAAAGAATCCAAAAAGATCTGACACTTCTGTACAATGGTGTTAGGATTGACACCCCAAATGGTGAAATTGAGTTGTTTGGTGCTGTGATCGCCATATGTGGAGACACACTTGCCCAACATGATATTGCTGGATTTAAACAAGGTGTTGGTTTTGCTTATAGCAAATGTAGACATTGTGAATGCTCCTTTGAGGATATGCAAAGTATTTTTGAGGAGAATAGGTTTGCTGAAAGAACTTTGGAAAAGCACATTAGGCAGTGTGTTGAAATAGATAAGGCAAGCACAGAAACATTGAAAGCATCCCTCAAAACCACTTATGGGATTAACAGAAGAAGCAGACTAGTTGATGTTCCAGCATTTGATCTGATCAAACAAACACCACAGGATATAATGCATGTCATTTTTGAAGGTGTTGCACCAATGGAAATAAAGCTTGTATTAAAAAACCTGATTCTGTCAGGACAGATAGAATTAGATGAGATTAACTCAGCTATTCTAAATTTCCCTTACTCACCTCTAGACATAAGAGATAAGCCATGTCCTATTAGTGTCAGTACTTTAGCTGCTAATGACAATAAATTAAAGCAGTCATGTGGACAAATGTTGATACTTTTAAAAATCCTACCTTTTCTTTTGAACGGTATGGACAACGAGTATGTCAAATTTATTCTCAAGTTAATTGAGATTGTTCAAATTGTCCTTGCTCCTGTTATTTCTTTAGAAACCGTGTTACGGCTCAGACGCATGATTGAGCAACATCTGCATCATTTCAAAGAACTTTTCTCTGAAGCCAATGTAATACCCAAGCAACATTACATGTTACATCTACCAAGCCAAATCATATCTCTTGGTCCATTAATAAGAAGTATGTGTATGCGATTTGAAGCTAAGCACAGTTATTTTAAGCAGTGGGCTTCTAAGTTAAATTTCAAAAATGTCTGTAAATCGCTTGCAAACCATAACCAGTTCCTTGAATGTTGTCAAAATGAAATAGGCATTGAGCATCCAATTTTTGCTAGTGAAAGAGAATCGGGGCCTGTCTCAGCTGTCAAAAATTTTGATTATGTCAAGAGAAAAGTCAAAGATTTTCTAGGCGTAGAGGTCATGCAATCTGTTGTCTCAGTGAAATGGTACATCCTCAATGGCAATAAGTACATTAGTGGTAAATCTATGATTATTGTAGATGTAGATGATGCTTTCCCAGTGTTCGGACTGATAAAAGATATATTTGTGATTGATTCCTCTTATGTTGCTTTTGAGTACCAGCGTTATGAGACACTGAATTTGAGTCCAGAATTGCTGGCATATGAGGTGGCAGTTCCCAATGTTGCCCAGGCTACAGAATTTGTACATGAACTCATTGACTGTATTTCTTATTTTTCTGTTAGTTTCAAGGAACATATGTTTGTGCCAATAAAATATAGTCTTTGTGATATTATTGCCCACAGAAGTAGACATTAAAATGGAGGAATGAAAGGGAAGCATTGATTTATTGGGTGATCAAGTTTGCCGGTTTCCTGGGCCTGTTTTTGTTAACAAACTGTTTTGGTCATTAAACAATTCCATGGACTGTATGGTGAGTTGTGGTGAAGGCTGTATAATTTATCCTCACATTGTCTGAACATGCTTGAAGTCAGAGCAATAATAAACTCTGTTTCTTTCAGATGCTTTTTGTGTGACTCTTGAATCAAGCAACTTGAGTTTACTGAATCTTAAAACAAGCTTTATTGATGAGAATTTGAGGGAGAGATGTAAAAGATCTTAATTTAACAGTTATCTGACTAATTTTAAGATGTCATGCCTATTTGAGACAAAAAAGATAAGGTTGTGCTTGATTTAAGATTTTAGTGTAAAGTTAAACACTAAAAATAAGAAATTCACTCTTAAAACAAGATCAATTATCTAACACTTCTAAATCTAAGTTTTTTTATCTTGATAAGATTCAAATAATTTGCAGTGCCACCAGCTGATGATCCTGCCTCATACCTCCTTAGACAAGAGAGAAAGGACCGGCGGAAACCAGAGGAGTCCTGATCGACGTCACGTGTATCCAGCGAAAAAGAATTAATTTCTACAAACTCGGGTAAGAAGTTGAAATTCCGATTATAAAGTAACAGTAAGAGTTGAACATAACGGAAACGGATGACTGATCAAGTGGTTGTTATAGTCTGGGGAATAAAATTATTTTAATATTTTTTAACATTTTGGGTGTTTTTTTCTTATAATAATCTTTTAATATTTTTTTGAGTACATGATTCCGGGATATTTCTAATGCATCATTTTATGCGAAGGTAGATAGGATCGTGTACGATTTCACTCGGAACAAATTCTCCGAGATCGTAACATCGCTAGACTACAAGTAGAAGACAGGATTGCTTACGGTAAAGATTTCACTCGGAACAAATTCTCCGAGATCGTAACGCAGATCGCTTGACTACCCGGGTAAAATAAGACCGTTGCTATTGACCAAACGTGAATTCCACCTGTGGAATAAGATCGTGGAAATAGCGTACGTGAATTTTATGCTGAAGCAGGTAAAACGATATCACTGTTATTGATAACCAAACGTGAGTTCTACTGAATTACCCTTAGAATAAGACCGTGGCAATATCAAAGCGTGAGTTTTACACTGAAAAACATTCAAAACAATATCACTGTTTTTGATAACCAAACGTGAGTTCTATTGAATTACCTTTAGAACAAGATCGTGGCAAAATTGAAGCGTGAGTTTTTGAGTGGGGTTTTTGCAAAGTTTTTCCTTGAGTAAAGAAACTAAGCCTTACGGTGACGACTGTATTGTAATAAGTAAACCGGTAGGGTCCACCAGTAAAAGATGGGTGGCCAGTCCGCAAAACACACGGAACGTCGGGTCCGATTGTGGCAATGATGCAGCAGAAATACGGGAAAACATGTACAGAGTGTCTCCCATACTGGACAAAAGAGTTTGGGTTTCCAGAAAACGGCTCGTTGAGTGTCAGTTCCCTCCTCTCTCACAGCGATGCAGTCACTCTCTACCCCTGATGAAAGACGGCTTTGGTCCACATCTGGCTGTGTTTACACCAACGGTATCTGGACTGGACCCGACGGCAAGCCGTGTTTACCTAAACACTATTTTGCTCATTATGCTAAGTTGACTCATGGGTTAGACCATGTGTCAAAAGTGGGAATGTTACGTGCACTTAATGAGACGTGGTTTACAAAAGGGTTCACTGCATATGCACAAAAATTCTGTTCTGCATGTGTCACCTGTTCTACTCACAATGTAGGCAGGCCCGTGGGCGTGTCCAGCCAGGCTGCACACCCACCACCAACCCGCCCGTTTGAGCACATTATGATGGATTTTGTGGAGTTGTCTCCATCACAAGGTAAGAAACACTGTCAAGTGATGGTGGACATGTTTTCCAAGTGGGTGAAGGTTTTTCCATCAAGCAAACAAACCGCTGCAACAGTAGCCATGGCCCTGATTTCTGAAATCATTCCTCGATGGGGCATTCCTTCTAAAATATCAAGTGACAATGGTTCTCATTTTGTCAACCAGGCCATTACAGAATTAAGCGCATACCTGGGTATTGATTTAAAAACACACTGCGCATACCATCCAGCCAGTGGAGGGGCTGTGGAACGAGAAAATGGCACACTCAAAACCAAATTGGCAAAATGCTGTGCAGACACACGTCTGCC
The DNA here is from genome assembly GCF_964276395.1 of Gasterosteus aculeatus. Lineage (NCBI taxonomy): Eukaryota > Metazoa > Chordata > Actinopteri > Perciformes > Gasterosteidae > Gasterosteus > Gasterosteus aculeatus. Next base: position 16,451,617 of record NC_135709.1, on the reverse strand, counting down.
CTGGACAAAAGCCCTGCCTCTAGTGTTGATGTACATGCGCATGAGAAAACGAACACGAAGTCCCTTAGAGATATTGTTTGGTTTTCCTCCTCACGTAGGAACCGAGGCACCGACGGCACCACTCCCTTCAACCGCATTATGCGAACATGAAATGTTAAAATATTGTGCACAACTCTCTTCTGCTCTGTCTAACATACGACAACAGGTTGCAGCCGCCCTCCCAAAACCAGCTGAAGGCCCACTCCACAAGCTGAAACCTGGTGACTTTGTGATGGTGAAAGACTTCAGAAGAAAAAACTGGAAAGCACGACGCTGGCAGGGACCATTCCAGATCCTCCTCGTCACCCAAACAGCTGTCAAAGTAGATGAGAGGGCAACTTGGGTCCACGCGTCCCATTGCAAGAAGGTTCCAGTACCATTAGTGGGCTCAGGCGACACAGTAGTCGTTTGTGTCACTACGGTTTTATTCATATTATTGCTTGCTTCAGTTTATCTTATCATTATCTAAGTATCTTTTTGTGATTTTGTAATCAGCCATCTAAAGAGTGGTTTACATTTGCTTGCTAAACACGAGACATGGTCTCACAAAAACATATTTTTTTGCAATATTATGTGTGATTAAAGAATAATCAAAAGAGTGGAATGTAATGGTAAAAATATGTTATAACATTGTTTTGTGCTAAAGCCGTATCTCAAGTGTCCTGTATTTGACCCCGATGTGCAAAGAGCAGCATGATACAAAATGTTAGTTTGTAGCTGTGCCCTGAGAAGGGAGGACGGTTGACTCGATCTCATAGAAGCTTCAAAACAAAGGACTCCTCTTCATGGCCTTGGTTGATATCTTATTCTGTACGAAAGTTCTGGATCCAAGTTTTACTTTCATGTCAATTAATTATGATTTGTACCGGCCACTGAGGAGGATCTTGTGTGTGTGTGTGTGCTACCCTCAGCTTCACCTGGGCTCTTATCTCAACCTGCTTTGCAGCTTCTCGTAACTGGCACGGAGAATGTTCTTCACATGTGTATAAAAACTCAGCGTCTTTAGTTCTCGGAGACGCCATTTCCACAGAGCACCGTGATACGTGCCTGTGTATTTGACCTCCTGCTTGCAAGCAATAAATGGACTTTTTGCAACTTTGATCATTCATCAAGACTCTGTTTTATCAGACAAATCATTCTCTTCTACCGAGCTTTTATTGAAATATTCCACAACAATTGGCACTCAATATTTTTGATACAGTAAATATCAATGTCCATTTCTTCAATCCAAAGAAATATGACAATGTATGTTTTTTACATTATAATACCCTAAAAGATTAATAAAAACTTACCTTTAGAGGTTCTTATTAAACAAGGGTTTATTGTTGCTTTACAATGCTCACAACACAAGCTTTGTAGGTTGGGATAAGATGAACTAGACAATGATGCATGGGGGACTAAGGGATAAGCATACTTACTACAGTGTAACAGCAGGTCCAGAATGTTTTTGTCCATTGTGCTACATGTGATGTGCTTTCTTTATTTGGACAGTTCTTTGCTGATGTTTTATCTCGTTGAAGTCCCTAAGAACAGCAGGGAGTCTGTGCTCCCCATTGATGATCTGCTCAGCCAGGTGGACCACCTGATTCACACAGGCCCGAGGTGAGCGATGCATGATTCCTTTAACACCGTGACAACAGTACACTAACCTCTGTTAATATCAAAGCAGATTCTGCCTACCCTCATTTTCCCTCGACAGTGCCGTTCCTCGGTCCGCTCGGAGGAGTTGGAAGCCCGGCAGATGTACCGGGATGTGCTCTTGAGCCAGTTTTCAGTGACTGTCAGGGCGTCAGATCTGCTGAAGCCTGTGTTAGCTTTGCTGAGGAGCAGCAGTTCATCCATCTTGTTGGCCGGAGATGGATTCTGCTCGCTTCCCCCTGTCTGCATCTCCAGCAAATCCTGAGGAGAGCAGCTGCTTCTCCAACCAAAAGCTTTAGGAACTTTCCGGATTGGCATACATTCAGCTGCAGGATTATAGTGTGTATTCTTGTGTATTCTTCTTGAAATGTTCTACAAAAACTGCCTTTGTTAAAAGAGTAGAAAGAGTAACAGGCTTTAGAACTTGCACAGGAATCAGACTTACTTCTTCCTTGAGGACCTTTGGACCTTCAACGGTCTCTACAGAAAGTCCAAACAATGGGTTTTTGTCCATTGAATCCAATGAGTCCATGTTGTCCCTTATTCCCTATTGAATTTGAAATGCAATCACTTTGTCTCTCATTTCACTCCCATTCTGCCGCACTCGACCATTTTATTCATCTAATCTCAATCTTAAGAAAAGAGCCCTCCTGATAGCGAGAAAGTCTGATTGAAGATCGGCTGGAAAGAGCACTTTGTTAAGGGCATACAAGGATAAATAAAATAGATTTGGGCATATATTGAGATCCCTAACTTGATAGGCTAATGGCACTAATTTGGGGCTCTAGTTTTCTTAAACCAATACTAATCCCTGTTTTAAGTCTTAGTGTAAAGTTACAATTTCAGAATCAAATCATTCTTCGTCCAACTTTTTACCCTGATGTTTAAATGTTTAGAAGATTTAAAATATGCCAAAAGAAAATTCTCTAAAAACAAATTTATTATTTTTAAAGACGTAACTTACATTGAATTTTTGTGCCCTAATTCCTTAGAGATTTGATTGATTTTCTATTTTTCCCATAATCAACCAATAGTCACTAATCACATTCATATCATTATAATTTATGAGTTATTAGTTACACACTGTATTGGAGTTAATTGGCCACAAAACTATTTATATTTTAATAATCCCTTTCTTTTCATCCCAAAAATGTAATATTGTATGTGCAGAAAGAATTTGGGAGTTTATGCTACAGATGTTTTGAGGGAGGCATAATGTAAAGAAAGGGAGATTAACTGCTGCATATTATTACAAGAGAAAAGAGCACCAATAAAAGAGGCCCTGACTTACTTGTGGCCCTCCATTCTGGGACAGAATGCCATTGAAGATAATACCGTGGTGAACTATGGGTTCAGTGGTCTTAACAAATCAAACTATTAAAATAAGCAACAAGCAAGTTCGTATGATTGTGAATACAAAAGCATCTCTGAAAATGCACGGACCATTCACTTCCCCCATGCTGCCCCAGGTTTGAGTGATGCTCAAGGTCACTCACCTGGTAAGGATTTTGCACCTGGTAATTTTGGTTGACAGCCCTTGTCATCGCCAATGTTTTTTTCTGACTGATTATCATCCATCCCATGCAAAAGACAGGGAGACCTTAAGGGATATCATTTCCTATTAAATTATGTAAGAGTCAAATTACAGATAAATGTCACATTAGCTGTGTGAGATAAAAAAAGACCTGGAGTGAATAGGTGGTCGAGCAAAGGGTCAGAAGGAGCCAAATGTGCTCACAGAGCAATGCGTGAAAAGAAGAGGGTAGACGGCTGGTTCTAATGACACAGCCCAACATTGTTAGCACATTTGACTTATTTTAATAAGTAACATATGGCAATATTAATGCATAATAGAGAAGGGAGTGCTTATACAATGCAACCGGGAAGGATTTACAGCGCTTCATTATTTTCCTCAACATTCTACACACAACAACCCATAATGACAAAGTGAAAACTGTTTTTTGCAAATTTTTGCAAATCTGTTAAAAATAAAGAACGAAAACATAACATGTACATAAGTATTCACAGCCTTTGCCATGACACCCAAAATTTAGCTCAGGTGCATCCTGTTTCTACTGATCATCCTTGAGATGTGTCTACAACTTGATTGGAGTCCACCTGTGCTCTGCTCATCACCTGGCCAATACCATCCCTACAGTGAATCATGGTGGTGGCAGCATCATGCTGTGGGGATGTTTTTCAGCGGGAGGAACTGGTCAGGATTGAGGGAAAGATGAATACAGCAATGTACAGAGACGTCCTCAATGAAAACATGCTCCAAAGCGCTCTGGACCTCAGACTGGGGCGACGGTTCATCTTCCAATAGGACAACGACCCGAATCACACAGCCGAGATAACAAAAGAGTGGCTTCGGGACAACACTGTGGACGTCTTTGAGTGGCCCAGCCAGAGCCCTGACATGAACCCGATTGAACGTCTCTGGAGAGATCTGAAAATGGCTGTGCACCAACCCTCCCCATCCAACCTGATGGAACTTGAGAGGTTTTGCCAAGACAAATGGGAGAAACTGCCCAGAAATAGGTGTGCCACGCTTGTGGAATCATACCCAAGAAGACTTGAGGCTGTAATTGCTGCCAAAGGTGCTTCAACAAAGTATTGAGCAAAGGCTGTGAATACTTATGTACATGTTATGTTTTCGTTCTTTATTTTTAACAGATTTGCAGAAATTTGCAAAAAACAGTTTTCACTTTGTCATTATGGGTTGTTGTGTGTAGAATGTTGAGGAAAATAATGAATTTAATCCATTTTGGAATAAGGCTGTAAGATAACAAAATGTGGAAAAAGTGAAGCGCAGTGAATACTTTTCGGATGCACTGTAAGTAGAAGAATATAATTACATTTTGAAAAACAATTGCTATAAGGAGACGCTATACACACGGTTGTTCTTTAAATGGTATTATCAAATAACTTATTAAATATGGCTACGTTTTTTTCACCATTATGCTTGACAACTCAGATTTGACCAGGAAAACATTTCCTCAAAATGACTTTCCTAGAGGCACAGTGCCTTTCTAGTGTTGCTATGGACTTTTCCCTAGTTAAGGTTGTTTTCTTGTCTTCAATTAGGCTTCTCAGGCACCACTTATTCCGAGGCGGTATACCTATTGTACCTACCTAGTGTAACTCCTAACAATGATGGACCTTTCATTTTATAGGTGTGTTTGTAAAGGTGTAGTGACATTAGTCAGATGCCCAACAAAAATTGCACAGAATGTGCACTTGATGTATGTAAAGAGGGGTAGAGCAAACGTCAACTTCTATTTCCATAGGTTTACAATTGTCTGGTAACTTTAATGCATAACTTGTAAGTGTCTTAATATTTAACTCTACAGTTTTATATTCATTACTATCAATAACTGTGAAGTGAATGACGACCCCAATGCAGTGAAAGTGCTGGTTTCATCTGTAAATGCATGTTTAACAATTAAGCAAACTGAAGCAACAAAAAATATGATAAAAGAGATGATAATGTAAAGAAATGTATACAGTCCCTCGCACACGTTCAGCCCATTGGAAATATTACATTAATTTAAAAATATTTCCAAAATAAATCTGAAAAGTTTTGAGTGCATAAGTATTCACCGTCTTTACGAAACCATTTGCAGTTAGATTTCATTTGCATGTGAGAATTATTGAAATAGGGTCCACCTGTCTGCAATTTAATCTCCATATCAATACACCACGATTCAAGATACAGGCTCCCCAGCTTTCAGCGGTTAGGCCTCTCCAATCCAACCCTTCCCAGAAGAAAACATTTTCTAGCAGCTCCCCCCAGTCCTCACTCCCGGTCTAAGCAGCTCAACAAGAAAGAAAGCTTCTTTTGTTTCCATCCAACCGATCCAACTTTTTTTCTCATTGTTATATCACAATTAAAGGTATACCTTCAAGGTGCTATGCATGGTGTGTTGGATGAATGGGGAAACAGCCAAATTGAATTCCTGTTTGTAACATAGTTTCACTCACTTAAGAAGTTAAATCTCTTTTTTTCCCCTTTCATGTTGATTGTAAAGGAATCCAAGGATGGAGATAAAAGTGAGTAATGAGGGGAAGAAATAAAAGTAATTCCTCCCATACTAATATTGTTTTCATCTTTGAATTTTCATGCTAAAAAAGTCACACCTTTTTTGTGGAACACAAATGTCTATGAATGTTGTAAATGTCAGCTGAATGTCAAGTCATTATATGGGATTTTTCTTTGTCTGCATGAAATTCTTCTTCTTTTTCAGGAACTTTTAATGAACAAACTCATTAAAAGGAAGTTTATTTTTAGAAATACCTCCAGTGGCTTCCATGCACCAAATTGAAACCTCTTTTAAATTACCATGCTGCCCCAAAGAGATAGACGGCTTCAGACAACCACATCATTAAAATGTAATGGGAGACTGTCACATGAAACTTGGGTAATAAAAAACTCATCCAATAACCCTGTAATGGTTAATGATCATTAAATATTCATGCACCAAACAAAGTTATACATGCCCCTCTAGAATTATATCATTTGTGTTAAAATAAAACATACATGCCCGACATTTGGAAAATATGTTATTTTATTTAAAAGTTAAGTTAAATTAGGTTTAAGGGAGCATCACTATGTGCACCTTTATTCAATCATCATGGACCCGGGGATTCTGACCGCCTTTTATCGGGCCCATCCCGAGAAGCCTGGCAAATCGCCGGGTGGCTCCCTTGGAGGGGGGTGGTATTGTTACAGCTCGGCCAGCCAGAGAGTTACGAGAGAGAGTTACTTCAGTCTGCCTGTCTGTGACGTCATCAGTACGCAGCGGCAGCCGCGCGAAACTCGGAACAACACCAAAACACAGCGTGGAGGAGGCGACAGCGAGCGAGACATTTACAAAGTAACTCATCGATCCAGCGCGTGGAAACATTTTGGCTTTTGCAAACACTGAGGTGTTTGTAGAATATGTAGAAGCCAAATAAAAAAACACGGAAACACGACGAATCTTTCCAGCCATCTACTTAGGCGCCATGAGATTAAACAACGCCGACAGTCAGGCACCTTTAGCAGCGTTACCGCTGAAGCAGCAGAAGGTAACTCCAGCTCTGCACCGCAAGCCTCCGCACCGCAGGCCTCGCCAGCACGAAACATCACAGTAACAATTGCCAAGTTTAGCTGTAAAGACATGCGACCCTTCAATGTGGTTGAAAATCTGGGGTTCTGTAAATTGATCCAAACATTGTGTCATTATTGTGTAATGTTTACATTAAAGATGTCACTTGATTAAAATAAAAGGTTAATATTTGCCATTAATTGTGGTTTGCTTGTTTAAAATATCCATAATTAATTTAAACCTGATTTCCTTACAAGAAACAACAGGGATCTCAGAAACTTTGCCTGCACTGTCCAGTAAAGTTACTGAATCGATTTCAAGTCACTGAATCGAATCGTTCTAAATTAATCCAGATCGTCCATGAATCGAATCGGCAACCATGAATTGCGATTCGAATCGTTGTTAAAATGAATCGTTACACCCCTAGATCCTGGTGAGCCTTTCTTGTTCCCGTAGTCCTGCACCACCTAACCGGCGGGTTAGCGTCACCCTGTCCTGGGCGGATCAGCGGATTACGGACCTTACCCCGTCTCCCTCACTGTGGCAGGGAACCATGTGGAGACCCGCCAGTTCTACCTCATCCAGTCCCCGTTGGTTCCAGTGATTCTCGGATACCCTTGGTTCGTGCAGCATGAGCCACACGTTGCCTGGTCCTCTGGAACAATCCTGGAGTGGGTTGCCTCCTGTCACGCGCAGTGTTTCCAGGCAGCTCCTAGCCCGTCACCCCGTCCGACTCCCAGTGTCCCTTCCCCGGACCTTTCCTCCGTCCCTCGGGAGTTTCAGGATCTAGGAGAGGTTTTTAGTTCTCCGACCCTGCATTGACTATCGCCAACTGAACGACATTACGGTCAACAACAGGTACCCCCTCCCCCTCATGAGTTCCACCCTTGAGCCCCTGACCCAGGCTGCCATCTTTTCAAGCCGGATCTCCGGAGCGCCTACCACCTGGTTCGGATCAGAGAGGGGGACGAGTGGAAGACCGCCTTCAAGACACCCCGGGGTCATTATGAGTACCGGGTAATGCCGTTTGGCCTTTCCAACGCCCCAAGGGTTTTCCAGGCGCTCATGAACGACGTGCTCTGTGACATGCTGGATGAGTTCGTGGTTGTGTACCTCGACGACATCTTGGTCTTCTCCAGGACCCTCGAGGAGCATGTCCAGCCCGTCCGCCAGGTGCTCAAGTGTCTCCTCCTGAACCGACTCTTCATCAAGGCTGAGAAGTCCGCCTCTGTCGACTACCTGGGTTTCATTGTGGAGAGGGGGCAGACTCAGGCTGAACCCGCAAGATCCTGGCTGTGGTAGACTGGCCGAGCCCCACGTCGCGAAAGAAGTTGCAGAGCTTTCTGGGATTTGCGAACTTCTACAGAAGGCTCATACGGAACTACAGCATCGTGGCGGAACCCCTCACCCGGCTGACCTCTCCCTCTCATGCGTTCATCTGGTCCCCGCCTGCCCACGCCGCATTTCGGTCCCTTAAGAGGAGGTTCACTAGCACCCCAGTTTTGCTCCCCCCCACCCAGGAAGACAGTTCATTGTGGAGGTGGATTCCTACCGGGGGTGGTCCTTTCCCAATGGGCAGTGGGGGATCAGAAGGTGCAACCCTGTGCGTTCTTCTCCCGACGTTTTCTCCCCGTGGAGGTGAACTACGACATCGGGAATCGGGAGTTGCTGGTAGTGGTAGCTGCTCTGGAGGAGTGGCGCCATTGGCTGGAGGGGGCGGAGCAGCCATTTACCATCTGGACAGATCACAAGAACCTGACATTCATCCGGGCGGCCAGGCGTCTCAATGGGCGACAGGCTCGTTGGGCTGGCTTCCTCAGTCGGTTCGATTTCTCCCTGACCTACCGTCCCGGTTCCCGCAACATTAAGGCGGATGCCTTGTCCCGACTACATCAAGGGAGGAGAATGGCCACCGAGGAGTCGGCACCCATCATTCCCGGAGCCCGGGTGATCGGCATGGAGGCCTAGGGTATCAAGAATGTTGTGAGGGGGGCGCTGCGCTCCCACACTGCTCCGAGTGGCGTGCCTCCACAGAGGCTGTTCGTCCCGTAATCGGTCAGGTCCTGAGTACTTCAGTGGCGCCACCCCGGGGTCCACCGCACCTTCACCTTCCTGGCTCGGCGTTTCTGGTGGCCTACGATGAGGAACGAGGTGAGGGACTTTGTATTGGCCTGCCCCGTGTGTGCCCGCAGCAGGGCCTCTCACCGGGCACCCGCCGGGCTACTGCAACCCCTTCCTGTTCCTAGCCGCCCCTGGTACCATGTGGCCTTAGACTTTGTGTCTGGATTACCGCCCTCCCAGGGTAGGACGGTGATATTAACTGTAGTAGATCGGTTCAGTAAGGGGGTGCACCTGGTGGCCCTTCCCAAACTCCCTTCGGCATCAGAGACGGCGGACCTCCTGATTAGCCATGTGTTCCGGCTCCATGGTCTTCCCCGGGATGTGGTCTCGGACCGGGGACCTCAGTTTGTATCCCAGGTATGGCGAGCATTCTTCAAGGGGTTGGGTGCCCCTGTCCCGGCGGACTAACGGGCAGACGGAAAGGATGAACCAGAGCGTGGAGCACTCCGCTGTGTGGCTGCCAAGAACCCGTCCTCCTGGAGTCGTTTCCTCCCATGGGTTGAGTACTCATCAACTCCCTGGTCAGCTCTGTCACAGGTCTCTCCCCCTTTGAGGTATCACTGGGATACCAGCCGCCGCTGTTTTTGGCACAGCAACAAGAGGTTGCAGTTCCGTCCGTGCAGGCTCATCTTCCATGCGGATCCATCCCGTGTTTCATGTGTCGAGGATTAAGCCAGTCACTCACAGTCCCCTGATGCCTCCTGCCCCGGACCCGCCTTCACCTACGATCGTGGACGGGCACCGTCAGTGGAGGGTTCGCCGGCTGATGGACGTTCGGCGTCGGGGGCGAGTGTACCAGTTTCTGGTGGACTGGGAGGGCTATAGCCCGGAGCACCGGACCTGGGTGTCCCGCCGGCTCATCATGGACCCGGGGCTTCTGACCGCCTTTTATCGGGCCAATCCCGAGAAGCCTGGCAAGTCGCCGGGTGGCTCCCTTGGAGGGGGGGGGGGGGGGGGTATTGTTACGGCTCGGCCAGCCAGAGAGTTACGCGCCTTGCGGCGGGGACGACCTGGGCGTGCACCGGATCACACCTGAAGCCACTCTGCGCAGCTGCAGCTCGTTGTCTCGTTCGTGTTTTTGGCTGAACATAAACTCTGTCTGGTGTCGTGCACTTGGCGTCGAAGACAAACCATAACAGAGGGGTCCGTCATCTTGCTTAATGATGCCGTTGTTCCTTTGCCGGACAGTCTGCATTAAGTTTTACATGTGTTGAAAGAGGTAATTATTACAATGGTCTTTCCTCCTGGCTATAAAAAGTCGTCTGCCTTGTTGAACTCAAAAGTAAGACACAGGGATAAAAATACAGTGCTTGTTCCATGCTCAAATACTTTTTAACATAGTTTGCACAGCTGTTGTTGGACTTTTAGGCAACAGGCTTGACTAGGCGTGAGAGCAGAGAGCGCCTTTTTAAGCAAATGGGTCATACAGTGGCTAGAAATTGTTTTTATTAATCAATATACAATTAGTGACTCAATGAGTATAGATTTTTAGTTTGTTTTAATATTATGCATTGATTCCGGTCATCTGCCTCCCTTGAAGAGTATGAAATGGATTACTTTACAGCAGGGGTGTCAAAGTCAAATGGACGGAGGGCCAAATAAAAAATTTAGCTACAAGCCGAGGGCCGGACTGTTCGAATGTTCATTGAAAAATTTTTAAATGACGCATATAGTCTAGTGAACCTAATTGAACCTACTGAAAACCTAACAAATATATTCCAATATGATCAGATAAATAAAGCAATATTTTCTTATGGCTCTGTCAGTAATCTTTAATTTTCAACAGACACAAAAGACAAATTTCCTTTATATAAAAATCCCCATAACATGAACATTAAATGAAGCCTATATTTTCTATTTTAGCAAAAGTGGGCTAAATTTACTTCAAAGAAAAAAACAATAATAGCAATTTTCTATCATCCACTCAACTAAAATATTTTTAAAATATAATTGGATTGAAATACAATAAAATAAAGTGCAAAAATCTATTAATCAAAAACAACACTTTGTTTAAGGAGAAGTAACATGCAGTGAAAACAAATATTAAACTTTAACTTTTAAACTTGAACTGAGTAAAAACTCTAAATATGTGATTGCACAGTAATGTTCACTTGTTTGAGGTTGAGGGTGATACTTGGTGGTGTCCCATCTTTTCCACAAGTTCATCAATGTTCGGGGTAAGGCTCTGAGCTGAGGAAATCCTCAGAATTGAGTGGAGGTGTTCAGCAGTAAGTCGACTTCTGTGTGATGTTTTGTTCAAGTTCATCAAAGAAAACAGTTGTTCACACAGGTATGTGCTGCCAAACATAGACAACGTTTGAGCAGCCTGGATGCGCAGCTGGGGCATTGTGTCGGGGAGGAAACGGGCGAACTCCGCAGCACCCACTGCCGCATATTTTGCCCTCAGTGCATCATTGCATTGGAGGTCAATCAACTCCATTTGGAGGTTGGGTGGTGAGCTTTCCACGTCAACAGCAAATGGGTTACCGAGCAGTTCCAACCTGCTTTTTTGTGCTTCAAAGTCAGCAAATCGGCGTCGAAAGTCAGCGGCAAGCATACCTATTTTATCAGCCAACTGTGCGCTCGGGAACGCACTGGTAGAGAGCTTCTCTTTCATGGTCTGGCAGCTGGGAAAGTGGCTCAAATTTTCTTTCCGCATCTGCGTCTCCCACAGAGTCAGTTTGGTTTTAAATGCCTTCACTGTACTGTACATATCAGAGATGACACGATCCCGACCCTGCAGCTGCAAGTTCATTGCATTCAGATGACTCGTAATGTCACACAGAAAAGCCATTTCACACAGAAACATTTCGTCTCGGAGTTGTGTTGTGTCTTTCCCTTTGCTGTCCAAGAACAGACAAATCTCCTCACGAAGCTCGAAACATCTTTGAAGCACCTTTCCCTGGCTTAGCCATCGCACCTCTGTGTGATAAGGCAAATCACCATGCTCCGTTTCTAACTCCGTCAGAAATGCCTTGAACTGGCGGTGATTCAAACCTTTGGCTCTGATAAAGTTAACTGTGCGCGTGATGATGCTCATTACATGCTCCATTTTCAAGGCTTTACCGCACAACGCTTCCTGGTGTATGATACAATGATAAGCTGTCAGCTCACCTGTCGCGTTTTCCTCTTGCATCTTTTCCCGTATCTTCGCCACCAGTCCGCTCCTGTGTCCACACATCGCAGGTGCTCCGTCGGTTGTCAAACCCACGAGTTTTTCCCAAGGCAGCTCCATCTCATTTACACATCTTGACACCTCTTCATACAAATCATGCCCCGTAGTTGTGCCATGCATAGGACGTAAAGCCAAAAACTCCTCTGTCACGCTTAGGCTGGAGTCCACTCCGCGGATGAAAATTGACAACTGAGCAATGTCAGAAATGTCGGTGCTCTCATCCACAGCCAAGGAATATGCAATGAAATCTTTTCCCTTTTTCACAAGCTGCTCTTTTAGATTGATGGACAACTGGTCTACTCTCTCGGCAATGGTGTTTCTGCTCAGACTCACATTTAAAAAGAGTTGCCTTTTTTCTGGGCAAACTTCGTCACAAACTTTAATCATGCAGTTTTTGATGAAATCCCCCTCCGTAAATGGCCGGGCTGATTTAGCGATCTCTTCTGCCAAAATAAAACTGGCCTTGACAGCAGCCTGGCCTTGTGATTTGGCTTTTTTGAACAGAGCCTGTCGAGATTTGAGGCCTCGTTTTAATTCCTCTGCCTTTTGTAGCCTTTGTTCCATGTCCATATTCTTGTTTTTGTCCGCGTGTTTCGTTTCATAATGTCGTCTCAGATTATACTCTTTCAGTACCGCCACACTTTCTCCACACAGAAGACACACAGGTTTTCCAGCTACCTCCGTGAACAAATACTCCGACTCCCACCTTGTTTGAAACCCGCGGTTCTCAGTGTCCACCTTCCGTTTTGCCATTTTTGATGGGTATCTGAAAGTTAATTTTACTGTGATGCTGACAACTGCTGTGCCAATAAATATTGAAATGAAGCAGCCTACTGCTCGGTGCGTCACCGTTGCATTGTGGGAAATGTAGTATTGGTGCGTGTAAAAGATCTGCGGGCTGCCGGCTTGCTGCGGTCTGCGGGCCGGTTCTAATAATAAATCAAGATCATCCCAGGGGCCGTAAAAAACCTTCTCACGGGCCGGATGTGGCCCGCGGGCCTTGACTCTGACATATGTGCTTTACAGGGAAGTTATGCTGTCTAAGGATTCCACACAATCCCAAAACGGTTCAACGGTGACTGAAACAACTCCTTGCTGTAGGTGTGCCTAGTAAAGAACACACATTTAACTTTTATGTATATCCATTAAGGATCAGCTAATGCTTTTTATGAAGTGGGACATATTTAAAAGTTAGTTAAAACTAGAAAAGGACATGAATGAGGGAATATCTTCACATTTGAATTTTATCTTGGAGGAAAGTAAACTAACAAATCTATGAAAACAAAAGAACCGTTTTACACTCCTGGACATGTCCGCTAGATGAATGAACAATGTTACAGACAATAATCTAGGATTCCATGTCTGGTTAGGATTAAGTCAGAATAGTATGTGGTTAATTTGATTATTTTACCCTCTGTAGACAACAGGGAAAGATTTTATTTGAGCGTAGTCAATAAAAAAAGTCATATTGTCCCCTTTAACATAGGCTTTTAATTAAAATTTTCTTCTATGGAGCTTTTCAGACTGGTTTTACATTGAACAATGAGGATGCCTTAGTTTTTTTCCATTACTTCCCTACAGAATTCAGACTTTTCTGTATGATACACGAAGAAACTGAACACTTTGCCTTTTCAAAAATGTAAAAGCAAGAGCGGATGACTGTGTCCACTGACTTACAGTATATATGTGCCCTTTTTTCCCATTCTCTTGCAAAAATTGGCTGGAAATCATGTCCAATGCTGGAAATAATGTCCAATGCTACACAAGAGATGTGTCCTCAACAGTTTATGGATATAATACAAAGAAAGAAGCTCCCAAATCCTACAAAAGCCTGCTTTAACACCAGTAAGGCTACGCTGCAGGATGTTCTTACCGTGATTGAAAATGTAACAAAAGGACAATACCTCTATAATTTGTTGATGTTTATTAACCCTGTTGAGGCTGTATTGCACCGATTCACTCACTGCTCAGTTAGTAGGCATAATAATTAAAACACGACGCTGCTTGGATGTTAAAGGGCTACAAATAGATTTCACATGGAGGAGTTACATCCATATGAAATCTATTTAAATGAAGAACAGTCTTTTTTTGTAGCCCTTTAATATCCTCATTAAGAAGTAGTGGAAATGAATCATTTGCATTCTCACATCTTATCTGGTTTACAACAACAAAGCTTAATAAAAGTAATAGAGTTTGGCTCGATAGTTTTCAATAACATATAATGACTCAAAATGTGCCGTAGCAAACGGTGCAGCAGATAGTTAAAGGGCTTAAATGAATCATCTGAAAAATACCTACGAATTATACTGTCCGACAGCAGTTTTGACCATTAATCAATGAGGTCAAGTAGGCCAGACAAGGCCGGATCTGCCCGCCAGTCCAATGGCCACTACATGTAGCGTATGCATTTCAGGGGGATCAATGCTTCCACTATCCTCAGCACAGATCGATACTGGAAAATTATATCTGAAAAATGGTCCTGTTTTTCAGTGAGCAGAGCTCCAGGTAAGGGCCATTGAAAATTTAACTATAACCAAGAAACCAAAAAGTTGCAAATATCCCAAAACATCCCAAAATATAATATTAGATGTGTCTCTGCTGACACCAACATTTGATTGTACTAATAAAAAAAACATCAACAATGAAGTGACAAGAGACACACATGGCTTAAATACACTTGGGAGATGCAGGTGATTGGAAACAGCTGGAAACAATCATTACGCGACAGACAATCACAGGGGAAGACGAGACAGGACAAAGCAGTAAGTGAAGTTACCAGGGAGACAAACAAGACGTGAACCCCAAACCGTGACATCTCTGCCCGCTATCCTTGCTGCAGATAATTTCTCTGATACCTTGCACTTCTGTACACGCTGAAATACTTCCCTCCGGTCTGGATCAAGCTCTCCCTGAAAGGTAGTGTCCAACTCTGCCGTAAACCAACTGCTTGCATCTCTCTATTATGTTCATACCAATGAAACCTGCCACTGAATCATGAAGAACAGCCACTAATCTGAACCGCAACTTCCCGACACTCGCCCACCGCCCGCTCAACAAACCGCACGGTTAATAGTCTTAGAGCCTGGCTCTTGGCATCCGAGGTGGCTATTTTTCCTGAGTAGATGCATTGGTGGTAGTGGAATGGCTTTGTGGTTTGTGCCGTGGACACTCCCTCGCAATATGTCCCTCCCCTTTACATTTGAAGCAAATGGGCTTCCCGTCTTCTGTAAATTGGGGCCATAGTCTGGTCTTCCCACCCTGGTCTTGTTTGTACTTCTCCTTGGTGTTACAGGGCTTGTCTTCAAAGGACCAGGCAATGGCCTCTTCACGTACCTCTAACAGAGATGACTGGGGCTTCTCCTTGACCATTTTACGTAACTCCTCTTCCGAGAGAGGAATCTTGCACAACCTCAATGAATTGGTCTTTGACGGCTATCGTCACAGCATCAGGCTTCTGTTTCAGGGCTGATTGTAGAATTGCATGCCAGTGCTCTTGAACCCCTAACCCCCCCCTTTTTTGGCGACCAAAAAAGGTGTGTAAGAGTTGAGCTACGCTACGTTTCTCTGCGTAAGTCTCTTGTAGCAAAGTGAACAACTCACTGGGCTCCATCCGTGCAAAGTCTGACGCCCTCTAATGTGGATCCTCTTAAGGGAAAACAAAATCAACCCCGTCTTCGGGACTTAATTACACAGTCTAGCTCCTCAATAAACTCACCAACGCAGTGACCATCTTTGGAGGCATCGCCACTAAAGGGCTGGACCTGGCGCTCTCTTGACACATAAACATATGACCTACTTGAAACCTTATTTAAGGTGTCGATAGCGTCCATGGCTTTTTTCCCCACGTTTCACTCTGTGCCTGTAATTGTCCTAAAGCATCAGTCTCTCTCTCTTCGGAGCACTGCTCGTCCTCACTGTCTCTCTCCGACATGGTGAAGGGGTCTCTCTGGTGACGGGCTGTCGGATGCGTTTTCCTCCCCCAGTTTTCCTCACTGCATGAAAAGTGGGATTTTTGGCAGTATGCGGCACTGTAAATTGTCGTGGAATTTCAGGTTTGCGGCTGTTCACGGCAATTTGCGGGCAACGCCGAAAACTGCCGTAAATTTTTAGAAATTGATGTGGGCCTCCCTTGGCAGTTGTCCCCCCATGACCCCCCTCCTCATAATTCTAGGGGAGGCTTTGACATGTAAATGAAAATGCTGTGAGCTATACAAACGCAAATCAGGGTCGCAGAGGGAGTTTTAGCCCAGGTGACATTTTTTTAAAAGGTAAGAAAATCTCACAAATAGATCAGGCTCAGTAGCCTAATTATAGGCTCTTACATTTTAGCTTGAATTGATTTATTTAATTCAAATATGCTAGATTACTGTGTACGCCATTAGCAATGGCAAATGTTATGTAAAAAAGTCCGCAGACAGACGAGAAGAAGCTGCTGAAAGCTCTCAGTGGATCGTCTCGTCAACTTAAACAACAAACTGCCGATATCAACGAGCGGTTCGCTCCACTGGAGCGTTCGGGACTCTCCAGGTTTCTGTCCATAGAGGAGAGGATGGCGGCTCTGGAGGAACTGACTCAAAGAAGAGCAGACAGGCGCACAATCCCAAAATAGCGGTTCGATAACAAGAATATGTTCGATGACTGCTAGCTAAGCTAAAAGTAGCGTAGCCTCAAACGAAAGCTAAGAGTAGCCTAGTAGCCTTACAAGTGAGCAGAAACATATGTATAGATACCGATCGTAACTGTACATGTTGTTTTCACAGACTAATCTCGCCTCATAATGAGGCGGTGACCTCGTATTTGCTCCGGGAAAAGTCCAGATTTAGACGACGTCATTGTGTGTAAGTAACACTGTTTACTGTTTCTCCTTCCTTGTTAAATGTTACTGTAAATTGTGTTTGATTTTTTTTGTATTCATACCACACTCATTTAATTGTTTTCCAGCCGCCTGTGAGATGTATTGTGAGACGGGACGCAGGAGCTTCAGGTTCAGCCGGAACACTCATTGCGGGCGGAAGCTGCGAAGGATTCAGCGCGAGTCGAGCGAGAAGAAAGAGTTTATTTGCTGACTTTTTTTCAGGTGCATTGATCGATGTGTTGTGTCCATACGCATCGCATCGCACAGTACTGATCCATTGTTGTTTTTACAGCTGCTGGAATCGAGACAAAGTGAGCTGGCTGATGACGAGGTGGAACTCTGGAAATCCGCCACCGTAGAGCTCACGTCGGACGGAGGGGACGCCGTTGTTGGCGGCGTCTCGGGTGGATTGTTCGGTCGCCAAACGCACACGAGCCGCCTGCACAATAGACCTGCCTCGGAAAACACGGCGCCAGTGACGGTCCACAACCCCGAGGAGGCAAACGGACAGTTTACTGAGCTGTAGTTTTTAAACCGCCGTTACCCAAGTGTGGGCAGATCCTCACTTTGTATGTAGTTGTTGTTTGTGTGTTGTTAATAAAGCTCTTTCTTTAAACATGTGGCAAATGTTCATTTTCTCTATAAATTCATTGATGTCCTGGTTGGTATCCTAATAATAGTGTAGTAGCCTACATAGCCTGAAATGAATATACAGCATAATATGAATATATAAATATATATAAATAAAATGAGACGGGTGACCAATAGCGACAGATCTGCCAACCAATCACGAGTGATTGAAAGTTTTGGTTTCATCCAATCATGAACAAGGAAACTCAAGCCTGGTCTCCCCACGTGTGGTTTTGCCGCTAATGACGAGTGATGTTATTTGTTAGTAAGTTGTGGTTTCATCCAATAAGGAGTAAGGATATTCAAGCCCGCTCCGCTCGGCCACCCGCGGCTTCGCTGCATTCATATGCTAATTCGGGCCAATCGCACCTCCGCCAGCTCTCCACCTACGCCATGGTTCGTTTCCAACAATTTGTGGCACAGACAAACGCGACGTACGCGGGTTGCAAATTGTCGGAAACTGTCAGAAATTAGGGAGATTTCCGGGCGTTTACGGGGACGAAAATCTCACTTTTCATGCAGTGCGTTCTCCCTCCACGTCCTCGGTGAGCTAATCCAATCTCCAAATCATAGATACCCGCCCCCCTCCTATTTACGGGTCTTTCTTTTTAAAAATTTGAGAGCGCCATTCGCCTTGTAGCTCTCCCATGAACACACAGCCGAACAACATCTGCAAACATCAGACCAACCAAAACTTCGGCGCATTTAGCATCAAACTATACATTTTCTGAATTATCCGCACACCGTTTTACGTACATTTTTAAATGGCTCTGTACAGAGATGGCAGTCAGAATGTATTTACTCACAGAAAATCTTCAGCCGCTCCACAGGAGAGTCACGTTAAAAAGAGAGAACTTCACTTCCTGTTTCCCTCGTCACGTCATGCCGGCCGTCTCAGGAGCACAGCGCCCTCTGCTGGCTTCAGTGGTGAACGGCATTTTTCCCCACTGGGCTACACTTATAAAATACAACTGGACTCTTTTTCTTGACAAAGCAAGAGACAATGCTGGATTAACTGTTTCAGTTGTTTATAGTTTTTAGTAGTAAATAGTTTTTGCGGTAAATATTCTCTAGTTACACCTAAATCATGTTATTAATGATGTGCAAATAATTATTTTAATTAACGTTAATCTTTTACTTCCTCCCTCTGCATTGAAATATAGCTGACACTGATTTGCCTGAACCGAAGGCCATCCGAATGGTAATGTGGCAACAGAGAAACGTATGGGTCGAATATCTTATTATCTGGATTTTATCCACGAAGCACTTGCAAATGAGGGATAGGATTTTGGTAATCCATCAAGAAGATGATATTAAAATGAATAAAGAGAGAAATAAGTACTGCTGGTAGCACTAGAGTGAAGCTCAGGGGATCAACATACTAAGACGGATTGGTAACACTTTACTTGAATGGGTGTTCATAAGGCTGACATAACATTGTCATAAGCATGACATGACAGCTGTCATACATATCAATGAATACTTATGACAGTTGTCGTTAAGTGTCATTCGGTAAGTTATGTCACTTTTGATGCAAAGATGACATTGAGATAGACAGACAACTTGACATAAACCAAGACAACAAAACCTGTCATTAACATGTCAAACTTAAGCAAAACGTTTGGCTTCATATCTTAGATAACACATTTCCCATTTCCCTCCTACAGTGATTTAATGATTTCAACATTGCATTAAGATATCATGTGCAATTACATAGTCAAACCAGTTTATGAGTGTCACGACTGTTTTCTTTGAATTCAAGTAAAGTGGAACAATTACATTCTTCAATTAAGATGTCATTATGTGTAATTACTTAGTAAAACCAGTTTATAAGTGTCATGACTGTTTTCTTTGAATTCAAGTAAAGTGGAACGATTTGAATGTTTCGTTAAAATGTAATTAAGTGTTATTACACTGTCAGATGATAATAATACCTTAACAAAAGCAACAGACAAGTCAAGAGATAGTTTTTCCTTTATGTATTTCAACACAAAACATTGCTAGCTAAGCAATTATAGCTGTGCGTGCAATTGTGTTTCGATCAACATTCATTTTCACAAAGGCTTTCTTCATGGATCCACACTTTTTGAAGATACGAAGGACATCCTTATAGCGACGGATCACTCCATCTGTTGTGGTTACGTAAGAACACAACAGAAAAACAAACAAAATAGGTCAGTTTTTCAGGCATGTACTGGCATTGTTGATTTGGCACCTAATAGGTTTTGTAGTAGTAGCAGATGAGAAAGGATCCTTACTTTTGCATCCTTCTTCTAGGCTGGTTATATTAAGACTTTCCTACCTGACTCTGTGGCTAGCAATATCTGCCTTCACCAGCCTCGAAGGAGAATGCCCAGGAAGTAATGTCCTTTCTTACCTGCCTGTACAAAACATAACCAGCTTGGATAGAGGAAGCACAGTGAACTCGGATGGTACAGTAAGTAAAATTGTTTTCTTATATTTTTCTTTTTCAGAGGTTAGATATATAACAAAACTGGAGGAGATCATAGAATAACTTGAGGAGATCAGGAGAGCTAGACAAGGCTGTAGAGATCGCAATCACTGATTTTCAGAATGATTACTAAAATATACCATTAGCTAGACATTAATATAACATTACCTTTAGTCCCATGTAACTCATTATTAACAAAGTCCATGGAAGTAGTTGCTTTTCATATAAATGTAATCCATAAAAGGTTAAGCAGCGGTCAACTTTAGGATTGTTAAAAAGGTGATTATAAAGATGATCAATATCTCTGCTTACTTCTTGAACCGCTGTATGATTCAGTGTGTTTTTTTGACTTAATGGTCTTTTTCTTGGACTTCTTCCTTTTCTTTTTCTTCTCTTCTTCTGAGGATAATAAGAAGCTGGAGTCTGAGGAGGGAGATGTCGATGTTGAAGTCGAAGATGAAGAAGGTTCTGGAGCAGTCTTTCTGCCTGGGGGAAGAAAATTGGGGGGTAGGTGGAGAAGCAGAGATGTTTATAAGTAAACAAAGCAAAAAACTAATATACTTTTTTTTAATGCAGAGTCACTTTTTTGAGAGCAGACAACTGCACGTGTACAAGAGGCTTTGTTATAGATAATTACTTACTTATTATTTTCTTATTTTTTTTTTCTTTATTATTTCTATTGCATAGTAGTTGATAATTAACAGGTGTTTGTTTGGGGGGGGGGAGCAGGAGCAGAACCAGAGCACCCAGAAGTCACACTCTATTGTACTCTAGTTATACTCCCAGAGCAATTTACTGGCAGGAAAGGCCAGAGTTATTTTAGCAGCAGCAGTAACAGTGAGTGAAACATCAGTTTGTGTGTGTGTCTGTTAACATGTTAGTAGAGCATTAGCTGTAGCATACAGTGAGTGATGGCTCTACTCTATGTCAGTGCATAGCATTTCTTTCTACACAGCAAAGCCATCACCAGAGACTTAGCAGGTCATATCGGAAACCTTTTGGAAGGGCATCTCATTTGTAACAACAATGCAATTGTATATAATAATATATCCTTACACTCTGTGCCCAGCCTATTTCTATTTCTGGTTACTTTACCAACTAGTACTGCATGGATGTTAATTGTAGTGCATTTGTACCTTTCCCAGAAGATGTAAGTGTGCTGGGAGCTTCCTTAATTTTGGCAAGTAGGACGTCCTTGTCAGCTTTCAGGTCCTTGATGGCCTCCTCCAGGTAATTAATGCGCTCCTCAAGGTGTTCTATCTTCTGTCGGTCCATCTTGGTTTGTTCCTTCAGTTTGGCCAACTCCAATGCACCTGTTGGAGACACTGCAACAGAGGAAGTACTTTAAGTGTATTATTGAGGTCAGTCAATGGTGGTGGTTTACTGTTGTGCAATATATTGATATGTGTCATATGTTAATCTATTCTATCTATCTATCTATTCATTAACATACATACATTCATTGCACTGCAGTACACCAACAAAATTCCCAGTACTTTTGTGCATATTGTTTATTGAGAAGATAGGCAAAAAAACATGTATGTAAATATGTATAAATAAAAAGTACATTTCTAGCCCTTGTTGTGTTCAAAAATGAAGAAACACCGGACGGACCATCCCTAGTGCCCGTCTGTAGCCTCCACCAGCGAACTCGAGAACAATGGTTGCTACAGGTATTTATAACAATGCTTAAAGGTGTGAAAGTCAGTGTCCACACCTCTGGGAGTCTTCTGGTGAGTTCAATGTAACTCGGATTTCGGATGATCCTTAGTCAATATCAGTGGTTGTGCAAGTATTACATGCATGCATTCCAGTTGATCACATTACATCAAATACAATCATAACTGCATTGATATTATTCTATTACAGTTGCAGATTTACAGTGGTTTTACAATATTGTCATTACTTTATGGATTACACAGTTTCAGAATCATGGCTGTATTCTGGTGTACACTATATGCATTTTATTAATTTTATGAACCGGGTCGTATATTTCTTTCTAATATCCTACACCCTACTGGTGAAAGTAGTAAAAAAAACATAAATAGACTAGACTTACTGGTTTTCCTTGGGGAATATTTGATTAGCTTTTTTTTCTTTGGATGAATAGGGACCTCTTCACATTCTTGTGCCAGGTCCTCTTCCACAGCGTGTAGCAGCTTGGGGTTAGCTTTATTATCCTCAGCCTTCCTGCCACGTTTGCTGAAACGGGTGTCCATCTGGCTACAGTTGTGTAAGCAACGAAAACAGCACCATGTCATAGAAGCTAAGATTAAGATACAATAGTCAAACGTGACATCTTAGTTGTTTAGAAATAGCGACAAGAAAACTGGAGCAAATACTACTAGCCTCTATGCTACTAACGTTATAGCCTGTTGGCTGCCTTGTAACGGAGACGTAAGGACTTTGTACTTAAAGGCTAACTAGCATTAGTTGCTGAACGCTAACTTAATAAAACGGCAAAGACTGTAAACAAAAGACTAACGTCACAGTTATAATGTCCTCTTCAAATTTTTTTTTTTAAAATCCACATTACACACCGGTATTTCGCGTTAGCTTACCTGAAGTAGGAAACTTCCAGACTGTTGATCAGTGTGTTGCACTGCTGGCATGTCCGTCACGTCGCGTTGGGATCTACTCATGTGGATAGTCACGTTACGTAAACGTTACGTTACGCGCGCATTCAGTTCAAATTCAACAACACTTGTAAACAGTGATGAAATATTAATACATGTGTTAGTTTTAATTAGTTTTATATTTAGAAAAGCCAACTACGTTTGAAATCTCATAACTTTTTTCACGAATACAGGTGCAGTTCCCCAGTAGACACACGTGGGGGCGCTGTTCTGTCTTGTTGATGGAGCATTGAGCGACGAGAAGAAGACTGACATACCGACTTAAAAAAAAAGGCGCGGGCGCGGATCAGAGACGGGTGACTAGTTGTTGATGCAATGACACTGATGGAAGAACTTTTAAAACATATTAGACGTTCAAATACACACAAGAGCAGAAGGAAAATTGTGAAATGGACGCAGAAACGTGGTATCCTGACGACGACGATGAAATGCGCAAAATGCAACCGTCTCATGGATCTGGTGAAATGCCATGTCAAGGATGGGCTGTGGTGGTAAGCAGAAGCTAATTCTAATTTGTTAATTTAAATGGAAACTATGTAAAAGAAGCCGCTGAGCTTGCGTGCCTGACATCACCGGGCATGGTTGGACGGGGTCTTTCATCAATTAATAATATTATTATTAGTATTGTTATTGTTGATAGGTAGGCTTACTTCTTTGGCCTACCTGCGCGGCGGAACAATGATATGGCTAAAGATTATCTCTTTAGCCATTCGACTCGTGGCATTGTTTAATGCAAGCACAACATGCTCAACTGCCCGCTCACGGGAGAGACGGGTACACACAGAGAAGGGGAGGGAACACTGCCCTTATATGGAAGTGGTGCTCTTGATATCACGACTCAGGAAACAGTTACATGCATCCATACACTCTTAACAGTCCCACTTATGAATGACATGTATACTGTGCAACACTTACATGACCAAATAAACAAAAAACAGAACAAAAACATGACATAGTCAAATGTCAACATTTTATACACCAAACATGATTCCCCCAAATTTCTTTAACTTTGGAGGCAGGCTTTGTCATAACGTCTGCGACCATGTTGTCGGTGGGACAGTAAACAAGGGACATCTTGTCTTCCCTTATGGTAGACCTGATGAAATGATATTTTATGTCCACATGCTTAAACCGTTGTCTGCACACAGGGTTCCTAACAAGCGCAATTGTCCCCTGGTTATCCTCGTAGACAACCGTTTTCTCATACACATAGGAATCCATCCCTCCCAGTAGTTGTGAATACACTCCTGTATTGTCAGAGCTAGAGCCATGTACTCTGCTTCGCATGTGGATAGTGCTACTGTGGGTTGCTTCTTGGTTTTCCAAGATACTAAGGAACTACCTTTACTCATACTCACACAATACCCGGTGGTACTGCGTCTGTCACTAACATCCGCAGCCCAGTCTGCGTCGCTATATGCTCGTATGCCTAGGCTTCCTTGGCTTTTTGTGAAACAGCTGTTTGTCTGCAGTACCTCTGAGGTACCGCAAAACATGTTTCACCGTGACCCAATGTTCATCTGTAGGGTCAGCAAAATGTTGTGATAACTTGTTCACTACGAAACATATGTCTGGGCGTGTACAGGTTGTCAGGTAAATGAGGCTGCCGACAGCCTCCCTGTACTTCTTCACATCAGAGATTTTAGGCGCACCTTCAGAGTATTCTAGCTTTGGTTCATGTGGGGTTTCTCTAACCCTACACTCCTGCACGTCGAAACGTTCCAGTATTTTTTCAACAAACCTCATTTGTGACACTTTTACCCAGCCGTCAGACTGGCTGAAGTCCATGCCCAGAAAATACTTCAACCTACCTAGGTCCTTCATCTTAAATCTGTTAGAAAGCATGTTTTTCACCCTCTACAAACTCTGGGTGTTGCTGGCTGCGATGATCAGATCATCCACCCAAATGACCACTAATACCTTCCCTGTCTCTGTAGACTCTTTTGTGTAAACACAGTGGTCTGTCGGGTTCTGAATAAAGTTGTCATCTACTAGGCAGGTGTGGAGCATCTCATTCCAATTTCGCCCCTACTGCTTCAGGCCGTAGATTGACTTCTCTAGTTTACACACCAGCTCATCTCCCTCCTTTTTGTAACCTTCAGGTTGTTCCATTTAGATGTCTCGATCAATCGGGGCATGTAGGTAAGCGGTTTTCACATCCATTTGATGCAGAATCAAATCGTCTTGGGCTGCCTTCTGCATCACTATACGAATACTTGTCAGATTTGCTGTTGGTGAGAATGTCTCGCCATAATCTATCCCTGCTCTCTGGCTGTATCCTTTCGCTACAAACCTAGCTTTGTACTGGTCGTTTCCGTCAATGTCTCCCTTGATCGAATATACCCATTTTCCTCCCACTGTCTTCCTGCCCTCTGGTAGCTTAGTCAGGGTAAAGGTTTGCTTGTCCTCTAGGGACCTCATCTCCTCGTCCATTGCTTTCTTCCACTTTCCTGACTCAGTTGATGTCATGGCCTCTTTAAAGGTCAGAGGCACACCACAAACTGCTCGGTAGCAATAATCGACACTAGTGAGCGTACTGTCATCATCAGCATCTTCCAGAGAATAATCTCTTAGATACCCCGGGGCTTCACGCTCTCTGGTAGGGTATCTCCCACTGTCGTGTGGTATCTCCCTAGGATGCTTCTCGCGGTCGTCCTCTGATGCGGATTGTGGACCGTCAGTCAATACATCGGTGTTCGGTACGCTAGGCTGTGAAGTCTCTACTCCCTTATCGCAACCCCCTTTGGGATCCAGTCCTAGCTCCTGAGTCTGAGTCTCATTTTCACAGGTTGTCTTGGTGACAAACTTTACCAGCCTGTGCTTCTGTACTTTTCCTTTACCCGGGTATATCGTTGATGATGTGGGACGACGCGCCCGTGTCCACGATCTTTTCCCTTCTCTGGGTCTGCAGCATTTTCCCTGAGAGACTGGCATCTTCTGTTTGTGCCCTGAAGGTGCGGTCTTCTCCTCCCGCGGCTCCCCGGTCGCCGTCTGGTTCACAACCGGGCCTACGGCCACCGCCGTCATCTTGTACACACGCACACCGGGCGCCCCGCTCACGCTCCTTCTTTGTGCACGCTTTGTCGGTGTGCCCCCTGCTTCTGCAAAAACTGCACCAAACTTTCTCTGTGCAGTCATCCCTTCTGTGGCCCTTTTTCCTCGGCGCCGCTTGCGCCCTCAGCACCCTTTCTCCTGCCTCTTCTAGGACTGGGAGTGCGTCTTCTGAAGCCTCAAAATTTCTTAACTTTGCCTTGAACTCTCCCAGTGTCATGTCAGCTGAACCATGCGTCACCATCAGTGTGAACGGCTTGTACTTCTCCGGTAATCCCCTCATGATCATCGCCATCATCAGTCCCTCGCTCGGTGCTTCACCTGCACTCCTGAGTGCTGTAATGATCTGCTCAGCTCTGATGATGTATTTGTTTACGGTCTCGTTGTCAGCTTTCTTCAGCGCTGTCATTGTTATGTACAGGGAAACAATCTGGGGCCTACCTTTTCCGGTGTAGTGTTCTTTTAACACTTTGAGACTCTCTCGGCCCTTGTCCTTTGTGTCTCTGAATATCAGCCCCAAGCTTGTATTGTCAAGCAGCGGCGCCAATGCACAGTAGGCGTCCGCATTCAGCTATCATCTTTAGCCCTGTCTTCCTCCGACAGTGGTTCAGCGGGCTCTGTCAGGATTGTCTCCACCCCGTGCATGCAGCACAGCATCCTCTCTTCCCAGAGCTCATACTCTTCTGCCCTCCCGTCAAAAGTGGGCCACTGGCTCTTGCTTCGGTTTGCCATGGCTGTTTGTAGTTCGGTTTAGCTCCCGTTTATTTAGCCTAGCTTTAGCTTCCCGGTTCTCCCGATGCTAAACTAACTCTTTTGGATACTTCTGTATGCTAGCGCGGTCATGCTAGCTATCGACACACAAGTCCGTCAAACTTTGGAATCATTCCCGGTTCCTGGGCCCATAACCTGTTGATAGGTAGGCTTACTTCTTCGGCCTACCTGCGCGGCGGAACAATGATATTCAGAGAATGAACGGACGTCCAGGCGTTTATCTCTTTAGCCATCCGACTCGTGGCATTGTTTAATGCAAGCACAACATGCTCAACTGCCCGCTCACGGGAGAGACGGGTACACACAGGGAAGGGGAGGGAACACTGCCCTTATATGGAAGTGGTGCTCTTGATATCACGACTCAGGAAACAGTTACATGCATCCATACACTCTTAACCCTTAGATGCACGAGTGACTGGACCCTACACTCTTCCATAAGTGGGTCAAAAATGACCCATATTAGAATCTATGTGTTTTTATGCCATTTTTTGTCATTTTGGTTAAGAATAATCACTAATATAATATTTAGTATTATATTTAGGACCACAGAAGAATGATTTCATGTCTGAACTGCATTCAGTGAAGTCTCATCACTGAATGCAGTTCAGACAAACTACCTGTTTCTGGCTGTGATCATTGCACACAGGTACATTGCATTTCCCACACCTATTGTTGACTTTGCAATCTTTGTTACTTGGGCAGATCTGACACCTCTTTATCTTTGGTTAGCCCTGTCTGCTTCCTTCCTTTGGCTGGGTTGTGGCTTTTGTCACCCCACACCTTTCCATTGCTTCAAGAATTGGGTTTGCAGTTGGGGGCAGCCTTCCAGGAGACTCCTCGTGTGTGGTGTGACAAGCTCCTTTGAGAGCTCTTTGAGGAAGAGCCGTCGTTCATTGAATTCTGGGTGCTGAGCCGTGAAAAAGGTGTAGGCATTCAGGGTGGCAATGTCAATTATGTTGTACCACAGCACCATGGGCCACCTCTGTGTTTGGCACTTGCAGGTGTAGGTGCCAACCATCTGGTCAGTGGTGTCTACACCTCCTTTCGTCTTGTTGTAATATGTGATCACTTCTGTTTTTTTCTTTCTGCTATTTTCATCCTCTTTGTCGTGGTGCATCGTGCTTAGGAGCACAACCGCTTTTCCTTTCTTTCTGACAAAGCTGACCATGGTAAGGCTGTCGTTGAATCCAAACTCTTTGCTGTGAACCTCCCTGGACTTGGAAGGCTTCATCAGAGGAGGGATGTCTGGCTTGTTCTGACGTAGAGTCCCCACAATAGTGGGATCCTTCTCCAGGAGATGCTGCGCAAGAGGCACACTGGTGAAAAAGTTATCCATGGTGATGTTGCGACCTGTGTTTCTCAATCTACTACACAACTGCTGGACAATGTTTTCCCCCAGATTCTTCTGAACTTCTTCCCCTGGTTGTCTCCCCGTGTAAACTATACCATCTATTGCATAGGGGATGCGTGCATCACAAACCCAGAAGATCTTTAGGCCGTATTTGGCGGGCTTGCTTGGCATGTACTATAGAAACTTGCACCTACCCCTGAATGGCACAAGCTGTTCGAAAACAATTTTCCTGAGGGTTGACACTTCTGATATAGTCTGTGTGGTCCACAGTCAAATGTATTCCTGACAGCCACAGTTGATAAGAATCAAAGGTTCCCATTGGATTCCATAGAAAATGCATGCGGGTCATTTTTGACCCAATTATGGAAGCTTGGGGTAGTAATACAAAAACTACAATTTCTTAAAATGTATAACGGGTAAGTTAAAAATGTAAATGGAATTATATCAAAAACATGTTTTTTGAGGAATACCTGGAATATGAAATGATAACAATTTTTTATTACGAAGATATTTCAAGAAAACAACCTCATCGGGTCATTTTTGACCCACTTGTGCATCTAAGGGTTAACAGTTATTAATAAATGCTCTGCTCAGACTCATGGGAGACGTGCTTGTTTCCTGCCGTTGGCAGCATTTTGGATAAGTTGCAGTCTAGGATGTTTCCCTTACTGATTACTACAGAGCATTGCAGTAGGCTAGTCTTGTAGAGATAAAAGCATCAACAACCTTGTCTACATGTCAGCCTTTTTTACTTTTTTCATTATTTTTCCTCAGGGTCTGTAAGCATCATAAAAGTTTCCTAAAGTCTGTACGTAATGGCTCAATATTCACCAAGTCTCACATCCCTCTGACAAAATGGCTTGAGTTCATGCACAGGTACAGTATTAATAGATCAAATGTATTTTTTATTACATATCTAAATAACATATTTAGCAGTCTTTTATTCATGTGTAATTCATGTAGGATTGTTATATTAGGAATTCCGTTCCACCAGCCCCTCAAATTTTATTTGAGCTATTTATGTCTTAAAATAATTATTTCTTAGTTTCATCTCAGCCCAATTTATCAATTATGTTTCTTACTTTTTCCTTTCTTCAGATTTGCCCAAGGTTTGCAATTGAAGCAACTTGCCATGATCAGTGACAGGATAGCAGCAAGCTCCAGGACATTGACAAGAATGGCAAAAGTACTCCGAAAGGTTGTCACATTACATACCAGACTAGTCTCTAACTTTAATTAGGTATAAAACAGGTACATACGTCACCACTCTAATCAATTGGAGTCTACATCGCTGCAGAATTATTTGGTACACTCAGTGACACATGCAATGCAACTTTATTCCTAAACGTTAGCATACATATTAATCAAATTCCATACTAAGGCATAGTTATACCTCAAGATGCTTATATTTTATTTTCACATTTAAAGGTGTGCATTGCTGCTGTGAAGCGACTGAGGAAAAGATGTATGAGGTTTGGTGGTCGTCATCGATTCGTTGTTATTGACGAGAGCAAATTTGCCCACAAACGAAAGGTGGGCTATATATTTGTATGAATCTGCACTATATTTAGATCAAGATTTCATGATGAGTAATATTTTATACTTTATCCGGCAGTGCATGTGGGAAGGACACATGTTAAAATGTAATACAGCCCAAACCTTATGAAATATTTGTGTTTTCTTATTTACTTTTAGTACCATCGTGGTCGATGTGGCAACACTTGGCGCCGTGAACGGCGGTGGGTCTTTGGGATGTTGGAGGTTGATAGGAAGTCCAGAAGACCCATTCTGAGACTCGTCAGGGATCGCAGAAGGAAGACACTTATAGGTCATATTACACGCCATGTCAGACCCAGAACATCCATCCTCAGTGATGAATGGCGTGCCTACAAAGGGCAACTTGCCCAGTATGGGTATGATCATTATTCGGTCTGCCATAAAAACAACTTTGTGGACCGAGAGACTGGTACTCATACTCATATATACGCATATTGAGCGTGCATGGCAAAGCTACAAGCTGGAAGTATGGCGTCACAGAGGGAATCGTACTCCTGAATCACTCAAGCTTCATCTTAAGATGATAGAGTGGCACCACTGGTTGGGTGTACACCATTAAAATGGTGTGTTGGGAAGACTTATGCATCTATGTTGTGGCGTTAAACTCATTATATGTTCTCCTGAGCAGATCCTTGCTTGTGTTTTACAAACTGTCACTGGATGAACATCACAACAAAATGTTTTGTTTTGAAATACATAAAGGAAAAACTATCTCTTGACTTGTCTGTTGCTTTTGTTAAGGTATTATTATCATCTGACAGTGTAATAACACTTAATAATATTTTAATGAAACATTCAAATCGTTCCACTTTACTTGAATTCAAAGAAAACAGTCATGACACTTATAAACTGCTTTGACTATGTAATTGCACATGATATCTTTAAAATATCTACACAATTGTAATGGTTTTATGACAGCGAATGTCAAAACCATCCATATATGACAGTTTAATGTCGCTCTAAGATATGAAGCCAAACGTTTTGCTTAAGTTTGACAGGTCTGTTATGGCATGTTAATGACATGTTAATGGCAGGTTTTGTTGTCTTAGTTTATGTCAAGTTGTCATAACAAGGACATCTCAAACAATGTTACCTTTGCATCAAAAGTGACATAACTTACCGAATGACACTTAACGACTCATAAATATGACACTAACTGTCATAAGTATTCATTGATATGTATGACAGCTGTCATGTCATGCTTTTGACAATGTTATGTCAGCCTTATGAACACCCATTCAAGTAAAGTGTTACCTTTTAAATTTTAAATAAACAAAGTAGTCAAGGTCAAATAAATTGTATACAATGCATTATTGACTCTTACAAAAGTCCAATCGCGTCAATGTGGTAATGTAGTTGATGTAATAATATTAGGTAATAATACTAAATAAGCCTAATTGAAGCCTAATTGCAGTTCAAGTGTGGATTATAACCTCCTGAGTGTAGGTGTTGGTCCTGATACGAACAGCAAATAGCAATAATCTGAAGTCCTTGTGATCTGCTTTCATGAAGAAAACACAAACATTTCAAGGGCTTCGAAAATATCACAGTAGACATTAGAGCCGCACCTTTCCGATGTCTGCTTTCAGTCTGCTTACGTTTATTTTTATTTAAAAATATCATGCAAATTGTCTTCCAAAGTTACAGTTTCAATGACATCAGTCACTGTATCAGTATTATTTAATTTCACTCTACAAATTGTAGATAAGTACGTTGATATACACCAACATTGCTAGATTAATACTTTAAAAAATATGTTTGATTTAAAAACTATTATCTTAAACTATGGATACATCTGCACACTTATGCCTTACGAAAATGAAAATGATCAGCTTCAGCTAATGATTTCCATCTTCAAGGTTGCAAGAATGTGTGCGGATTTGGCTTACTAAAATATCTTTCCGGGAAATATAAGACACTTGGTTGGGCTGAGCAATAAACATTCACCCTACTCTTCTCTTTTTTCCTTTTCTTAAATTTCATGGTAAAGTGTTCCAAAATCATGCTGCAAAGTCAGATCGCTGGAGTCACAAGATATGGGGGTGACTTCAATGTCTTTGATTGCATTACATACCAAGTCAAGTTAGTCAAACTCAATTATTTCTCTGATCAGGTAAGGTGTCAAAAGGATGTCAGAATTCTTCTTTTACTGTGGTATCTCAAAACACAGACAGACACCTACCTGACCCCCAAACTAAACCCTTAAACCAATGTATGAAACTGCAAATGGATTAAGACTGCATCTACAGCCTCAAGCAAATGCGTGGCAGGGCAGAGGAGGTGCATTTCTAAAGTGAGGGAGAAAGCTTGTGCTCCCACAGCTCTTTTACATAAAGAAGTTCTACTTTAAAGTGATCATTTGTATTTCAGTTTCTCATACTGTTTATTAATAACAAAGCATGCATGCATCGCCGTGAGGAGAATGCACGAGTTGTATGAAAAGGAAAGACGATGTTACCACGAGCGTCTACTGTTGATACGCAGACTCACACATCTGCACCCAGTGAAAGGAGGTTTTTCTCTTGCTGGTCACATTGTCAGAAGAAAAGAGGCTCTTTATCATATGAAAACGTAGATGCCCGTGTGTGTCTTAGCAACTGGCTTGGTGCAGAGGAGTGAGAAAGTCAGAGAAATGGACAAAAAAAGTTAATGTGGTTTTTGTGTAACTGCTCAACCTGCATCACTGAAAGGTTTTTTTTTTTCTTCTTTTCTTCTACCGAGATTCAAAGGAAATCCACAATCTGAAAAAAAAGTCACACATGCTGCATCATGCATCACACTGTTACCTGATAAAGGACACACGTTTATTCTGGTACCCGTTCAGAAAAAAAGAAAACAGATTGACTGTATGTCAACTTGCTGTTGTGCCTCATATTATTCTGATAATATTACTTTAAAATAAAAGTATGATACATATGATGTAGTTTTTAATATATAATGTTGCCCACAATGCGATTGCGAAGGCTCCTTTGATGATCGGCTATCTATGTCTGGCCTACTATAGCCGGGGTGAGTATTCCTTAGGTCCAGAGATATGAGATCCAAGACCAGGCTTCAAAGTTCCTGTATATAAATACGATGACTGTATGAAAAGATCCGCCAAGGAGCATGTATGAAAACACATCCATGAGTAGAATTGTTCACTGCAAATGCAAGAGTGGCACCCAGTAAAATACTAAAAGGCCCAGACTCAGAGAGGAGAGGCACTTAGGGTATTATTTGTCTTGGTCTAACATCACATGCTGGTTTACTGTTATGGCTCAACGCCTCCCCGTTGCGAAAACCCAAAGGAGACTGATGGAGAGCATGTAGAACTCAGGAAAATAAGGACTGGGGGGGGCAAGAGAAAGAAAATGAAAAAACTTGCTACATCGAGTGCGGTCTTCTACATTGCCCTGCTATAACTGAGACCGCCAATGCATTACAAAGACAGTGTAATCCTGGGTTACAAGTAGCTAATTACTAAATAATTAATGCAGACAGTTTAACCGGAGAGAACCATCTCAAACTTGTATCAAAATTAGCTTAATGTTTGTGTCTCTTTATGGTTAAGCAGGATGCCTCTAGGACTCATCATACTGAAGACAGGCCTGAATTTCCTCTCTTTCCTTGATGTCTGATGATGACACCTGTCCAAATGAACACCTGTGAAAGACCGTATCATTAATTGGGGCAAACTGGGCTTGCACAATTAATGAAATCAAACTCCACAAGCATTAATATAATAATGGATTCCTTCTCACTCCACCCTATTGCCAGACACACGATTGGCCGTACTTTAGGCATTGAACCTAGATTGATCCCAACAGAGGCCTCAAAGTCGAGTAAAGAACGTAAATGACAAAGAGGAATGAAACCACTAACACTTAGAAAAAAAGAAAAAAACGTTTTGGCATGAGGATTTTGGGTCAGTTTCGAAACAACTCATTCCTAATTAGCGCTTGTGAGCTCGACTCACCAGCGAGAATGTGAGAATCCAGACACCGTGACTCAGTATGTGTAATTTGTACGGGCTTGGCAGCCTTTGTGGTAACCTTCCTTCTTCTGGGAGAGTCTGCAGGTTGAACATGTCCCTTAGCATATCGTCCTTACCGTACTTTATGTTAATATTATGAGAACAGTCATCCCCGTCACCCCACAGTTCAAGGAAAATACTATATTTGATCACCTATTTCATTTTCTTTTTTTTGCACATAATTGTATATTCTCTCATTTTTAATTCTCTACTCCCTTGGATGTTTCACCATCTAGGTCAAGGGTATTGGGATGGAGGAAAATTGATGTCGCCGCTCCATGCAACTTGGCAGAAAGCAAAGTCACTTTGTGACTTTCTCATTCCTCATGTTGCTGTTTCCATGTTATGAGTTAAACTAGAGAAGACAAATACTTTAATAATAAGGAATATACAAAACAACGCCTCAAGGGATTTATAGTCTATTTTACTATTGAAAACCCCATTGGAATACAGTACTATGAAGATGAATTGATAAATGAATTGACCGATGACAAAATAATGTAAACAGCCAGCCTCCAGAGTCACTCATGCAAGTTCTATACTGTTGCTTTTGCCATTTAAATGTGGCATTAACAGCCTCTGATCAAGCTCTAATGGTATTCATAGTTGCCACGGGTTCTTTCCCAGCAATATTATTGAGATCATTTTTATTCATGATCTCACTCAAATTGTCCTTGGACGAAAAAGCAGATTATAGGAGACTGGACTGACCCGTGGGTTGTGAATAAACATGAAAAACAATCAGTGTTCCATTAAAGACAGAATGGTGTTTAGTTCTTAGCCTCTGGGGTACGATTGGAGAAAGGGGGCATCAAAAGAATGATGGAATCATTAGAAATTAATTGAAGTGAGAACAAATGATCCTGACGGATCCTGTCCCCTAACGCCTCATCTAGTTTTTCAACCTGCATGTTATGTACATTGAAAATTAAAGGGGGTCATTTGACTGCACGATGAAAGACCCGGTCATGCATCACCGCATTTTTGTTAATGATCATAATTACAAGCACAACTCTGTCTGTGCTTCCTCAGTATAACCAGCTGCTGAGATTTCAGCACTTCAACTGTGATCCACTTCCATCATTCAGTTTGAAGCCATTTGTAAAAAGAAAAAGCACAAGGAGGCTTTGCCAAAATGCTTCTGTTTGTGCACAGCGCATTTGCGATTTCCCATAGTTGACAAACAATACAAAAAATAATAATTCTTGGAAGTTGTGTGTTGTGCTTCAAATACTTCTTTGCAGTTTGTTAATCAATACTTTGGGTTATAATAAAAGAGGCTCTCTGCTTGATGGACCCAAGAAATAAGTTGGTTTGGCTGCATTATCAAGAGATTGACTTCGTCTCCCACATTCTCTTATTGAAATAGAAAGGGATAAATAATTGAAACGGTTGCCTGCGGGAGCAACCTGTTCAGGAATATCCATAGCGACACAAAGCCAAGAAGTAACAGGAGGCGAGCGGAGAGAAGCTGAGTGACAATTCAGAAAAAAAGAGCAAAGAGATGCAGGCAGACAACTCTCCTTCTGAAAGTCTGTCAGAGCTGTAGCCATGCACACAGGCAAAGTAACAACAGGCTTTTTGCCTATTTAAATCTTGACAATTGAGTTGAGAGCAAGGCTCAGGGCACTTGAGTCGGCAGTTGCCGCGTGGAGCTGTTATATACTTCCCGTCAGAGCTTTCCAATAACACGGGAGAGAGACAGGAAAGGGGCCTGATGTCAGATGATACCTGGGAAACGCCTGCTGCTGGACTGACCGACAATCGGTGACGAAGGAACTCCGACGGCTTCCGCACCGACCGTTCATGCTCACTCAGGCATTCGACTTGTCCCCCCACATGCTTGATGCGGAGGTCGATGGCAGGGGTTCAAACTGCGGCGGATGTTGTGCTTGACATCGTGGAGCGTTAACTTAACTGTTTATGTCTCAGTTCGATCTACTTTTTATCATGGATGTTGTGTACTTGGTAACGTACCGTATGCACCCACCATGACACTTGATTGAAATATTAAGTGAATGTAAAAGAAGATGAAAACAAATCGCGTGCATATGATATAATAACTTGGGTGGGTTTTCATGAGCAGACAGGTTGCAGTTAAGTCACACTGAGTTATGTGCAATGTGGGATTTTGCATTAATACGATTGTAATATGAATTTCACCAGTAACCTGCTACCTGCTCTGCAAGTCCCTCTTGGGAAACAGCTATTTAAACAGCTATTATTTTGCACTTGAGTATTTTCTACCTAAATGTACTGTGCATTTGCACGTTTAACTTTGTTTGCACGCAATCCCGAGGTTTACAAAAGCACAAACAAGATGCCTTTTTATTTCTAGTGCTGCTTGGTGAGCCTGATGATACTGATCTCAGTGTTAATGAGCTTCTCACAGACAAACAGCGGCCTTCTATGCCCCTTTAATTGACACGGCACCCCCGCGTGCACAATACCACTTACCTGTGTCAATCTTACTAGACGTCTCAGCCCATCTGCCATCGCCATTTGCAGCAGCCATCCTCTAAAAGTATGCCGCAGCATTCTCATCACCTTTTTTGTTTATTCCATCATTGGATACCGACCTATTTTTCATTTATATATTTTCACAGTTGCGCTGCTGGTGTAATGCAATGTACTTTGTGTTCAACAATGAGTAGAACAATCTACCAGTAATCATTTGGAGCTGGTGAATTGGATTGAACACTTTTTAATGTGCTCGGAAATTAAAGTCGTTTTCGAATAACTGAGACAACGTTGTTCTTGGTAGAAAAAGCCAAGTATACTTGCACTTTTTTTAGGGACACTTTTTCCCACCCTGCAGCCTTGTCAATTTCATTATGCTTCATATATGTACATAAATTCTCTGTGGACATTTACTACATGGTTTCTTTTCTGGATGCCATCATAAAATGTTCATATAAACACCACAGAAGTGTTGTCAATGGGAACAAATGTAAATGCGCGGTTCCGCTGCTGTGAGCATGTAGAGACATTTGGATTTTATGGACAGAACAAGTCAAGTGTGTAAAGTTCAACAGAAACATCAAAGAAAATGAACAGAGGCAATGACATTTTAATCGAAACGACCACCCGTGTAAAAATAGCATTGTTGACAGAGGTATTTCATTTATCCATAACATTTCTTTTTGTGACCCCAACTGCTCGTTCTACCAGAGAAGACAAATGGATCTTTGTTTGTACATGAAGGTCAAATATAAAGATAAACCAGGAGAACAAATCAAATTTTCCTTGTGTATCCAATACAAAAATAACTGAAAATAGCCTGTTTTGATTTGAATATATAAAGTGAAGCACACATTTCTATATTAGCAAACATTATATAATGGTTGCCAGTCATTGCTTCATGGCAGTCTAAAGTAAATAATAAAGGACAGCAATTCTGATAACTGTATTAACCAAATGCTCCTGGAAATGTCATGAATTCACCGAATGCTGACTGTAATATTTCTAAATGATGCGTTATTAATTTTACTCAATTACAAAGGATCCTTCGTTTCACATCAGAGACATTTGAGCACAGCTTCGTGTAATTACTAATTCATATCCCTGAGAATACCTCTTTCGTTAGACTCGAGTGCACTCGTTAAAAGAGTGAGGTGAGTTGCTCATGGGTTTTCAGGCCTTTCTTTGAACATCAGTCTCTGTCCGACACTGGGAGGAGCGTTACCACTCTCCACATCAGTCACTGCCCCCCCACCCCCCCTCTCCTGCACCATCAAAGTCAGAGTGCTGCCGTCCAACGTATTCAAAACAGTCTTATTGTGTTATGTTTTGGTCGATTCAAGATGTTGAAAAGGCATAACGGCATAACAGAATACTGTTAAATCAGCTCTATTTTGATTCCTCACAGTCAATTTGGGTAAAATGACTCTTTGGTATCTGTTGCTTTTGGTATTTGGTTAAACTGGGAGTTTTTGACAATTTCTTAGAGCCAGTTATACTCCCCATACATTAAATGCACTAAATATCCAAGGAGAGATGAAAAGCAAAACGATGAGAATGCTATGATAGAATACAATGGAAGGAGAACAATTATTTTTCTATGTCTATGATGATGGCAAACAATCTATTTCCCACATTGCATGTGTACATCTGAGTAACGTATTTGTATTTGGGTTCCACTCGAACTGGTTTCTGTCACGGAGCTTGATCCATCTTCCAACCAGGATAACGAGTCTCCAATGAATGGAGACGGCCTGAGGGAAGGAACCGGTTCTGCGTCTGGTGGTTCTGTCGTACAGGTCTCTGTAGCGCCGACCGGAGGGGAGGAGGCTCGACACCTTGTGTCCGTGGTGTGAAAGTTTCTGCAGTGATCCTTCCAGGTGGGCAAGCTGGAGCTAATTATGCTCGATAACGGCGGAGTACAATGTTTTTTTAGAACGTACTGTGAATTTCAGGAGTCTGAAAGATGGATCCTCTGATGTTGCTGTAGAACAATGCCACTTACATTTCAAACAATTTACATAACGAGGGCCACTACAAAGTAGAAGAAGGAGAGAGAGGAGAAGAGGAAGCCAGGCCAGAATTGCCTTTCAAAAGTGTGAGGGGGAAAAATATTGTATCGTTAATGTTTCTGTCATTTATTCAGGATTAGAGGTTACACAGTCACTCCGAGACTTCACATCTTTCATCAGCCCCCAAGCAGTTGTCGCTAACAGAGGTGGATAGATGGCTGGTTCACATGCCGCAGTGTTTTTCTCTGTGATAAAAAGTGTCAAAGCAACATTGTGAGGATAAAATCCCCACAACAACCAATCCCTACATGGTGGAATGTCGGCATGTGAAGGGGTTTTGGTTATAATGGCAAAGTTTAATAACTTGGCTCACCTGAAAGTGTCATTCAGTGTAATATTTCAAGATGACGGCAAGGTTTGCATTATTCACTTGAATGGAAAATCACTATAGAGCAAGGATCATTTTATCCATTCAAGCATGTGGTGATATAATGGCAGTGTGAGTGGATCAGTTGTCTGTCTCTACCTGAAGGTAAAGCTGATGCTATGACATCGTATCACTATTACTTAATTCTGTCAAAAGATGCAATCAATCAAAAATAAGCAAAAAACTACATCTTCTCTAATCCATTAAAAAATAGTGTGTTTATTCTTAAGCTCTCAATTAAATTGTGGTATGTGCTTTACAATCTTTTGGCAAAATATGAAATCCTTGAAATTCAAGAGTATATAAACGAGTACAAACATTCAAATGAGACACTTTTTAAAATCTGTCGGGAGGGAACACTTTTTTTGAGCAGTTCTTGTAAACAAAACCATAAGTAATTAAATGCAAGATAATTAATCTTAATTATAAACAAAGCAAACAAACTGAATGACACATGTTTATTTTTTTATTCATTTTCCAGAAAGCACATATTATAGTCATGTATAATCAGTTGAAAACATAACTTTTGTAAATATGAAGGAACAACACCTTCAATATTTCATTTCACTCATTTGTCTCTCATTTGACTAAACACTTATTTGTAACCTTTTTTATCAGAGCCCCTAATTTCTGTTTTGGAAAATAATCCTATTGATCCAATGGAAAAAGACTGGGCAGGCACACTAATTCTGTTTCATCCACATGAAGAGGGAGGGAGAAAAAAACTAACGTATATACCATCAAACAAAGCAAAAGGGACACCTGGGCATCCACTGTGAAGCACAAACTGCTGTGAGCTCTTAAAGGTGCAAATGAGCCATTGTTTGGTATTCGAGTCGGCTTGTGTTCATAACACCTGCACACACTGATATGTGCACACTGGTGGAAATGTTGCATTTCCAGAATCTTGCATTCTGGTATATTTCAGCCTGTTTGCACAGTTAAACCTGTTACTTCATAACACCTGATTATGTTGTTCTTGTTTTAATCCCTATCCCCCCAGCTCCTCTAGCTCTGTGGCGATCTCCCCTGTGCTCGTCTTTATATAGGTGGAGCAGCATTGGGGGAGTGATTGAAAAGCTCTCCTGTAGATCTGGGTGGTTTGTGGGGCGAGTCCATGACTTAATCCGTTTTACCGCCCTGCCACACAAGTAGAATATCAAACAGGCAATTCCTGGAGAAAGGAAGAGAAATAGACTTGGAGAGAAGGGGGAAAAAAGTGAAGGCCCGAGATACAATTATCAGGACAAATATCTGCCAGTCTAGCAGCACTGCGGAGAAAAAGCGTTTCATGTCTCATTTCACTTTAGTTTTCATTAATTTGACTCTGAATAGCTATCATGTATTTGTGCAATAATCAGCTAAAGAATCAAGGGTGTGCAGCATAAAGTCAGTAGTCCTGATCCACCTTCTGAAACCAACTGAACACTAATAGGGAGCTTTATTAAAAGGGGACGGAGCTGCTCCACCTTGTTAAAAAAATCAAGTCGGACAGTGAACGACTGGTGGATTTGAAGTGTAAGTGTGTCATGTCGGGGAATTTAACGTGGGACCTCTATGCTCCTCCTTGCAAAGAGTAGGAAGCGTCAATAAAGATTGACGTGACCCCGTCATACCCTCCCCCGTACATTAGGAAAGCCTTGTTTTCACGTACATGCCCTTTGAGGAGTTTGCTCACCACGTCCTGTCACTGAGTTTACGATTCTCGACAGCCACCGATACGTTATTTTCCCGGCTACAAACACGGGTCATGCCATCGTCTGGACCCTTAACACATCACTGCATTGAAGCTGAGCTCATCTTCACCCATTGTAGACGAGCAGGAAAATGTAAAAAGGAGACTTTGAACAGACTGAGGATGTGTCCTTTCTGAAGTCCAGGCTTTTAACAGAAGAGTGAATTTATTGTGTGTGGATGGCGTAGTACAGCACTCCTAAAAGCACTGGTAATGAAAGTCAGGCTGAAGTCGGTCTGTTTAGTGACAGGTTTATTAATGGCTTTCCAATGTGATGTATTATATGTTAACTGAACTTTAAGGCAGCCTACTGCTTTGCGCTTTGTAGTGAAACGCGCAATTTTTAGCTTTGATTCCTTTCTTGCTCTATCAGATAGAGTCTCATCCCTGTGTGTGATTTAAGAACGACATACTTCAGTTGATCCAGAGCTCATGTGGCGTGCGGCGTGCAAAAGCAGCAGGAATTTCATTCTTCCTGAAGACTGGGACATCAAGCCAAAATGTTGACATTTTCATGTAGTTTTTCCCATTACAGATTATAATGGATTATTAAGGTGCAGCCAAATTAGCTTGTTCTTTACCCCCACCATGTATCCCCTTCCTACATGCCTTAAAACATTAACGCGCGCCCGCAACAATTAACGATGCATTCGCCCCCGCAAGGTTGTAAACCGAGGGGAAACGCTAAGGTTTCAATACAATGTTCACACTCAATGTTCTGCACTATTGTAACCACCTTCTAAAACAGCCAAATAGGCCAAAAGAAGGCTACAAAAGTAGCTACGTCTAGTTTTTATTCTTTTTAAAGGCTATTTTCCCTCATATTTTGATGATTTATTTCTTAGCTTGGATAGGAACCTGTATCAGCCGAATCCATCTTCCTCTGCAAGTAAGACAGTAAACACTGAACCTCCATGTTACAACAAAACAACTGTAGTACACATGCTTGAGTCGAAGCAACACAAGTATCCTAACTCACAGAACACAACTTTTAGATGGACAGGTGACTGTAAAAGGAAGTGATGATGGAGAGAAGTCTATTAGGGATGGTATTAATCCTAAATAACTAGCTTGAGTTTTATTAAAAACCCATATTATTTGAATTCAGTTAATCCCAATGAATACCCCTCATGGTCAATACACCACAAAACATACCTACGTATTTTTGATGTGATTGCTATAGATTAACATACTTTGTGCATCGGCGGACATCAACGTGTCTGCAGATCATTAAAGGGAATGTAGCACCCCGCTACCACCTTTACTCTTTGTGATGCCCCACTATCGAGCCACGAAAAAAAACTGCCTTCAAGCACTTCACTGATAAGTTTGGTTTAATATTAACTCTGGCAGCTTTTTGTGTGAGTGTCTGTAAGAGTGTGTGAGTGTGTGTGGGACTGACACGCTGATGTATAGCGGTGAAAGATGGATCTATCAACTAGCTGTACGATGCTGCGATGGCAATGAAATATTGTTTCTTGAATATTTTCACCTGAGACAAAAGTGATGGATGTGGATTGTCTTCTTCATACC
Organism: Gasterosteus aculeatus; assembly: GCF_964276395.1. Lineage (NCBI taxonomy): Eukaryota > Metazoa > Chordata > Actinopteri > Perciformes > Gasterosteidae > Gasterosteus > Gasterosteus aculeatus. The sequence continues at coordinate 16,410,069 of NC_135709.1, read as the reverse complement.
TGTTCATTTGGACTCAGAACTTCAGAACTACTTTCTATTAATTTAAAAAATGGACGTTGTCAGTTCTTTTATTGACTTGTACGTCTCTTCTTATTTGGAGCTTCTCCGTTGCCTGCTGCAGAATTCTCATCATCATTTATATACACGGGCAAATAGCCCAAACTGTAATATGCCCAAGTTGAAGTTTATTTGATTTCTAAAGCTTATCTTCGCATTTCACCTGTCAAATGTGGAGTCCTAAATCTCAAGTAGTTTTAGCAAGCTAACACAAACCTGAACAACCCCAAACACACACAAAAAATGAATAATTTTCCTCCATGTTTAACAGCTGAATTTTCAAGACACAAATTTGCAACTGCAAAGTGAAACTCTTTGTCTGCACTTGGTAGAACCTGTCTGTCGGGACAGGAAATCAATATATGTAAGAAGTATTTTTCTGCTCTAACAGCAGACTGAGCCTTGCTTTCACATGATCATTCAAACTGACAATAGAGAGGAGAGGATTAAAAAAAGTATTGTTGTTCAATACATTCTTGTAGATATTCAGTGATATGTGTAGTGAACAATTCACCAATCTGTCATACATACACCAATGGGGCACTTTTCATCCAATACAGGCATCAGATCTAAAGCAATAATAGGAATGCAGAGTAATGCTTGACACATCAAGGAGGCAATACTACTGGATGATTGAGCTCTTTTCATATTGGGCTTCACAATTAAGTGAGTGAGTATAAAGAGTCCTTGTAAGGCCTGTGTCTTTGCGTCTTTGGGGTCGGCACCAATCTGTCAGGGTTGTATTTATGTTTCCTTTCACATGGCCCACATGACCCACAAACACACCGCCCTCCACTGTTTGAAGTCCATGTTACGCCCTCCTCTAAAGAGAGGATACCGTAACTCGCCGTCACACGTGAGCTGGCCAACAGGTGAGTGAGGTGAAAAAAATTGCGTGGGCGCACAAGCAGGACCAACAAAACAAAGTACCGTTTAAACAAGGTTTATTTCACCTATAATACGGTAGTGAGGGAAAAGGGGCTGAGCGGAACCAAAGCAAAGAAATTAACCAATGAAAAAGACCCCTAACCTATCTAGTCTAAACACAATCTGCTAAACTCTCTGATAAATACAGGGGGTGGTCCGCCCAGGTCTTACCTAGTGTATATAGACAGAGGTTTATCTACGGGTAGTATGTAAACCCCAGGGTCTCTTACCTACACACTCCCATTGTGCGGTCCCCTTTTCACTGGGACAACTGAAGAAACAAAAAATGAATAGTACAAACAACGTGATAACCACAGACAGAATAACAACAATAACTTAACCTTGACCAGTTCAAATACATATGTAAACAAAACACAAGAACTTTCACTTGAACCCAGCTCCGCTCAACACAATAGTTCCTTCAAAAAGTTATTTTTCGCAACAGTCCTTCCGCTCTCTCTCCACCAGCTCTGCCTCCCGGTCTCTCCTTCCCGACCTCCTTTTAAGCCACGGCATCCTGCAGTTGATTGGCTGTGGGTGAGGGTGATTAGTGGCTGCAGGTGGGAGCGGGCAGTGGAGATTACTGCATGGTGGGTGTGTCAGAACACCTGTGGGAACAAATCAAAACACACACACCCCCCCTCCCCCAAGCAGGCAGAGGCACGTAACAGTCCAGTATAGTTCATATCATGTATGACCTGACGGTTTGGCTTGTTCTTCTGAGCGATGTCACTGTAAATGATCGACTAATGCTTAGCAGGTCGCGGTCGGCTGAGCGGCCACGGAGAGACGATCTGAATTGTCGAAGGCTGATCGTTCTGCGGGTAATATTTAGATTGCCCACAGCGGGGCTAAAACGCTCCTTGAGACTGGACGTGCGTATGATAGGCAGCTCAGGAAAAGCAAATATTTTGTGCAGATATATTTTACAAATATTACTGGTGTTAGGGTTCGGAATCTTGCTTAAATCCCTAATACTGTATGGTACATTCCATATTTCAAAAAACACAAATATTGACTTTTTTGAGGGGGCTCAGGGAGGGGCGCTGCAGGTGGGGTGATGCCCCATTGCCCTCTATTGGGCAGCTGCCACCATACCTGGGAATTGGCCGGGGAAAAACCAGGGGCAGGCGATTGAATGCAGCTGTAGTAAATGAGAAAGTTAGGAAGAACATTAGGACAGGAGCTGAAATGATAGGAGCGGATAGGAACAAAATGAAGGAAACACCAGCATAAAATTAACAGGAGGTTACAGATATATTCTTGCAGCTCCTTTAATTAACCCAGACTATACAAAATATTGTGTCTAGTTACAGTGATAGAAAAGCTGGAGTTTTGTATTTTGTTTTCTTGGTGACCAAGCAACTGCAGTTAATCTTTCAGCCCTTCAACCTCGTGAACTTCTTTTATTTGTTTATTTGATTTGCAGTGCTATGGTGTCTTATTATGTCTTGGTTAAGATTTTATTCAGCAAAAAGATATGTGTAAATGTTTCAAAACAGTATCATTACAGTGTTGGAGAAAAAACGACCAGCATGACTTCCCGGGAAGTGGTTATTTATTTTCACAATGCTTTCGGAGGGATTTTATGTGTCTAAGTCCACTTCTGAGAAAACACGACAAATGGAGACAGTAGCTTAGACCGCCGACATTTTTGGCCGACCAGCATCACTTCTAGTCAGAAAAAAAAGTGCTGCTGCTAAATTTTCACTTGACTGTTTCAGTTGGATTGTTTTGCTTACACGTATGCAGGGAAAGAAGGAGTCCAATGTGTGGCTGCCAAAGGAGAATTTGAAATTGTCTTAAATATGCAACAAAACAAAAACAATGGTCACCAACAGGAGCAGAATTGGGTCAGTGTTTCTGTAATGCAACCACTGTGGCCGGTAATGAATGACTGATGTTTGTTATCTAGTTTATAGAGCAACTCTTATTCATACTGCCCTGTACCACAATGTCTCAGCACAACAGGTCCATAAAGACAATGGCTGCACACCCAGCAAGTGGTCAAAGAACAAGAGAATGAACACGCTGCATGTGCTTTTTGTAGAAGTACAGCTACCATGCTGTTAAATTTGATCTGAGCAAAAAGAAAAAAAAAGATATTTTGGACACAGGTAAAAAAGAAATAACTTTCTTTTTAAACTGACAGGGCTAGTTGAACAGGGAAGATGTACAGCAAGCCATTTAAAGTATTGTGTTTCCTCTGAGAGCAATGGCTTTGAGAGTAGACACATTTTGCCCTAACACTGGTAATGTATTACTCAAATCCAAACCATGCTACAGCAAGCTGCTCCAAACAAGTAATGGATATAATTAAATATATAACAAAACACTAATCACCATGCTGCTTTATGTTTGCAAACATAATGAATACCTCAATTCACTCAGTATTTTTCCAGACGGAAATCTCTGTAACTTAAAAGTGAGGCGGTGACACAAGACACGCAGAGAAGAAACCACTGGCTAAATTTAGTCTTTTTCAAGCTGGCAGGTTCCAACATTGATGTAATGAGAAGAGGCCAGAATGGACCCATAAATCAGATTTCACTTCTCATGAATGCAGTAAATATGATTTGGTCTGCCATGCAGCATTAATATTTTTTAGGTGCAACCGCAGCAGTGTATAAATCACACTGTTGGTCTGCCAGGCCAGAAGATGCACAATGTTTCATATGTTTCACATTGCCTCCTGAAGCCGTAAACGTCTTATCTTGCTCAGCAGCTGGATGCGCGAAAACGTTCTAAGATCACGGGAGAATCATCGGACCCATTTCACATAAAAATCAATTTGGTCTTCAAGGCTGCAAGTCATGGTTTTGTGTCCTTTACATCAGAGTATGAACCAATCAGCATTCTGTGATGACAAGAGACAATAAGAGAAGCGATAGTTTTCCTGATTTGCAGAAATGAAACCCCCCGTATTCCAGCTGTCATCAAATGAGAGAGAATAGTTGATTGACATCAAGACAAATTTTCTCTGTGCTAAAACAGGCTGGTACACATGAACGAACAAAGGCATAAAAGGCACACAATCAGCCAACATTAGCCGAGGTACATAATTTCCTTAAATCCCCGTGTTGGTCGGTGTGCCTTTAGGTATATAATTCCAAGAGAGAAAGGAATGCGATAGCCACGATGTCAAATAGGGAATCACCCTAAAGGAACACAAGTCATAAGCAGAGTCAGCGGGCTGACTGCAGCCAAAAATTGGGTGGTGGCCCCTAAAACAGGTCAGTCCCAATTCACAGGCAGCAAATTGTGCAGAAGGCGTTGATTAATGGCCAAGACACAACTCTCTATGGCCTCGTGCTGTCATCCTCGGCTTCCTCCTCACTATCCTCAACCCTCTCTGCTGAAATTAGACTAATGGCTAAAATAAGAGCTCATGAAATGCCATGCCAATGAGTGCAATATAATGACAAATTTTTAGATAACTTGGCTTTTTTAGCCTAATTCAAAATATGAACTAGAGGTCCTACGGGTAAATAAATAATAAAATAGATTGGCAAAATATCCTTCTATAATAGAATTGACTACTTTTTAAAATAATAGTAGAGTAATACAAAATAAAAAAGCATTCTAATATGATTAATACACTATATAGTGCCTGCAGGTTGTTCTTCTCACCCTGCAATTATAACCACCAAAACCTTGGTAAAAAAAAGACTGCTAATCATTATCCGGTAATTATAATGCTAACTGTGAATGCCTGTAAGACTTTAAAGCCACCAGGATTAAGCCGATTTTTATCAGCACATCTGTTCTGTCCTTAAAGTTATAAGAATACGTGTTCAAGAATTGGAGCCTGGTCGGGGTTATCAAAAATTCAGCCGAACGACATCTCTCGTTCTGGGAGATTTATTTGTCAGATCACAGGTCAAGTACCAGCGCTGCGTTTGCAAAGGCAGGAGCAGTTCAGGCAGCACACAGGCCGGAAGAACAACTAACATCAGCAAGAATATCATGTTTTATAACCCTTGAAATACAGAGAAGGAAAGATTTCTATTGGCCCTAAACTGGCGTAGAGGAGGACCTTCCACCCCCCGCATCTAAAGATCCGGTCACATCCAATGTCCAGACTCCTGACTTAACGTAAACATCAACGAACAGAGTGTGTATGTTGAATAGTGTTGGTGTGAGTCTAAACCCCCCTTTGGCTGGCAAATCTACTAGTTGACCCGCAGATCTCTCATTCCTCAGCCCTGACAGAAACTGACTCCCCATCCTGTCAGACTCGTGTCTGCCTGCTCGGCACATCCTGCTTCCCCCCTTACCTAACTCTTAAATCAAGACAAGACAGAAAACCCCCAACTAAGCCCATGAAAGGAACTTTTCATTATCAATTCCCCCTTTTTACATAATTCATTATGTAAACCAAAAAAAAATCAGCATGGAAATCCCTAAACAGTACAAAAAATACAAAGAAATATACACCACATCTAAACCGAGTATAATAGACACAGAATACATCCTAGCCCAAAAAATATCACACTATCTACGTGTATGCATCCACTATATATGATGTGTGCAACAGTTAGCAGATCACGGGTACAGGACCGCGTGTTTTCAGTAGAGGAGGCTCTTTTGTGTTGAGCTGGGCCCGTGGTTTGAAGACCACTGTCTAGATGTAACACGGAACAGACCTGGGCAGTAGATGCTGGCTCTCGGGACGTGGAACGTAACCTCTCTGGGGGGGGAGGAGCCGGAGCTTGTGCGGGAGGTGGAGCGTTATCAGTTGGATCTGGTGGGGCTTACCTCTACGCACAGCCTCGGCTCTGGAACCACACTCCTGGATAGGAGGTGGACTCTATTCTACTCTGGAGTGGCCCATGGTATGAGGCGCCAGGCGGTTGTGGGGATACTAATAAGTCCCCGGCTGAGTGCTGCTACATTGGAGTTTACCCCGGTGGACAAAAGGGTCGCCTCCCTACGCCTTCGGGTGGTGGGGGGGAAAACTCTGACTGTTGTCTGTGCATATGCACCAAACAGCAGCTCAGAGTATTCGGCCTTTTTGGAGACCCTGAATGGAGTCCTGCATGGGGCTCCAGTAGGGGACTCCATAGTCCTACTGGGAGACTTCAATGCGCACATGGGCGACGATGGAGATAACTGGAGAGGCGTGATTGGGAGGAACGGCTTCCCTGATTTGAACCCGAGCAGGTGTTTGTTACTGGACTTCTGTGCCAGTCACGGATTGTCCATAACAAACACCATGTTCGAACATAAGGATGTTCATAAGTGTACGTGGTACCAGAGCACCCTAGGCCAAAGATCAATGATCGATTTTGTAATCGTATCGTCTGATCTGAGGTCGCATGTTCTGGACACTCGGGTAAAGAGAGGGGCAGAGCTGTCAACTGATCACCATCTGGTTTTGAGCTGGGTCCGAGGATGGGGGAAGACTCGGGACAGACCCGGTAAACCCAAGCGTGTAGTGAGGGTGAACTGGGAACGTCTGGAGGAGGCCCCGGTCCAAAGGATTTTCAACTCACACCTCCGGCGGAGCTTCTCTCACATTCCTGTGGAGGTAGGGAACATTGAACCAGAGTGGTGTATGTTCAAAACCTCCATTGCTGAAGCCGCGGCAGTGAGTTGTGGCCTCAAGGTCTTAGGTGCATCAAGGGGCGGTAACCCTCGAACCCCGTGGTGGACACCGGTGGTCAGGGAAGCCGTCCGGGTTATGATATCCGGTGGGACTCTGATTCTGGAAGACCATCCGGCACCTCAGGAGGGGGAAACACGGAACCATCCAAGCTGTGTGCAGTAAGGATGGGACCCTGTTGACCGCGACTGAGGAGGTTATCGGGCGGTGGAAGGAACACTTTGAGGAACTCCTGAACCCAACTACTACGCCCTCTTTGGTAGAGGCGGAGCTGGAGGCGGAGGAGGGATCATCGTCAATTGGCCTGGTGGAGGTCACTGAGGTAGACACACAACTCCACAGTGGCAAAGCCCCGGGGATTGATGAGATCCGTCCAGAGATGCTAAAAGCAATGGGTGTTGGGGGTTTGTCTTGGATGACACGCCTCTTCAACATTGCTGGGACAGTGCCAAAAGAGTGGCAGGCCGGGGTGGTGGTACCCCTCTTCAAAAAGGGGGACCAGAGAGTGTGTGCCAATTACAGCGGTATTACACTACTCAGCCTCCCGGGTAAAGTCTACTCTAAGGTGCTGGAAAGGTGGGTTCGGCCGATAGTCGAACCAAGGATTGAAGAGGAACAATGCGGTTTTCGTCCTGGACATGGAACATCGGACCAGCTCTTCACTCTTTCCAGGATCATGGAGGGGGCTTGGGAGTATGCTCATCCAGTCTACATGTGTTTTGTGGACTTGGAGAAGGCGTATGACCGGGTCCCCCGAGAGATACTGTGGGAGATGCTGCGGGAGTACGGGGTGAGGGGGTCCTTGCTTGGGGCCATCCAATCCTTGTAGGCCCAAAGCGAGAGCTGTGTTCGGGTGCTCGGCAGTAAGTCGAAGGCGTTTCCGGTGGGGGTTGGCCTTCGCCAGGGCTGCGCCTTGTCACCAATCTTGTTTGTGGTATTCATGGACAGGATATCGAGGCGTAGTCGAGGGGAGGAGGGTCTACAGTTCGGGGGGCTGCGGATCTCATCGCTGCTTTTTGCAGATGATGTGGTCCTGATGGCATCTTCCGTCTGTGTGAAGCGGTCGGGATGAGGATTAGCACCTCTAAATCTGAGGCCGTGGTTCTCAGCAGGAAACCGATGGATTGCCTACTCCAGGTAGGGAATGTGTCCTTACCCCAAGTGTAGGAGTTCAAGTACCTCGGGGTCTTGTTCACGAGTGAGGGGAAGATGGAGTGTGAGTTTGGCCGGAGAATCGGAGCAGCGGGGCGGTATTGCACTCGCTTTACCGCACCGTTGTGACAAAAAGAGAGCTGAGCCGGAAGGCAAAGCTCTCGATCTACCGGTCAATCTTCGTTCCTACCCTCACCTATGGTCATGAAGGATGGGTCATGAACGAAAGAACTAGGTCACGGGTACAAGCGGCCGAAATGGGTTTCCTCAGGAGAGTGGCTGGCGTCTCCCTTAGGGATAGGTTGAGAAGCTCAGCCATTCGCGAGGTGATCGGAGTAGAGCCGCTGCTCCTTTGCGTCGAAAGGAGCCAGTTGAGGTGGTTTGGGCATCTGGTGAGGATGCCGCCTGGGCGCCTCCCTAGGGAGGTGTTCCAGGCACGGCCAGCTGGGAAGAGGCCCCGGGGAAGACCCAGGACTAGGTGGAGAGATGATATCTCTGCACTGGCCTGGGAACGCCTTGGGATCCCACAGTCAGAGCTGGTAGATGTGGCCCGGGAAAGGGAAGTTTTGGGTCCCCTGCTGGAGCTGTTGCCCCCGCGACCCGACCCCGGATAAGCGGTTGAAAATGGATGGATGGAGCAGAGAGAGAGGTGAAGCTAAAGCGCCTAGAAATAGAAGCTGCTACTGCTGCTTTGAGTATAGCTCAATCTCCTAGCCCTAATAGGTTCATACACCGGGATCCCTCCGCTCCTACAAAAGGTTTTGAGGTGAGCAGAAATATTGTGTTGGTCCCTCAATTTCGTGAGGTGGAAGTAGACTCTTATTTTACTGCTTTTGAGCGAGTAGCTACCTCAAAGGAATGGCCAAAAGAGGTCTGGTCAATACTGCTTCAGTGTAAGCTGACAGGGAAGTGTAAGAATACGTGTTCAAGATTTGGAGCCTGGTCGGGGTTATCAAAAATTCAGCCGAACGAGCCCATGAAAGGAACTTGATTATCAAAGTGCTTTACAGAATGTCCTGTGTCCTACTGCAGAGAAAAGGCAATTCATACGTAAAATAGACGACAAAGCTGTAAGACTGCAGGGAAACTAATTTTCTCTGGAGGGTCCCCAGCTCCAGGACTGATGGTTTGACTGTTTGCAGCTTAGATTACTAGAACACAATAAAAAAGCCCATTTCAATACTTAAAGTGCAGAGGTGTTTCAGGGGAAATATCATTTCCCTTTCACACCCGGAATCTAAACAATCAATTAGTGTAAACCTTTTTTTGTTATTGTAATAAATCAATGTCATCCTTTCCTTTATCAAATCTAGATTGAATCATCCAAAGGTTGTAGAATTTTCATTACTACCGACTTGGAAATACGTATGGAATAAACCATTTTCAATCAATTTTCTGTGTTATATAAAGTTCCCCATGGTGCTCCCCAAAATGTTACAAGAGAGATTCATTGCTCTGTCTTAAAATGTTTCACAAGTTTAATCATTCACACTCTCGTGCGTGGACGCCATTGTAAAATGTTTCTTTCCGCCTTTCCACACTGGCAGGACAGAGTTGAAGACTATTTTTCCTTATTTTATCAGCCCTCTCTACAGCTGTGACACCTACCGCTGTAATCGAGTTTGGCTTGTTTTCACTACATCCCCTGCAAACTTTGACACCTGATTTCATTGAAGGAGATGGTATTTGAAAGGTGGGGGACACGGGTCACCAAGTCCGTCGTCTCCACGTTGTCTTATGTACTGTACGTGATCAGGTGGTTGTAAAAAATGTGTCTATGTCTCGAGTCCTCTTCTTTTTTCTCTGATGACATCTTCATCACAACTTCTTTGAAGTAAAAAAACAACTTTTCAGGTATCACTGCTTTTAGAGATTTATTCTTACCTGCAGAATTGTACAAAAATATACACTAAATGGTCTTTTGATCACAAGTTCTCTTTTATGTTATTCTCTGCTCAATCCAAAAACCTGTTTACCCAGTGGAACGTGGGCTGTGAGAGGGGCAGTTTACCTTCTGCTCGTCTCTGTTTCTGGGGTGAAGACATGACAGTATGAGAAACTATTCTTAAAGACGTGGGCTGGCAACCCCTGAGAGCTGCCATATATAACGCACAGAGCAGCACGGCGCAGCCCACTAAAGTAAACTACACCCACAAGTTTAAGAGCTTTGACACTTGGTGATTTGAGCCAAACTTACTCCTGAGAATTTATCACTGCATGAAAAGTGGGATTTTCGGCAGTATGCGGCACTGTAAATTGTCGTGGAATTTCAGGTTTGCGGCAATTTGCGGGCAACGCTGAAAACTGCCGTAAATTGTCAGAAATTCATGTGGGCCTCCCTTGGCAGTTGTCCCCCCATGACCTCCCTCCTCCTAATTCTAGGGGAGGCTTTGACATGTAAATGAAAATGCTGTGAGCTATACAAATGCAAATCAGGGTCGCAGAGGGAGTTTTAGCACAGGTGACATTTTTTTAAAAGGTAAGAAAATCTCTGATACAAATAGATCAGGCTCAGTAGCCTAATTATAGACTCTTACATTTGAGCTTGAATTGATTTATTTAATTCAAATATGCTAGGTTACTGTGTACGCCATTAGCAATGGCAAATGTTATGTAAAAAAGATACACAAAATAACTTCTTTAAAAAATTAGTTTTAATCAAGGTAAAATGAGCATTCCATGCAAACAACATATGAATCAGCATGAGGGGTCTGCAGAGATCACAGTCTCCTAGAGCTCAACTACAGTGCATAGTGGCAGGACTACATTGACCTTTTCTTTGGTCTTGAATGCACAGAGGATGTATTAACCACACATCTTCTAGCAATGTGCTCAACTGGCAGAAATGATGCTGGGTACGACGTGTCTGTTCCCTGCAAGCCCCAAACTTCTATTGGCTTTCCATAAAAATGTCTGTCCGGGTGGAGATGAAGCCAGGAAACTTGTGCAAGAACATGTTTAATTGCCGTACCCTTTGACACAACATTAACAACTATAAACTGCTTTATAATGGCTGGTCGTAGTTCTGCTAGATCAAGGACGGGTTCCTCAAAACTGTTAGTGTTTCCACACCACTTAGCATGAACATATGCTGACCTTTATGCTCTGCATCTATCGATTGAGTAAGTTACATTCATATATGTTACCCGTTTACATGTCATGGCAAAACATTCAACCTCAGTGACACAAGGGTACATGTGATGATACATTGTCAACATTGCATGTCTGTCAGACTCATTACATTACATTACATTACATAGGGTACAAACTCAGGAGAACAAGAAACAAGAAAGTGCAATTTCCTCAAATAAGCCAATTTACAATTTGCTATAGATGAGTGACGTTACAAGTACAATTTAAGTGCTACAATTTGTTAGTCTTTAGTCGAGGTAGAGTCTGAAGAGGTGTGTCTTTAGTTTGCGGCGGAAGATGTGAAGGCTCTCTGCGGTTCTGGTGTCTTCAGAGAGCTCGTTCCACCATTTCGGCCAAGAGTCGAGATCTAGTCGAGGGTTTTGCTCTCAGTGAGGGAGGGACGAGTAGTTTTGCAGATGCAGAGCGGAGAGTGCAGGTTGGGATGTAGGGTTTGACCATGTCCTGGATGTAAGCTGGACCCGATCCATTCACAGCATGGTACGTGAGCACCAGTGTTTTGAACTGGATGCGGGCGGCCACCGGTAGCCAGTGAAGAGAGCGGAGGAGTGGAGTAGTGTGGGAGAATTTCGGAAGGTTGAAGACCAGTCGAGCTGCTGCATTCTGAATGAGCTGCAGAGGTCGAATGGCGGTGGCAGGGAGACCAGCCAGGAGGGAGTTGCAGTAGTCAAGGCGAGAGATGACAAGAGCCTGAATCAGTACCTGCGCTGCCTTCTGAGTGAGAAGGGGACGTATTCTCCTGATGTTGTAGAGCGTGTATCTACAGGATCGCGTTGTCGCGGTGATGTTGGGAGTCAGGGAGAGTTGGCTGTCAAGTGTGACGCCGAGGTTCTTAGCGGTCAAAGTGGGCGTTAGTATGGAGTTCCCAAAGTTGACTGTCAGGTCCTGGGTAAGCGAATCTCTTCCGTGAAAGAGAAGTAGTTCAGTCTTGTCGGGGTTGATTTTCAGATGGTGGGCGGACATCCACTGAGAGATGTCAGTTAGACAGGCAGAGATCCGAGCCGCCACCTGGGTGTCCGAGTGAGGGAAGGAGAGAATTAGTTGGGTGTCATCGGCATAGCTGTGGTAAGAGAAGCCATGCGAGCGAATGACAGCGCCAAGAGAGTTAGTGTAAAGCGAAAACAGGAGGGGACCCAGCACGGAACCCTGAGGAACTCCAGTAGTAAGAGGACAAGGTTCCGACACAGAACCTCGCCAGGTTACCCGGTAGGTGCGGCCGCCGAGGTAGGACGAGAGAAGGGAGAGAGCAGAGCCTGTGACACCAAGTTCCTAAAGGGAGGAAATAAGGATCTGGTGGTTGACCGTGTCAAATGCAGCAGAGAGGTCCAGAAGGATGAGGACAGAGGAGAGAGAGGCGGCTCTAGCAGTGTGGAGTTGCTCTGAGACAGCAAGGAGAGCAGTCTCTGTGGAGTGGCCTGCCTTGAAACCTGACTGGTGGGGGTCAAGGAGGTTGTTACAGTGGAGATAAGAGGAGAGTTGATTAAAGATAGCACGTTCAAGGGTTTTGGACAAAAAGGGAAGAAGAGAGACCGGTCTGTAGTTGTTTTCTTCAGATGGGTTGAGGGTGGGTTTCTTCAGGAGAGGGTTGACTCTTGGGAAAACAGCCAGATAACAAAGCGTTGTTGATGAGACAGGTGAGGAACGGAAGAAGGTCAGGTGCGATAGATTGTAGAAGATGTGATGGAATGGGGTCAAGAGGGCAGGTGGTCGGACGGGCAGAGGTTACTAGGGTAAGAATTTGGTTAGGAGAGAGGGCGGTGAAAGAGGAAAGTGAGGGCGAAAGAGGTGAGGTCGGTGGGACGCGAGAAGTAGGAGGTGGGTTTGAGAAGGAGGAGCATATGTCAGCTATTTTCTTGGTGAAGTAATTGACAAAGTCTCCCGGAAGAAGGGTGGAGGGGGGAGGAGGGGTAGGGGGTTCGAGGAGATTGGAGAAGATCGAGAAGAGTTTTTTGGGGTTAGAGAATTAGGATTCGATTTTGGATTGGTAGAAAGAGCTTTTGGCAGCAGAGATAGGAGCAGAAAACGAGGAGAGGAGAGATTGAAATTCAAGCAGGTCGTCAGGTCGTTTATATTTACGCCATCTCCTTTCCGACGCTCGCATGGTGGCTCTCATGGCACGGACCGGTCGAGACAGCCACGGAGCCGGAGGGGATTTGCCAGTCCGTTGTGTCGTAGGAGGGCAGAGAGAGTCTAGAGAGGAGGAAAGAGTTGAGAGGAGAGTCTCTGCAGCAGCGTTCGGATGCAAGAGTGAGAAGGAATCAGTTGAAGGGAGGGCTGATAGAACAGAGGATGCCAGCGAGGAGGGAGAGAGGGAGCGAATATTGCGACGAGCCGGTATAGAGTTAGTCAATGAGGGAGGTTTGTTAGTTATAGAGAGTGGAAGGGAGTAAGAGATGAAGAAGTGATCAGACACATGAAGTGGGTCAAGACACATGAAGACTCAAGAGTGTCTGGTGGAATGGAGAAAGACGCACCACTGGGGCGTTCGGGACTCTGCGGGTTTCTGTCCATGGAGGAGAGGAACCGACTCAAAGAAGAGGAGACGGGTGCACAATCCCAAGATAGCGGTAAGAATACGTTCGATGACTGCAAGCTAAGCTAAAAGTAGCGTAGCCTCAAGCTAAGCTAAAAGTAGCGTAGCCTCAAGCTAAGCTAAGAGTAGCCTAGTAGCCTACTACTAAAATCTCACTTTTTATGCAGTGTATCGTTAACCAGTTTGTTTAAAGAACTACTCTGCCCTCCGTTGCCTTATCTTATCTAGTTAACACTTGACATTTACTTTTCTTTGGGCAATTCCAACCACGCGTCTGGTGTTCCAACACCGCCATTAGCGTACGCCGGATACAAGCTTGCAGGTCTTCCATCTGGTCTTTAGATACAAATGAAATAATGGCATCCACTGCATGAAAAGTGAGATTTTCGTCCACGTAAACGCCCGGAAATCTCCCTAATTTCCGACAATTTCCGACAATTTGCAACCCGCGCACGTTGCGTTTGTCTGTGCCACAAATTGTCGGAAACGAACCATGGCGTAGGTGGAGAGCTGGCGGAGGTGCGAATGTCCCGAATTAGCATATAAATGCAGCGAAACCGCGGGTGGCCGAGCCGAGCGGGGTTGAATATCCTTAGTCCTTATTGGATGAAACCACAACTTACTAACAAATAAAATCACTCGTGATTGGCAGCAAAACCACACGTGGGCAGACCAGGCTTGAGTTTCCTTGTTCATGATTGGATGAAACGACAACTTTCAATCACTCGTGATTGGTTGGCAGATCTGTCGCTATTGGTCACCCGCCTCATTTATCTATATATTCATATTATGCTGTATATTCATTTCATGGTTATCCTATGTAGGCTACTACACTATTATTAGGATACCAACCAGGACATCAATGAATTTATAGAGAAAATGAACATTTGACACACGTTTATGCAAAGAAAGAGCTTTATTAACAACACACAAACAACAACTACATACAAAGTGAGGATCTGCCCACACTTTGGTAACGGCGGTTTAAAAACTACAGCTCAGTAAACTGTCCGTTTGCCTCCTCGGGGTTGTAGGCCGTCACTGGCGCCGTGTTTTCCGAGGCAGGTCTGTTGTGCAGGCGCCTCGTGTGCGTGGATCTGTATTTCCTCTAACCGGGACCGTACAATCCACCCCGAGACCCCGCCAACAACGCCATCCTCTCCGTCCGACGTGAGCTCTACGGTGGCGGAGTTCCACCTCGTCATCAGCCAGCACACTTTGTCTCGATTACAGCAGCTGTAAAAACAACAATGAATCAGTACTGTGCGATGCGATGCGTACGGACACAACACATCGATCAATGCACCTGAAAAAAGTCAGCAAATAAACTCTGACCCTCTTTCTTCTCGCTCGACTCCGCGCTGAATCCTTCGCAGCTTCCGCTCGCAACGAGTGTCCGGCTGAACCTGAAGCTCCTGCGTCCCGTCTCACAATACGTCTCACAGGCGGCTGGAAAACAATTAAATGAGTGTGGTATGAATAAAAAAAAAAATCAAACGCAAGTCACAGTAACATTTAACAAGGAAGGAGAAACGGTAAACAGTGTCACTTACACACAATGACGTCGTCTAAATCTGGACTTTTCCCGGAGCAAATACGAGGTCACCGCCTCATTATGAGGCGAGATTAGTCTGTGAAAACAAAATGTACAGTTATGATCGGTATCTATACGTATATATTTCCTTATAGCGCAGAATGAAAGCATATTCTGTAAATCTGACCCTTGCTCCGGTTCGTAGCGCCTGTAATTCGTCTCAGAGTTGTGAAGACGGCGCACCGCTTCCTGTAAACGACACGGCAAAGAAAACACACTTTAATAAAGCTGTTTCTGCTCACTTGTAAGGCTACTAGGCTACTCTTAGCTTAGCTTGAGGCTACGCTACTTTTAGCTTAGCTAGCAGCCATCGAACGTATTCTTACCGCTTTCTTGGGATTGTGCGCCCGTCTCCTCTTCTTTGAGTCGGTTCCTCTCCTCCATGGACAGAAACCCGCAGAGTCCCGAACGCTCCAGTGGAGCGAACCGCTCATTGATATCGGCAGTTTGTTGTTGGAGTTGACGAGACGATCCACTGAGAGCATCAGCAGCTTCTTCTGTCTGTCTGCGGACTGGCCGAAAGTTGGTGACCGCGGAGAGGAGTTGAAGGCGAGTTGAACGCGAGACGTCGTCCCGCCATTATTCACGAAGCAGCAAAGACCAAACAAAGGAACTGGAGATACAGTTCTTCTGAATATAGTAACACACACGTGTTTGTTTGTATGCTCGTCTTGCAAATACTGCTGTCTGAGTCATGCCTATGACCTCACACGTGATTGGACGAGGAGTCTAAGGGTCCTCCAATCACATACGAGGTTATTGTTATACGGAAGGACCAGTATTTTAGGAAGACAAATGGTTGGGACTTTGAAACAGCTGATATGCTTTATGTAAAGCAGTGTTTTGGTGTCAGCAGAACGACTTTCCCTAGAAAACTGTACAGTGGTGCCTCTTTCTCCATTCCACCAGACAATCTAGAGTCTGACAGACATGCAATGTTGACAATGTATCATCAGATGTACCCTTGTGTCACTGAGGTTGAATGTTTTGCCATGACATGTAAACGGGTAACATATATGAATGTAACTTACTCAATCGATAGATGCAGAGCAGAAAGGTCAGCATATGTTCATGCTAAGTGGTGTGGAAACACTAACAGTTTTGAGGAACCCGTCCTTGACCCTCTAGCAGAACTACGACCAGCCATTATAAAGCAGTTTATAGTTGTTAATGTTGTGTCAAAGGGTACGGCAATTAAACATGTTCTTGCACAAGTTTCCTGGCTTCATCTCCACCCGGACAGACATTTTTATGGAAAGCCAATAGAAGTTTGGGGCTTGCAGGGAACAGACACATCATACCCAGCATCATTTCTGCCAGTTGAGCGCATTGCTAGAAGATGTGTGGTTAATACATCCTCTGTGCATTTAAGTAAGACCAAAGAAAACGTCACTGTAGTCCTGCCACTATGCACTGTAGTTGAGCTCTAGGAGACTGATCTCTGCAGACCCCTCATGCTGATTCAAATGTTGTTTGCATGGAATGCTCATTTTACCTTGATTAAAACTAATTTTTTAAAGAAGTTACTTTGTGTATCTTTTTTACATAACATTTGCCATTGCTAATGGCGTACACAGTAATCTAGCATATTTGAATTAAATAAATCAATTCAAGCCAAAATGTAAGAGTCTATAATTAGGCTACTGAGCCTGATCTATTTGTACCAGAGACTTTCTTACCTTTTAAAAAAATGTCACCTGGGCTAAAACTCCCTCTTCGACCCTGATTTGCATTTGTATAGCTCACAGCATTTTCATTTACATGTCAAAGCCTCCCCTAGAATTAGGGGGAGGGGAGTCAGGGGGGGACAACTGCCAAGGGAGGCCCACATCAATTTCTGACAATTTTCGGCAGTTTTCGGCGTTGCCCGCAAATTGCCACAAACCTGAAATTCCACGACAATTTACAGTGCCGCATACTACCGAAAATCCCACTTTTCATGCAGTGATCGATCAGACTGTAACATGCTGGGCATTATTTAACTAGAAGAAGTTTTAGAACTCGCCATGTTGTCCTCTCAAAGATTGGGGAAAGTGGAAGCAGAACACAACTCAGCATTTAATGAGTGATGGAGAAGGTTTGCGCCGACTGGCAGAAACCTCGTTGTGTGGTTATGTCAACAAAAAACCATTATAGACTTATGTAATTTATTTGCTCTGCTCACACAATGTTTCAAGCTAAGAGACAAACAAAGTGCTTTACAACCCTCTAATATGCATGCTTAATATGCAAAATGAGGCAGGACAAATATTGTGATAAATGATAATAAACAATTTCTTCAATACGTAACTTAGGAGGTTTTTTGAATCTGTGAGGTCTTATTCATTGACTAATAAGGTAATAAACATAATTTAAACTAAGAAGATGAACGTTCTAATATGATTTGGTTAGACATTAGCAGTTTTTTGGGGTAGATTGCACAGTTGTTGCTGGGTAGTTGCAGTAAAATATGGTTTTGGTGATAAACATATTGGTTGAATTGCAATACATATAGTAAAGGATATAGTAGATCTATGTTCAACATACAACTTTAGGTAAATCAAAGTTTAAAAAATAATAAATGAGAAAATGTCACCAAAGCCAGACAGTTATTCTACAGTTTGAATGAAAAAACATACGTCATCTCTGTTTTTCTAATACACTTATTGGACGGACAATTTTTCGTTACAATGCCAAATGTAACACTTATGTGAAAAAGTATGGTAAAGAATTTTGACTCTCAAAGGCTTTGAATGTTGTGGTTGATTAAGTTGATTGTTGCAATGTTCCTGGGGAGACACCAGTGGAGGGACTTGATTGGACTCAGGAGCAGGTGTGAAGCATGCAGCATGGTTGTGAATAGGTTGAACCTTTTTGTAGACTCTGTTGCTGCAGAGATGCTGCTGCAGTACTGCATGGAGGATATCCGATTTGCAAGTACACAAAAGAAGGAGACTGGCAACGTCTCTGAGGAATCGTTTGTAAATGATGACAAAGATAAAAATCAATCCATTTAATTGGAAAGCGGATGATCTACTACAGCTCTTGCTTTAGTGTAAAAGCCCTCCTGAGTGACGCTGTTTCAGCTGGCAGACCTCAGGTTGACATTAAAAATACCGTCGGACGCCGTCCGTTCCCAGCAGGCTTTTTGCCTTTGCCTTTGTGCCTTTTTGCAGATTGTTCAATTTCAAAATCTCTATGACCCTCAAGCAACCATCAAGCAAAGAATGATTTATCACATATTAGAAATCAAAAATACAATGCACGTAGTATTTTATGATAGATAGGGTTTGATAGTGGGAAAATGTTAGTGTTTTGTTAAAGGTTTTGCAAGAAGTAAGTGAGTTCCAATTAGTCCATCAAGGAAAAAGCCGTTCCAAAGAAGCACAACTACGTAGCTAGATGTAAAAACAATTCACACTAGCCATGAAAAACCAGCAGGACTTTTTTTTTTAACTCAATATTTTGTGTTACTTTTGTACTACTGAAATGTATTGTATTGTATTTCACTTTTTTTATGATGACAAGCCTAGAAACAGGCCTTGATGCAACTGGCACTTTAACACACATTATCCCCTCAATAGAAGGTCATGGCCAAGCTCATCTTCTCATCAAGTTGAATGAAGTGCAGTTACTGGCTGTACAAAAACATTAGTTCAATTAAAATAGAAATGTCAAGCTCTCTGCAGGTTAAGGTTGTGTGTCAAAAACATGCGTAATTACGAGAGAAGTTTGACAATTTTAGAAAATATGCTCATCTGAGTAGGTGCACAGAGCACGGTATGTAAGAAGTGGATGTAGTAACCAGGTCATGACAACAAATAAGAAATAGCCCTTTTCTTAAAGATAGTCAAACATCTTTTGCAACCAGAAGAGTTCTCCTGCTGGCTCAATCAATCAGTTAATTTTAAAGACGGCAACCACCTCTTGGACGCTAGGAGCCAGGCTAGCAATGAAAGTAATATCAATCTTTCAACATCTATCTTTTCCTTTCACATCATCATGAAATCTGAAGGCTGTATCAGAGAAATAAAAATGATTATCTTTCCAAATTGTTGAAATATTGTACACGCCTTCTGTTTTGCACAGGTCTTGAGGAGCACATTACAGTCAATGGTATCCGCGCTCAGCCTGGAGGGCAGCTGTTTGTTTGGACTGTTAATCATCATCAAGCTGTAAATGGCCCACTCTGTTGGTTCGAGGGGAATCATGGAGAGTAATCTCACCATGCAGCACATAATAAGACACAAGGTTAATGAGAGTTTGATGGAAGCATATGCCTCACACACGGCAATAGTATGGCACCATAATAACAGGGACAATGAGTTAATGGTGCAGGTCCAAAGGCAAACATAAACAAGGAAGAATGTCGGGACCGTATCAATTTAGTTTACTCAATTGTCGATAACAGCAGGCTGCCCAACTAGCTACTTCACAAAAACTGCATCTGATGTGAGCGATAAGCAAGCACAGATGGGCAAAAATACAAATGTATTATGATTTAAAAAAATTACGAAATAACAACAAATGTTATCAAATAAAACAAATTATATATTTGCCCCAATTTCTTATAGCAGAGCATTCAGGTTGTGGCTATATAATCTACACAAAGCTCTGGTGAACCCCACAAAAAGGAAGAACAGTCACAGAATATCAGTGTAACAAAGCAGAGCTATTAATAGACAACAACTTGTTACATACAGGCCGTTAATTAACAGAAAAATGAATACAAATAAAAAGGTGAATTGTGAATCAATACAAAAGTGATCAGACGTCTCATGATAAGGTTATCGTGAACATACAAGCTTCCAATCTCCCTCTGCCTATAAGTTAACTCGCTAAACACTGTCTATGCACTGGCTTAGACCGCATGCTAGCGTCGATCGCTGGCTTCATATTATAACCATCACCATGTATATACAATGCTATGTAGCCAGATCCAGACAAAAATATACATCAAGCTAGTTGACATCTGTCACATTCAAATGAAATAGTTAGAATTTGTATAAGCCCACTATCAAAAACAAAAGACAAAATACTCCGAAACAATTGAAATACTGCCCGTCTGTGAGAGTAAGCACACGCTGCTCTGATGTCTCACAGCGAGCCTCGATTACTGTTTTCTGTCACCTAGTGTGGTACATGCATATTTTGTAGAACAAGTGGCATTACCTACAAAAGGATGAAAGTTGATGGTAAATGAAGCATGACAGCAAAGGGGCCCCTCAGCTGAACGCGATGTGAGTCACTTTACTTCACTGCCTCACAGTTTCCCATCATTCAGTGGCCTGTAGCCTACCTAAAACCCAGCTGTGAGGATGCTGTGCTCATCCGAGTAAAAATGTAACGAGATAATGACTGAGCTATCCGGGCGGATTCCATAGAACGGTGTGCAGCACAAAGGCCTGAAAATGCATTTAAATGATTATTCGCCAGGACCGCGGTGCAGCTTGTTACTACCGCCACATTATCTATATAATACACCATAAACAATTGTATTAAAGGGTCTTGCCAATGAATTTGTATTTACAACTAGATGGCACCACCTGTGTCCTCAAGAGGGTTTCCGCTGCAATAGACTCATCAAACCAGGCAGCCACGACACTAAGGGACAGATCTAAGATGCAGATTACTGCAAAGAAGACAGCTTCCTCTTGCAGGCCTCCACACTGCGCTTGACAGTGGAACTTGTGACACAGTGAAACTGCAGCTCACATCAGCACCATGTTAAGTATTTCAAGTGTCATACTTTTGAATACAGCAAAGAGTAACAACCAATATGTAATGTAATGCAATGTCTTGGTCATGTGCTGACAGGGAGGATCGTGATGTCGGTTTTATTGTCCAATTATTTACCTTTATATTTATAATAGCTGTTACCACTCTCTTCGATATTTTTTTACCCATCAAAATGTTTCTTTTAACGTTATGGTAGTCAGCAACTTTCATGTAGACCAAAAAAATGTTAACAACTATTGGGTGCACGGTCCTACAAGTTAAGGAATGTTGTGGCTTAGGAGGACAATCCAGTCCACTTGTCAAAGTGTCCTCGGACAGATACTGAAGATACTGAACCACAAATTGCTCCCAGAGGCCAAGCCATCAGTGTGTGAGTGTGCGTGAAGGATTAGTTTGCATCCTATGACCAGTTTAGAGTAGGAATGCGGTGATAATGGTCAAATGTTGACTATTGTAAAGTGCGCTTAATACAGCTTGATAATCAAAAGTTATTTTCATGGGCTTAGTTGGGGGTTGGTGTCTTGTCTTGATTTTAGAGTTAGGTAAGGGGGGAAGCAGGATGTGCCGAGCAGTCAGACACGAGTCTGACAAGATGGGGAGTCAGTTTATGTCCTGGCTGAGGAATGTAAGGTCTGCGGGTCAACTAGAAGATTTACCAGCCAAAGGGGGGTTAGAGACACACCAACACTATTCAACATACACACTCTGTTTACGATGTTTACGTTAAGTCAGGAGTCTGGACATTGGATGTGACCGGATCTTTAGATGCGGGAGGTGGAAGGTCCTCCTCTACGCCAGTTTAGGGCCAATAGAAATATTTCCTTCTCTGTCTTTCAAGGGTTATAAAACATGATGTTCTTGCTGATGTTAGTGAGTTGTTCTTCCGGCCTGTGTGCTGCCTGAACTGCTCCTGCCTTTGCAAACGCAGCGCTGATACTTGAACTGTGATCTGACAAATACATTTCCCAGAACGAGAGAAGTCGTTCGGCTGAATTTTTGATAACCCCGACCAGGCTCCAATTCTTGAACACGTATTCTTACAAGCTTCACATCATGACTTTTTTCCGTTTTATGTTTTTTTTCAAGAAACTAGGTAATTGCTGAATGTTTTGAAGCTGAGATTTTTTGAATGATTGTCTAATTTAAGTAAATGTGTTATTGTCAATTAAAGACGCTGAGACAACAGATAAAGCATCTCCTGAAATCAACATTGAGATTACATTTTTGTAAGATCTCAGGAAAAAATTAGAAGAAATAAAAAAATACAAATTTAGAAATCTACTTTGGGAACCACTGAATATAGTCATGCATTTCACTCCTGACAGATCATTTTAATCATACACTTCACTCAAGAAGTCTGCAGGTAGCTTTTACTGTAGAGTATCATGATTGTCATTTATTTTCTGTACATCTCTTTTAATGTTGTTCTTGTGCTTTTTTTTTCTACCGTTATATGATTGTTTAGAAAAGACAAGACCAATACCCCACAGGAACTATTTCCCGACCAACACGTAATGTCAATAGTAATTACTGAGATGGTTTATCTTTAACCACTCCATCACTGTGAGCTATACAAAACAAAATACATTTAATTGAATTGTCTTTAACCGGATTCACAGTTAGCTGCCTCTCTGCTAATTATTAGAAATAAACACCAACATTAGTTATTCAAATGTAGATCATTCGTAGAGAGTATTCTTTTGCATGCTTAGTGAAATACTGATGTCCGTTGTCCGTTGTGTCTCATACTGACAGGTCAGTATGAGACACACACAACCGGTTGCCAACTACAATGTAAATCCATCAGTATCGTTTTTACACAGTCAAAAAAAGTGCTCTGTGAATGCGATGACGCAACTGGTTCTCACTCACCAAGAATTCAGG
Organism: Gasterosteus aculeatus; assembly: GCF_964276395.1. Taxonomy (NCBI): domain Eukaryota; kingdom Metazoa; phylum Chordata; class Actinopteri; order Perciformes; family Gasterosteidae; genus Gasterosteus; species Gasterosteus aculeatus. The sequence continues at coordinate 16,387,449 of NC_135709.1, read as the reverse complement.
TACCGCAGGTTGGTCGGTGCCCTTGTCATGTGACACTGATGCTCGGAGGCCTCTTTTAGGCTAAAGAGCATTGATCGAGCTGCAGAACTGGAGTCACCATTCATAAATGTACATATTCTATTATCACCACAGGGCAGGGTGAGATACTTATCCCTTTTTTAATATATACATATATATATATATATATATATATATATATATATATATATATTTATATATATATATATTTATATATATATATATTTATATATATATATATATATATGTATGTATGGTAATATGTATTATGCTTCTTCATTTTAGTTGGAAAAGGGCAGGTCTACCTCTACCTCCAGAAGAGCTGATGAATGTCTGTCCGTGGCCTCTCAGGATTCCCAAGAAATGGCAACGTCACACCCACAGCCTCAGCCTAATGATGTGAATATTTCTACTTTAAACATCAACATTTTTTTGTTTTGTTTTGTTTTTAAATATTTAAATATTTGTATATTACGGTTGCTTTGTTTTGTCTGTTATGTAAAGGGTCTTTGAGCACTGTGTAAAGTGCTATATAAATATGTATTATTTTTTTATTATTATTATAAGGTGCTGAGAGCTGCAGAGAGGGTGATCCGCCGAGCTTCAACAACACAAGCTCCTAAGGTGTCGACAGTCACACACATCGTCCGAGAGGAGATTGGAACGGATGACGTTTTTTTGCTTGGGGAACACATTGAAGAGACACAGTTTGGCATCGACAACCATCATTCAGACTTGTTATCATTGGTTGTGTCTGTGTTTCTCAAGCTAAGGCTGCACGACATTGCCAAACTCCCCACTCTGTAACTGCAAAAAGGGAGCACGAGAAAGAAGCTCTGCAAGACAGTCCTATTCCAGGGGTTTTAGTGTGTGTTTGTGTGTGTGTGTGATAGTTAGTTAGTTAGTTAGACCCACCCGGCGTTCTGTTGAAGTTATTTGTGTGCGTGTGTGTGTGCTTGCAAATATTCAATTAATTTTATATTGTTTTTTAACTACTACTATCTATTTCTGCTTCTCTATCAAAATTATAGTTTGTGATTCGCAAAATACCTATCACAGTCTACATCACATCATATATCAGAATATAACATTACTGTTAAGTCCACAATGAATATTAAAATACGCCGAACTGTGCCCTGTGTCATAGCTGCATGTATGACCTTTGCAGCAAAAAAAAGCACGTGAAAATCAGTTGGGTATTCAGTGAGGTAATTGAATGCGCTCACAGCTGATTGCACCTGCAAACAGATGACACTGAGCGGAGCGGAGGACCGTTCCAAGATGGTGGCTGCATTTCTCGTCACTGCCAATAGGCGGTAGCGGCCAATGCGGCGTCTATGTATATTATGTCTATGGTCACTCTACTGAACTCTGCCCCCCCTGAACTCTGAACTTTGCCCCCCACCCCCACACACATCTCCCTCAGTGACTGTACGTCCCCCTCCACCCTGGCTTGACTGCCACACACCCTCCTCCAGCCACTGAACATTTGCACTGTTATTGTATATCCATTTCTTACTGTTCATATTGCATAACTATTTCTTACTGTACATATCTATTTATTCGCTTATTACACTTTACATATGCACATACTCTGCACTTTTTGCTATTTTGCACTTCTGGTTGGATGTTAAACTGCATTTCGTTGCCTCAGTACTTGCACCCTGTGCAATGACAATAAAGTTGAATCTAATCTAATGCGTTCATGTCTGACGTCTGGTAGTGTTGTGTTTTTCTACTCTAAAATCAGAAAACAGCAAACAGAAGGTTGTATTGAACACATACTTGTATGTCTAGGCATTGACATTTATATTACACATCAGTAACTTTTTAACTAGTGATATTTGCAAGCCAAAGGGTGCTCAGGGACTTGTTAGCGGAAAGAGACAATGATGGTTAACTAATAGGCAAGAATGAACCAAAGCGTGAAGGGGCTCCATTTGGCACTGATTGCCCTCTGAAAAACCTTCTCTCTTCATATCCTGTGCCATTGTGAAACTGATGAGCTATGATTCTGCAATCGGCTAAAGTGATTGGAGAAAACAACCTTGATTTATCTCTTATCTCTAAGCATGTTATCTTAACAAGTAAAGCGAACTGTATGGAAGGAGAATCTGAACAGTAATATCCGAAAAATGAGTTCTTGTTGCACAGATGTTATTCCTTTAATTTCTGTCCATTCGATTCAAAAGTGTATTGCGTATGTTTTCATGAGAGTGTACAAGACCAACAACCTGCAAATATGTTGCCTGCAGCCGCGGCTTTCAATGGCAGGAAGGGGAAATGGTTTTTGATTAAATTAAGAGTTAAAATTACTTTTACAAGATGATTTTAGTCTCGCCATAGTTTCCAAGCCTCGAAAACCACGTCATGGTGTTTTGCACCATTGTTTTTCCTCCAAGAGAGTAATTCTGACTTTGTGAAATTTTGTATCATAGATTTAGTTTAATGTTTTCATAGTCCGCTGTTTCCTCCGTAACGAGTGAATTTTGTTAAGTGCCGTTGCCTCTGTCGATAGAGAGCTTACCCGGGATTCTGAAGTTAAAAGCCTTTTTGTTTTCCTCCTTGAGTGGAGCGACTTTTGGTTGATACTTTTTATAGCCACACTTCTTCCTAAATTATGTATTGGGAGAAGTGTGATCTAGAGAATTTTTATAGCTCATATTTATTTCTCTGCCTTGGAGGGATTCAGTCTTACTAATAAATACTACAAATTCACGTGTTTCGAGAGGTTACAACGGCGCACAGTGCCAGAGGTTCTCCGTTGGTGACCCGCTCCCTCTGGAGTGCACTGGCCCTGCCTCGTCCTCCTGTCCTTTATAACAATAGGAAGGGTAATGGCCTCCCCAAGGCCTCCTCATTCAGCCTGATTGCACTGCCAGCATCAGGCCAGCCATCCCATAAAACAATTAGCTCCATTTATCAACCTTACATCCGCTCTCTACAGGAGGATGAGGTGAAGGTAAGAGAAGCAGGTGGAGAGAGAGGGGATCAGTTAAGCAGAAGATATGTGGAACCACAGGAGAGTTCCATATGAAAGGAAAACCACAGTTCACATTTAATTTGTTGATTTTAGCAGCTTAATTCAGCCTCAAAATGTCATTATGTCTGCTTTGGTGACAAAAAAAATATGTATTGTTTTTGTCAAAAAAATGTTTTTGAGGCCTCATTGGAATACCCTAGAAGTGAAAAAAAATCATTTTGAACTCCTTCAAACATGTTGTTCACCAAACGTCCGAGGCCAAGTGGCTGGCGAAAATCAAATTGCTCCCAATATCTGTCAGGGATGCGTGGGGAAGGCAGGACTCAAGATGCAGACTTAACCAAATAGTCAAAAAAGGCAATAACGCAAAAGACCAACAGGCAAACACACACACAGGAACCGGGGGGGAAAAAGGCAGGCAGGAACGAGGAACATCCAGGACCATCCAGGACCATAGACAAGAAACATCCACGACGATAGACAACGACGTGACAAGTGACAGGAGACACACACAGCTTAAATACACCAGGAAGGTGCAGGTGATTGGACACAGGTGGAAACAATCAGACAATCACAGACGATAACAGGACAAGGCAGAAAGTGAAGTTACCCAGGGAGACAAGAAGCAGAAAACTACAAAATGAGACAGGAAATAAAATCACACCGTGACAATATCAGAATCATTAGGTGAAGTCAAATGGCACTCTTAGGCTTCACAAACGGCAGGGACAGCAACCTGCAGTTTGCAAATAAATGATGCTCTAATAGCCCCGGAGTAAGTGTAAATAAAAATAAACTTGTCACGACAAATAGAAGCCGTAGCCACGTTTTCATGCCTCCCCCCAACGTGAGAGATGTACGATGCAGCTGCTAAAAGCAGAGGGAGAGCAGTGGGGGTTTTTATCTCTGTTTTCTCCGATTGTACCTGTAGTTTATCTGAGCAATTGTCTGGTTCACCCCCAACATCTGTCATGTGCATCTCCATTAAATAACTACCAACAAGAAGGATGTTCTGCTTAGAGAGATTCTGGCGCTTGAACATAATTACATAGTGAAGAACACCGCAATGTCTTTCTATTTAGTTCCTTATATCCTGTCCGTTGTCAACAACAGAGGTCTGTGTGAGTTGAAATGAACCTCACTGCCGACGTGTGTATTATTAGAAAGCCGACGCTTTTCAAAACATTTAACAAATGGCGGGTGGTCATTATCTCGCAGCTAAAATAAGATCTAGTTTTAAATCATAAGAGGGCGAAGGTCTCTTGAAACTATGGAATGCTGTTTTAGTCAAAATTAAATACATGAATAAATACATAAATACATGAAATATGCATTTGAAATACATCATGAAATAAATAAATGAGGCAATAAATACATAAATATTAAATACGTTTAATTATTTCATAATGCCATAATGCCACTACCATGAAATGAAAAGTGGCATTATGAAGTATTTATTGCCTCATTTATTTATTTCATGATGTATTTCAAATGCATATTTCATGTATTTACGTATTTATTCATTTATTTAATGTTGACTAAAACGGCATTCCATATGAAACACACTCAATTGTTGTACCCTCACAACCCTTAGCTCATAGTTAATGTTAGCAGGAAAATAGCACATCGCTGGCCTTAAATCATGCCCTCCACTATTCAATGTCTTTAATTAAGTCCTGGTCGTCCTGTTCTCGTTTACCAGCATTCGTGTGTTTTATTTCCTTCTGGCATATTGCCTTCCTCTTTGGATATATTATTCATCGAGCCTCTCCACTTCTAGGATCAGCAAGGCTGCTGCCACAGGATAACTGCTGATGTCTCACCTCGGACGTGACCATTAAGGAAGGCTTAAAAGCATAATTCCTGGAGATATTGCTCTCGGGTTCAAATGTCAACATTTAGATGGGAGCCCACTTGATTTGGCTCCCGCGGTGGACGAGATATGAAGTCCTTAATGCCCGCTGTCCGGTATTTCAATGTTCCCACAGCAAATAAACAATTGCAGGAAAGAAAACAGGCGTGATTTTGGAAAAGCAAAATATGAAGCAGTGTCCACAATTTCGTAGATGAACCTTAAGTAGAACTGATATTTCATCTACTTCCCCGCGCCCAGTGGTTCCGTCTACAATGCCACAGGTCAGCATTGATCATTTTTCTGCTTGGGCGATGAGTGAACGAAGAATAGCAGCCTCTCTGCTGAAGTCACTCTCTTCACATAGATTGCTGTTGTTTGGATCTCACCTATTTTTTCTTCCATCCATTTTCTTTTCAAACAACACTGTGGAGGCATCTTTGTGCACTCAGAGAACCAATCAAGTGTGGCAAACTGGCCGCCCCACTGCAGCGGCAAGCGCAGAGAGAAACACACTGTTGACCAGCGCCACATAGAGTCAGCTGCCACACGTCAACAGGTTGTCTTATCGCTGCGCCGCGGACCATGAGCGCTTGGCTGAAATGGGCATAGAGGCTCTCTACTGTGAGATGAGCGGAGACGGCGTTGCCTCTGATCCGGTTGGGTGGCCGTATACTGAGCTGTGACTAAAGCGGAAGCTCACGGGTCAACGTGCCCGCTCAATTTTACAGCTGATGTGCGTTTCTTGCCACGGGTGCTGGTGGCTGTATCGTTATTCTCCGAATAGAGCGTCACTTGAGTGGCACTTGAGGCTACATGTGGCGAAACGTTGTGTGCTGGAGTAAGTTGGTCCCTGTTCTTTGTTGTTTAGCCCATGAATCCATTCAGCCATCGCAGCCACATAACTTGACAAAGCAGATGTATTATAATGTGTCGCTGTGATAATAAATAGGGTTTATAAATAAAAAAGAGGATGAAAAACATGTTCAATTATACAAAATCAAGAGAGAGAATGCACCACTGAATGAAGAAACCCCTGATAATAACTTGCTGAGATAAATCAGTTTTGCTTGTATAACGTTCATTTAATTATATTGTAATTGAATATCTGGGCAGAATGGGTTTTACAGCTGCTGGTTTTAGAATATTTACTCCAATGTAATTTAGGTGTATCTAGCCAGGAGCTTCTCTTCCACCATTTGTCTGTACGAAGTTGTCCCTGATTTACATGAGGAGGATCAGGTGGGGTTGTCGGGGTAAGCTGCTGGCATATTCGATCAACACTACTTTAAAAATTAAGAAGTGATATGATTTACAGAAACTTCAAACCATTGGCATATGATCACCTGTAGCCAATAGCGCTTGCAAAACCTGCGTATCATGTTGGGTCCAAAGGTCCAAAGGAACGACTGTTGCTTTCACTGACAACGTGCACACTCAGACTCTTTTTTTGGGATAAAAAAGTTTAATTTAAAAAGTTTAAATTAATTTTGTCATTGGGCAACTGTATAACCTGCATTTTTTCTGAGATTCAAAGGAAATCCAAAATTTTACAGACTTTGCAGACTAAAGAGTCCTTTTTTTTTACCACCTAACCTCACTCTAACAAGGACCCTTACTACCCTTATGCTGCAGTATGCAGTCTGCTACCCTATGACTCATATTATGGTGCTTTAGTGCAGCTGGGCATGCAGACAAGGATTTTAGAAGGAATTTAGTTGATTCCCAATGCATAGCATCAATATAAATGTCCAACTCCACCTACTTCTGTCAGTGGATATTATGAATCATAAACGTCTTTCACGCTCCAGCCTGCAAAACATGCATATATTATTGAACACTTACACACACCTGCATACCGTAACAAACATAATTCATTTCTCTCTGGTTAAATCCAAATGATGGCTATTTTTACAAATATTGAAATGTTCATAGTTATTCATTACGAAAGGTTTTAGCTCAAGGCGATGTGATGGATTTCAAGAAAACATAGTAAAGGATTGCGATTGTGATAAATGCAGAAAAATCCAATTCGAATCAAATTTGTCATATGAATGGGCTAATAGTGTCACAGATTCTCTATTCCTATATTTACCTACAAGGTGAAAGTAGCGCTCTCGAGCAGGGGTGCTCTATAGGTCGATCAAGAAAAAATACCACGACCACAACTAAACTTAAAAAATAGGTTGCATTATAAATGCATTAACATAGCAATGATTTAACGCCGAACATGAATTTATCATATGTTAACAGAATTTCTGTTTTCTTTTTTTGAGCACACATTATCTGAGAAAATGGAGAATGGAGGTTTTGCTCTTTTAAATGGGCATATGCTTGGTTGATAAAAGCAAAGCAATTTGTAACCACTGCAAACCAGAAGTATCGTATCCCCGGAGTATTACGCACCCAAAGTACTACAAGCCTGAAGCACCACTTAAGGGCGTCACACAGCGTTGATGTCAGTCTACTATCTACCCAAACAACCAGTGGAGCTAGACTTCTGCAGACTATGTTAGATGCGGCGTGCGGGAGAACAGTCGACAAACCAACGCAAGAAGAATGAAGCATCCTTAGAATGGCAACGAATGAGGCGCGTATGAGCCTCCCCGAACACGCACCGCCGTAAGGAGAATAAACAATTTTTATGAAAAGGAGTGACGGTGTACAACGACTGTTGCTCTCACTGGCAACGTGTACACTCAGACTCTTTTTTGGGATAAAAAAGTGGACTTTAAAAATGTATTTTGTCATTGGGTAACTGTAGAACCTGCATTTTTTTACTGAGGTTCAAAGGAAATCCAAAGTCTTTGCAGATTACTTTACCTCACTCTAACAAGGACCCTTACTACTGAACGTATGCTACATAATGCAGTATGCTGTTCCCTGTTAAAAGATGAATGTTTCTTTTGCTACTTGATTTTTATTGTTTAGAAAACAAAAGAAAAACAATGTATATAATGTATATTCACTTGCTGTACCTCTTAAATTGTTCTGATAACATTATTTTGAAATAAAAGCATGCAATACACTAGTTTTGATGTATTAGTGATTTTGCATATTATGCGATTAATAGCTGTTAATCACAGAATAGCATTCGATTAATCAAGTTATATGTTTTCATCTTGGCCCAGCACTATTGAAACAATTTTTTCTCTTATATTTAAAACATGTGATAAACATCAGTTTGAGATTATCATTTGGGATTCTGCACTGAGCATTGAAGCAACATTTTTGGGGGATCTGCTTTTTCAATTTGAGTTTAATCGTAAGATCAATATCAACCATATTTTCAAAAAAGGTAGAGATCTTCTCGGGCTCAGGCACTTAGGTCTTCAGAACCATGTGCACGCAAGGATATTGAGGAAGACTCGGATCCTGTTTTGAGAAATAGTCTATGGCACATGTGCTGTGTAACAGGGATGGCGTCTGTAGAATTGCATATTTTTAAATAGAATTATTATACCATTATTCCTAGAACAAATCAATGATCCTCATATTCCAAACTGTGTGACACATCTGTTTTGTCCCAATGACACAGGACATCTCCTTGGTGAAGACAATCCCAGGTGTACAAGTTGAACCCTAAATGTATTGCGTCGCTTACGATATCCCTATATGGGATATGAGGTTCCCTTTTGTTTGTAATGTTCCAGTGCTTTAAGTCAGTGATGTTGACCCCAAATCCTGCTCAGTCAACATTTCACACCACACCAGACAGCTGACTAGACCTTTGCCCTGGGAGTCTTGGCACTTGCCCCACTAGTGGCTTGTGGAGAGATTCTGGCGCTTGAACATAATTACATAGTGAAGAACACCGGAATGTCTTTCTATTTAGTTCCTTATATCCTGTCCGTTGTCAACAACAGAGGTCTGTGTGAGTTGAAATGAACCTCACTGCCGACGTGTGTATTATTAGAAAGCCGACGCTTTTCAAAACATTTAACAAATGGCGGTGGTCATTATCTCGCAGCTAAAATAAGATCTAGTTTTAAATCATAAGAGGGCGAAGGTCTCTTGAAACTATGGAATGCTGTTTTAGTCAAAATTAAATACATGAATAAATACATAAATACATGAAATATGCATTTGAAATACATCATGAAATAAATAAATGAGGCAATAAATACATAAATATTAAATACGTTTAATTATTTCATAATGCCATAATGCCACTACCATGAAATGAAAAGTGGCATTATGAAGTATATATTGCCTGATTTATTTATTTCATAATGTATTTAAAATGCATATTTCATGTATTTGCGAATTATTATACCATTATTCCTAGAACAGTTTTAGTGAAACAAATCAATGATCCTCATATTCCAAACTGTGTGACACATCTGTTTTGTCCCAATGACACAGGACATCTCCTTGGTGAAGACAATCCCAGCTGTACAAGTTGAACCCTAAATGTATTGCGTCCCTTACGATATCCCTATATGGGATATGAGGTTCCCTTGTGTTTGTAATGTTCCAGTGCTTTAAGTCAGTGATGTTGACCCCAAATCCTGCTCAGTCAACATTTCACACCACACCAGACAGCTGACTAGACCTTTGCCCTGGGAGTCTTGGCACTTGCCCCACTAGTGGCTTGTGGATTACAGCAAATGCTTGGAGAGGCCAGATAAAAAACACTACACAGTACCAGGCCTACTTTTTGTAGTATCTACCGTATTTTGCCAACTTATTGTCAAACAATCAGGGGTCAGTGACTCCTTTGTTCTCCGTCTCACACCAAACACCCGGCTGCCTACAGAGGCAGCAGTTATGTTAGCGGGAGGCCTGGTGACATCAGCTGGTATTTTTTTGCCCACCCGCAGGCACCCTCAGGTCGCCCTGCAATCTTTCACATTCCGGCCGGTTTGACAACTTCTTATATAAAGGCAATGCATCAGGGGGAAGAAACTCCTTGGCAAACTTGGGGACAGTGGTGAAGTGAAATACAATACGGTGTTAAATGTGAAGGGAAATATACAACTGATCAGATGAGGACAAACTTTCCTTCATTCTGGTAGACGGTACCTCAAGCAGTCAGTCCAATGGGCGTAAATCCAGTTTATTTTTCCAGAACATTATGTAACTGTAAAATCTTACATACCGTATTTAGACAGTACTGTCTGTATGGATATGGACACTTAGATTTAGACTTGGATGGAAATGGAAATGTCAATTTGATTAAAAACTCTTAATGATGTAATTGCTGCAGTGACTCATTTAGTGTTGTCACTGGCAGGGAGAAAGGGCGCAGTTTACATATAATCTCTGCAGTCTTCAAACCATAGCCGAAAGAAAAGATTCTGCTCCATTCACAACCCTGGAAAATACAGAAATGAACCCAAAATTAAATTGCTCAAAACTTGGAAATGCTTGACAATGATTGAGCCAGCTGAAATTGGGCTTACACGGCACATTTGGTAATTTGCACACCTACCTGCTCTTCAGAGCGGTACAATTACAGAGTGTCTCGGGGGCCGTCGGTGGCCCGGCTGCACCCAAGTCGCTTTCCTTCCCAATGCCCTGCTCGGCGACCGAGATGCTAGCGTGAAATGGCTGTTAATTCCGTCTATCTGTCCCGCACAGAGCCTGTTTTAAGCCTCCATATGAATCTTTTGCCTGCCGAAAAAAATATATGGAATAAGGAAATCCGAAAGTGACAAAAAAAAGAGAGAAATAGAAAACTAGAAATGAAAACATCAAACAAGTATGAAATGCAAAATAGCGTTTCCCCACTCCCCACCCCCTTGTCACTGAGATTTAATGAATGTTCCACATTCTGGGACAAACCACAGCGAAACAAACTCAACAACTCAGGAAGAACTAATAAAAGACCATCACGGCTAAGAACAAGTTAGTCAGTAATGCTGCATGTTTGTTTGAGGGTTTCATCAGGATACTTCAGCAGTGTCTTGTTGACTTGTAAAGACAATATGATGTGAGTGTTTGTGTAGATTCAGTCGTGAACATAGTCCAACTAGATCCACCTTGACCCTTGCAAAGCTGCGATGAATCTTATGAAACTGAACGCAACTTTGATGTTGCCATTACCATTACCAGAACCATGCCCCACTGTCATGCTGGAAAGCAGTTTCAGACACCCGAAGCTAAATGATTGGTCATTAGTAGAGGACTGCAATGGAAGCCTGGGCCTGTTGACTTACGGCAGAGGCGTGCATATCATCAAAGTGATATGATGGGCATTGGCACCTGTCGCAACGTATCAGTCCATCACCCAAAACTTGACACTATTTTGGGGAGTTTTAGGTGCTAAGAACTCAAGCATTTTCTGCAATTCAGGTTGCAGTAGAGTTTTACGTTTTGCACTTTTGAGCCGGATAAGAAGAGCCTCAAATGATACAAATGAAAAGGTGTCTGCAAAGTGCAGGGTGGACAAAGTAGAGAGAACAATTATAAATTCTGTGATTATTTCCAGAAAAACTTAAATCTTTTGTATTTTTGAGGCTGCAGGCTTGGTTGAAGTGCATTGGATTCTATCCTCGTGCTGTCATTGTGTCCTCTGCCTGTGCATCTACCTCATTTGTATTATCGTCACTCACTGCTCAGGTCGATGTGAACGAAAACAAGGAATCAAAAACGGAAACGTAAGAACAGTTCTTCCCTAGATGGTGTTCCATAAAAGATGATTAACAAGTTGATTGTATGAATAATGTATTCCGATGATGTGCAGTATTTAAATTAAGTTGAGGACCAGGGGGAACATTAACCAGGCTTCCTCTTCTATTTCTACCAAAATTACGAGGTCACAGGCCAAGACACGTCAAAACGCAGTGATCCATCTTAGTTACTTTGGCACTGGATAAAAAAATAATGATAAGAAATATCTTTTTTTCTATTATTGTGTAGATCCAGATAGATCCATCTATCTGACCCATTGTGATCTGATTAATTTTAAATGCTTTGCAGAACACGCTGTTGGATTGAAGAATGCTCATCCGCACCTGCATTCTGCTTGGTGCACACAAAGGAATGATGTTAAGGGTAGCTTCTCTTCTCCACATCATTCGCTTGTGCCCACTAATGTGTTGTTTGAAACTGCCGGGCAACGTGCTACACCTTCGTTGAGTTCAGCAGTGTTTGACCGTACTGCTTAATACCCCACTTATCTTCATTTGGGCATGATTTCTATGTCAAAATGCATATTTTTTTGCCATTTGTAGAAAAAAAACGTTTTGTTTGAAATTATTGACCAGCTCCCAAAATATATCTCTGATGGTGGAGGATGACAAGAGACTTTGAATGGTACTCTTAAGTGCAGCAAACAGAAGATGAGGGCCACCATGACAGCAGCTACGGAAACTACGGCCCTTTGTTTCCCTCTACTGGCCATCGGCGTAACCACCATTGAAACACGACAACTTGATATTTTACAAATCAAATGTTTGGACGCGAACTCTACGTGTGCGTTGGTGTTGAGAAGGACCGAATTGCTAAAGCAGATGATGAATAAAATAGACATTCACGACGATGAGGAGGGTAAGAGACAGCGGCAAAGAAAGAGAAGCAAATGGTTTGTGATTGTTTTACTCTCCGGCAATTCGTCTCAGTGGTTGATAGATGTATGGCATCGGCCTTAAATAGAGTTGTTGGCAGCGGAGCGCAAGGACTCGGTGCATTGGATCAATTGTGACAGAAATCATCCTCACATAATCTAGGTAAGCCCATTTCCAGCATGTAACCAAAATGTCAATTTAGGATGCGTTTTTTCAAGGTAACACCACATTGCGGCTTTGGAGGCCAGCTGTGAAGTTGATACAGACAGACCACTAGGTAATAGAATAGAAATCATGCCGAGTACTCTAAAATGCAATTTCACATATCCTATTGTCGCCTTTGAAATTTCAGCTCATATTGGGTAGAATTTCAGTGTCTCAGGGGAAAGTGAGGTGAGCTCTTACATCATTTTTAGATCTTAGTATTTGTCCTGTGTGCCTTAATAGCAAAGAGAGCTTACAGGTCTGAGACAGCAGGTAGGTCCATGCCGTTGCCCATAAAGAAGTGTTTATGTGGGAACCCAACATGAACACACTCTTGCAGAAATATAAACACACAAAAGAAAGACAAACACACAACCACAAACAATTTGTTGTATGGATGCTCAAGTGAACGTGTGGTGCCGCGGTCATGCAGTGTCATTCCTTAGCTCCCATAATATCCCGTGTTAGCTGGGCGAGAGGCCTGCTAATGGCTAGCACTCTGCAAAAGGGAACCATAGTGTTAACCTAGACTCTGGAGACTCTCCCGGTCCACAACACACAAACCTGCATAAGGAGCAGAGCACGTGGTCTATACAATCCATCAACGTGGCTAATCAGGCACCAACAAAATCCCTCAGAGAAACCTGTGGTGTGGCAGCAGCACAACGGTTGAGATAATAAAATGATGATGAAGTTCGACTGCTGGCTCGTGTTAATCTATTATGGAAACAGCATGGGCAGCACACTTAATCCTACAGAACTGCTGAAGGATCTCATATCAAGGAAAGCTATGCAAAGCTTCTTCAAGGTAGCAGAAGCATGAAGGATGGTGGCAGGGTATTAAGATTCAAGAAAAAAAATGAACCACACACTGTTATCAAGTTGAAAATGTATATACACATACAAAGACATTTGTGAAAAGCAAACTTGACTTTCTTTTATCAGGTTCTGTTGGTACCTTAAGCATCCTCCAACGCTCATTATTTTAATGTTTAGTATAAACGTTGCACCTAAACTCCTCCGTTCGTTATTTTGATCCCTCAGATCAACAATCTGTCCCCTAAATTTGCGAGAGAAGCCTGGAAATGGGTCAGATTAAAATGAGGTAATGGCACATTTGCTACACCCTTTGTGCAAGCCTAGCATGCAATTTAAGTGGCTGCCATACAGGACAAGTTAATATTCCATTGCATGGCAGGGGATGTGAATAGAGAGCAGAAAAAAATGCATGTGTCTCATTTCCCCATCTGATTCGTCTCAGCAAATCCGCTTGTGTCAATGTCATTCCATAATGAACTCTCCTCAACTATTCAGAGCATTCTTCTGCCCTGCCTCTGCTTGCTTTCACACCCACTGAATGTGGAATATATTTTGAGCGACAGCAAAGGGTTCTCTCTCTCTCTCATTCTCCCTCGTCAAATCGCGGACAAACCCTTCCTCTTTCTCGCTTTCCTAATTTTCTCTTCCTTTGTCGCCAACCAAAAAAAAAAACCTGTTACTCCTCTCCAATGCACCCTCACCGCCGCCACCTCCACCCTGTTATTGGTTAAAGATCAAGATGATGGAGTGAAAAGGGTTGCTTTGATTGACTGAGATGCTGAGACGTAATCTTTGCAGGCTGAAATGTGAAGTGTGTGTGTGTTTGTGTAAGAGGAGGCAAGAGTAGGGCAATGCGTGCAGCTGGGTTTATTGCATTGCAAGCTCATTTGTTTGTATTTTATACCTCATTTCGGCTCAGATGAGCTGGCTCCACATTCCTGCTGCGGATGACCCACTTTCCCCAATATTGTGTGTGTGTGTGTGTCTCTCTCCCTCTAATAATATAACATTGCGCTTTTAATACATTACTTTTAGTAAATACGCTGCACTTTGCGGAAATGATTTAATGCAATATACATACCTACAAACTAGTTCAGCGAGAGGAAAGTACTAACTCTCGCTATTCAAGCTTTTTTTCCTTTTACCCTAAGGCACAGATATGCAGTACGTTAGCATGTTAGTGCAGTGCATGACTAGCCTGATCTCCAAAACCTGTTCGTAAAAATGTATACGAAAATCTTGAACATACAAATTCGTAGTGATACATACGAAATAAATACGGACTGCATCTGATGACGTCACCCTATTCAAAGTGAATGGGGACCTGCACCCCGTAAACACACTTTGTGAAGTCTAACGATGTAAAATAAACGTGTTATGATTGCATTTTTAACGAGAAATCAATGTTAACTTGTAAGAATAGAATACTAACCCTAAGCCCCTCAAAAATCCAACACGGCGGAGAGACGTTCACTCAAGAATCCGACATGGTCCGCCATGTTGTTCACTCAAGGGGCGTGGTTAACCACCGCCAGTTCGTATGTATTGTTACGAATTTGTATGTTCAAGATTTTCGTATACATTTTTAGAAACAGGTTTTGGAGATCACGTTGGCATGACACCACTCTGACAGCACTCTAAACATCAGAAGGACTAAAGCTCATTTGTTAGGGATATAAACATGGGGTACTTTGAGGGTGACCTGTTTATGGGTACAGAGAAGCGCACATGGAAGGTATAATATGCGCAACACAACATTTACATAACCTTGCCCTGTTTCTACAGATGGCTGTTTAGGATTATTTTTAGACTTGCAACGTGGGGACACGGACAAATTACAAAGGAGGCTGCATTTAGAGATCAACTGTCCTAATGCCAGTCAGGAAGCAGCAAC
Organism: Gasterosteus aculeatus; assembly: GCF_964276395.1. Taxonomy (NCBI): domain Eukaryota; kingdom Metazoa; phylum Chordata; class Actinopteri; order Perciformes; family Gasterosteidae; genus Gasterosteus; species Gasterosteus aculeatus. The sequence continues at coordinate 16,372,168 of NC_135709.1, read as the reverse complement.
ATAACAGGGATCCTTCTCTGAGACAAAGACGTGAAACAGACACTCTACTTTGACATAAATTCACAACTGCTGTGTGGCAGATCTGTTCATTAACCCCCCGGAGGGGCCTGAAGAGACGGTGTGCGATTGGCGTTCCAATCCAGGTGCAGTGCAGGGCAGGCAGGTGGACGGGGGGGCGGGGGGAGGGGGCTTATTGGGCCACAGTGGGAAGGCTTGTGCAGCTCAATCATTCTCCTGCCCTGAGGACAACGCGGAGCTACGAAAAGCTGTGAAAAGACTGTCATCCGGTGTAATTCGGCCCACATACGTGCAGCGGCGCATTGGAATAAGTTATGCAGTGCAGACATGAAAAGAAGAGTGTATCCATACATGCATCCAAGATATGCACATATCAAGAGCCCATGCATTTACTAGACTAAACACAAACCCGAAGTACAACCTCTTTATTCACATACCTTCTTTTGGTCCACTCTCTGTCCATTGTCCATACATGCCCTCCATATATTCTCCCCTCTGCCCCCATTCATTCCCAAACTCTCCCAGTGCTTGCAGTGGGTAGTAGCTGCCCTGTGCCATCCATTATTCTCGGGCAGGACGGCATTAAAGATTCATCCCTGCAGCTCAACCTCAAAGGAAACACTATGACCCCTGGTATAGCTGCTGAATTATGGAGACCGCCAATAAAGTTATTTGCCTTTGATCTCATTCTCAGTTTTCCTCCTCCCAGGTGAACGTGGACTAGTGAAGGCATGAACAGGAGCAGACACGCACACACAAACAACGTGTTGTCATACACTGTGGTGTGCATGCTCACTGTTGCAATTTCCTCTCTTCTTCTCTCTTAAAAAACTCAAATTTGCACTCGTATAATCTCTGCATTGCATTGTTACTTTGTTCTCCCTCTTTCCTGCCACTTGGGCGCTCTTTCTTTGCCTCTCTCTCTCACAGGCACACAAAGATACACACCGCAGCAAACAAGAACAACAACAGAAAGCCCTTCAAAAAAGAATATCTCTGAGAAGATGATGATGGAACAATTCTGTGAGAACAGTCCTGCCTGTCCCTTCCCTGCATACCAAGTGCGTCTAGCTCTATAACCCCACCTCCCCCTTCCTATCAAGTACAATCTCTTCCTCCCTCTTCCAAGCTAAAACACATATACTCACACATGATCATTGTTTATATTTAATCGATGTTGAGTGGAAGGCCTTGTGCAAAATGGCTGTCATTTGTCAAGTTAATAATTCAGTCACACAAGCGGAAAACACGTGGAAGAGGGAATGCGCAGGAAATCACAAACACTGAAACCACATTGGGTTGCATGAAGTGCCACCTCACCTGAAGGTGAATGCTCACACGCACACTTTCAGTCTCTCCTTCAGGCAGCTCCCGTTGTTTACGGCCTTATTACTTTGGCACAGGCAGGAATAGAGGACTGTGCACCAGACGCAGAGATAGACCAAGATGTAAGATGCATGAACAGCTTTGCGTAGCGGCCTTGAACCAGGCTGTCAGTCGTGACAAGTTCAAAGTTCATTTTAGCATTTGTTACAGCTAATAATAGGTGGTTGGACCGGCGAGGATAACACTGTGTTAATGGATTTAAGGGACACATACAAATAGAAAGTATGTAGCCTTGAAGAGCGAGAACGCATGACAGGTGAATGCGGGGTTGAACGTGTGTGTCCCATTATCTATGTGCTTCATGAGCCACCCTGGACCCAATTATAAACCTGGGCTGACCTATACTGTGGTGACAAGGAGAATGCGGGGAAGGACGGAGAGGTGGAAGCTGTGGTTAAATCAGGCTTATTTGACCTTGTTTCACCACATTGTGTGTGTTTGTGAACAGAGACACCAGACAGACCAGTCCTCATATCTTCCTTAAGTGTTGATGGATTTGTGACAAAGGATACAGGTGTATGGCAGCGAAAAAACAAAGAATCCTGGTTGATTAATGAGGTGTGACCAGCCCTCAGTGTTGTGCTCTTAGATAGTGAATGCTTTTTCTCAAGGGATTTACAGGGAAAGAAAACACACACACACACACACACACACACACACATCGAGAGTACTCAGCTCCCTGTGGAGTTCCCTGCCAGGCTTGTGAAGTGCACGTGTTGAGTGGAGACCACTAATGGTGTGTAGTTGCCATACATGGGTGTTGCACGAATGATTTGGGAAATGAAAGACACTGAGTGGCGACGTTGCCGGTCAAGGTCAGGGGCATGTTTGGGGACACTGGATGGAGGAATGAGGTGTCTGCACTGAGAGTGATAGTTAAGGTGTAACAAAGAAGTGTGGTAAAGAAGGACAAAGGAAAAGTGCAACGAAAGTGTTGACCAGGTAATGCTACATTAGCACATCGGTAAAAATAAGGTGAGAAAAACACATCCAATCAGTGCCTTGCCGCTGCAGTAGCGACACCAATCAGCATCCAGGAGGTGTGTAAACACATACACGTTGTGGATCAGCCAAGTGGTCCCCAACCTTTTTTACCTCATGGACCGGTTTCATGTCAGACAATATTTCGCGGACCGGTCGAGAAGGTCCGCCGGAGGGGGGTAATAGTCACGCGCTCTGTGTTCGCTGGTCGTGCACGGTAACGCCTGGTGACGCGTAGATTACAAAACAAGTCAGTTCTCAATGGGAAAAAAAACATGCCGTATAGGCTATTTATGATGACATAGGTAGTACATGAGTGTGCCTTCAACTTATGTATAACTTATACAGGCTGCTTAACTGGTGTTCTCTGCCCCATAACTCTTAAATTCAACATATTTTTTCAGGCAGTGATAGGACAGGCAATGATGCAGAGAGCACAGGGAGAGGAGAAACACCAGGTCGAATAGAGAGAGAAGCACAGAGGAGCCATGAACCCCAGAACACACAAGGCAGGACCTGACGTGGAGGACAAGGAGGCCCTCTGGGCACTACTGTAAAAAGGAGACTCCGTATGTAGATAGTTCTTAATCAGAGGTGCCATGGCTCCTCTGTGCTTCTCCTCTCTCTATTGGACCTGGTGTTTCTCCTCTCCCTGTGCTCTCTGCATCATTGCCTGTCCTCTCACTGCCTGAAAAAATATGTTGATTTAAGAGTTAACCAGTTAAGCAGCCTGTCAATTACACTGACAACATAAGTTAAAGGAACACTCATGTACTACCTACGTCATCATAAATAGCCTACAGCATGTTTTTTTTTCACATTGAGAACTGACTTGTTTTCTAATCTACGCGTCACCAGGCGTTTTTCTTTTACCGTGCACGACCGGCGAACACAGAGCGCGCGACTACTACCCCCCCCCCCCCCCCCCCCGTTGGTCGTTCCGCCCGCAACGACTACTAAAATTACACCAAGTTTATTTCGGATTATTCCAACAGAAGAATACAAGGCGCAGGGAACTTTGAGGTGCGTAAACGCCACTTAGAGTTGCGTAAACGCTATTTATGGGTGCGTAAACGCTATTTCCAAATTCTAGAGGTGCGTAAACGGCGTTTACGTGCGTTTACCCTCCACTACAGCCCTGATTGTGCACTGTGGAATATAATAAAATAACAGCCTTAAAAATAAATTTTCATAAGCTGCAGAAATAAAACATACTTACCAATATTAATATTTATTAAACTCAAATAAACAACTAATGATGATCATAATTAATTAATGAGACAACAGAAACATGTTGCTGTAATCACATGAAAATATGATGAGGAAAATATTTTCCTTTGAAATGTTACACTCAATCTGGTTTATTAGTTCCATTGTTTATGGACTATTAAAAGTGTGTAGTTTGAATCAGCATTTTACTTAATGTGATTGGGGTCACACTGAAGTGCAAGTAAACAGGGGCCAAACGCCGGCCAACCAGTGTAACATTTCATATAAATGTACACTTGCAATGATTTACAAGAAGTCTGTTGCATGTGGCTTGAGATGTATTATTCACTACTGTATGAGTGTTTGTGTGATGCTGGGTGGAGGAGGTGGAGGTGTGTAAGTAAGTAAGATCAAGCAGCAATGTTTTTGTCGAGGTCATTAACAAACCTTCAGATGCATATTCTTTCAGCTACCCTCCCCCCCACTTATAGAAGACGTCAAACCGTAGTCCTCACACTATGATGAAGCTCTCATAATATATGCCTGTCAATTTTGGGGTGAAGAGTAATTGTGAATGCATGTGCAATTTGTGAAGGCCTGCAGACTATTTTCTCCCCCAGGGGAGCATATTTTCTTCCACCTGTTTCCATCCAAAAAAAAGGTTACGGAATGTATTTTGTGAATACAATTGAAAACACTGTCAAAGATTAGGAACAGACCAAAGTCAATGTTACATTCTCCAAACCAGAAGACTTACCAACTGTATCAAAAGGGAAACAAACCTCTCCGATCGTTATGACATCATATTCTTGTGACTATATGAGGCGGCTGGGACGGAGGTGGTTGTATACTGTCTGGCATTAATGCTGATTTATGGCCATCATCTCCTAATGCCATAAAGCCCATATTTCATTCCTTCTCTCTCATCCACTCTCTCTCACCACTGACTCGGTCTGCATTTTGCCGCTGCTCAATAGTTGCAGCATGCGCCACAGGCCGGGCTGTGGCAGTTACATTCAGGTTTATAGTCTTGTTTTTTATTATACACCTCCCTAAAAGGCTGCCCTCAGAGACGATGACACCCCAGACACCCATTTAACGGGCTTGGTGATCTGCAGATGACGGAGCCACAGCAGTGGCAGGTTGTCATCTGCGGGCCTTGTCTCTTGTTTATGGGCTGCTAGAGCGTTTGACCCGCAGGGTCAACCCCCCCCCCTCCGCCGTGAAGTCACCATAACACTCCGCAGACAGACCACAAAGTGAACCAAAATAAATCCTAATGAACCTTTTAAGGCCGCTCCAACATCCGCAGGCTGGGAAGACAATGTGTAAAGAGATAATGCAAAGGGACAGCGAGAGAAGTGGGCTGCCAGCAGGGACAATGAGAACAGGCAGTCAGGGCTGTCAGTGCTTTGTTAAACTGGTGATCATGAGGTGAGGCGAGGTGAAGTGACAGATACTGAGGAGCTGATAGTTTACTCGCGCGTGTATCGCAGGCTAATGTTTGTTTGTGTAAGCACGGATGTGTGGGTGGTTGTGTGTACTTATCTCTCTCAAATATGGCAAACAGACACCGGTATGTGCTCGCCGATTACCAAACTACTAAATAAACAACTCAAATAATGCTACTGAGTCACTTTCTGACTCCTCACATGAGTTACAAGTTTTGTTTCACTTACTTAGTGTTTTCTGAGCATCAGAGACCCTCTGCTGAGAGGGAAGACAGCAGCGGAAGGAATGAGGAAGTTATTAATTGCTGGTTATGATGGATGCGATAAAGGGGAAATCTTACATGTGAGGCATGCAGGCGGTTGCATGCTCTGGCTGGCACCAAACCTCAATTTAGGAGATCTGCCAAAGGATAAATTATTTCCCACCTGCAATCCTTCTCTGGACATCCAAGCCTCACCAGGTGGAAGCCATGATCCATTGGCAGCTCTGCACAGACGGAAACAACGACCAAATGACCAAACTCAAGCCTAACTGAGGATTAAATCCACTGTAAATGTTATCATGTCTAACTACTGTCACTGCCTGCATGAAAGAGGGAAAAACATATATTAAGTGTGAATCTCCCTTCAGCATTCATTTATTTTCATTGTACCGCTTTGTATTAAAGAGTCGTTTCACCCTTCGGGGCAATAGTCAAAGCTCTAGTTGCATCCGCACCACCCTCCTCTTCCTCCATCTTTATCTCTGCAGCTCTATCAGGGAACATGTGGACAGAGGCTCAGTGAAAGAGAACAGGCGGGCTGAGGAGGGAGGTAATTTCTGCTGTCTCACCTCAGCGCTTTTCTCATTCGACTCTTATTAGCTCCAATAATAACTAAGACTTTTTAGCTTTTAAAGAAGACGGGGTCTGAAAGGAAGTGAGCGTGAGGGCCTTGATGGTGAACATTACATCCCCTCCCTCTTCCACATGGGCTGTAATTCATTTTTTGAATGCTGACTTCTGCTGATATTGTGCATCAAATCAATGCCAGCATTATTGATTAAGACCTTGAGCCAACAGCGGGGGATTTTGGTTACAATTCTGAATGTCTTTGCAGACCTCAAAATTTAGATACATACCCTCAAGAATCCATAGGCTAGTTTCCTTCAATTTTTTCTACTCAAGTATTTTTTACTTCCCATTGATCGACATGTTGGCAAGAGAGTAACATATCTATATAAAGCTACATCTATATCTCAAATGCTATGAATATTCTCTATTCCAACAATATGGTGAAAGGTAATAATCACAGTGCAGGAGAGATTGTTTGAATGTCTATACAGGAGATTGTGCGATCACATACTGAACCTCTCCTTTCAGCTAATAGTCACTGAGGCATGCGTCACAAAACTGACAAACTGGTGATCATTGTCTCGCTCCTTCAGCTCAAACGAAAAAAGCATGTGACATGATCAGCAGCACTCAGCAGCCTCACTGTCACAATGCTTGCAATTTATTGGTTACACATTCAGCTTCAGGAGTTCTAGCCCAAATGCTGCTCTTCTCGCCTTACATTGCTTATGCGACGCTTACTTGCATTTGTTTTTCCATTTCTCACTTCCCCCTTTCCGGTAGTCTGTTACCTCTGCAAGTGGTAAAGCGTGCCCCTTTTAGACTGTCAAAGTTGTTCCGAAAAGCTTTCCAAATACATTCCAGATTTCCCCCGCTGAGAACCTATTAACGTCACAATAGAGACAGAGAGAAAGGGAGCGGTGGAGAGGGATAGACGTTGAAAAGGGAAAAGGGAAAGGCATAGCAATGGCCTGCCGGAGGGCTTAGACATTACTCTTACTTTTACAAATCTGATGTGTTGTGTCCTGGAACAACACTTAATTTTATCCCTCCCCTCATCACTTTCTGTCTCTCGCTCCGTTGTTGGTTGCATCTGTAGGGGAACAGGTCAGCACGATGTAAACTGATGAGGAGATGGTCACTTTAATTGCATTGCTCCTCGTGGCAGTGTTTGCAGTTAAGGACGAAAAACTATCCCTGTATGATAATGTTTTTTTTAATTATTTTAATATAAATGATATATATATATATATATTGTATCAACTACATAACTAAAATACTAAATAGAGAATAAATTAATAAATACTATTAAATAAATGGGCTGATGGTAGGTCAAACTGTTTGAAATGGCACCTGTTAGTCTGTGGGCATCTTCATTTAAGTTCTAGATACATAATAGCTGAATGTTGAATTTGCCTTCTTCCATTTCTCCCATTGCGGCAGCTGATTCAGCGTTTTCAGGTATCCCCGTCTACACCTTTCTCTCTTTCTCAGATAGTGCTGAATCATCTCATCACCTCCCTGTGGAGGTGATTATGTTATTTGTGCCAATTTCTCTTTCTTAATAGTTGCCGGAATAAATCAGCACATTGATGCATCATCCGAGCTTCATGGCGCATTAGACGGCCCATAGTAGTCCACTAGTCAGGAACACAGAGAAGAGACTCATCTGGTTTAGAAGTAGCAGTTATCAATTGAGGCTGAAACATATTTGATGCCGGCGGAAGGAAGTCATACATGGGTTGGGTAAATGCATTGAACAAATAAAATAAATAAATGATATTTTAAAATGATGAGCTGTATAGAACATCTTCTTTGGGTAAATTGCTGGGTTCAGAGATCAACTTTTCAAAGTTTATTGTGTCGGACAACAGAAGTGTTGTCTTAGAAAGGGGCTGCAGTTTATGGCGGAAACAACACAAGTCCCATATTAACCACTGCATTGATTATTTTCCTTTAACCTTAATTTACAGAATTAATACTACTTACTTTCCGGGTCCATTTAATTTTCATTTGATCTCAGCTGCAGAACAGTACGAAGATATATAATATTAATCGCTGAATAAAACATGTTAGACATTTAGGCTAAACAGTCAACATCAACTTACTATGGCAGGAAACTGAAGAAATTGGAAACAGAGTTAGTTATTATGGACGTAACCACACTTATTATATGTAAACTACATCCATGTCCCGTATGGATGTACATGCTTGTAAAACCTGAAAAAAATTCGGGTCAGCCTCTTTTTCGTGAATTGATTCGAGTGTGAGGACTGAGCATGGTGTGTTATCGTGAGCAGGTCCAGTCTTGTGGTAGAAATAGAGTCAATTGTTTAGTGACACTAGAAGTCTTGAGGGAAGCTTTCGGCGGGAGCCTATTAGTTAGTTAGTTGGTTATTATGTTGTCATATCTCTTACATTATAGTATTATCATTTTTCTATGGATCTTACACAGTACCTCATTCTCATTGGAACCCACTGCTTTTGAAATCCCTTTGTTCATAATGCAAAAAGCAGCCAAACTAGCCGCAAAATGATCCTAGACTACAGCAGCTTTGACGCAGCAGGAGAGGGTCAAACTTGATTAATCTGCCCCGCAACATGCGGCTTCCCTGAATTATCATACCACCAGAATCATATGCGCACAGCAAGGGATATTTAGTCATTTCAGGGAAAGGTTGACAGCTCTCAAGGCACTGGAGCTAATTCACTAGGCTAGAATATCCGCCCCCTGCAAACATGACAGTATGCCTTCAACCTTCAGAGCTTGTACTCGTGTGATATTATAGGTCAACACCTGATCTTTCCAAATTTAGCTGTGTAGCAGTATGGAAATAGGATTGTCGTACTACAGTTAAGTGCGCCTGCCGACCACAAGGGCGGCGGTAGTATATAAAGGCTGCCCCCCTTCTCGCGCCCCACTGATGCATCATTTCCGGGTCAGGTGTCTGTCTGCGCAGAGTGGCGACAGAGTGCTCCGTGCACCGTGCTCCGTTTGCTCTTTGGTCCTCTCAACCGGTGGTAAGTGTTCTCCCTCTCCATGTTAGACCGAACAATATTCTGTGGCTAATGTTATTGTGGTCACAGGTAGATGTCTTCCTGCCGTGTGGGTCTTTCTCTCCCTCCCTCTCCCTGTGCAGGTTTGACCTGGGAAACAGGTACGTGACTTTAAAACTAGCTTCCAAAAAGCTTTGACGTGTAGCTTGGCAATGCTAACTTTATGTTCATTGACAGGGAATGCTCATCAGCTGGCCGAAATCCACAGGTGGTGATTGATGTGACAGCACTCAGTTGATTGGGGCCACTGCTGCTTTGCCTGCTTTGACTGCAACTTTCCTATCCCAAGTGGCGTTGTCGGTAGGATAGGAAACCATAACGCCACACTTGGCGTTGCTGGCAGGATTCACTCTCCTAACGGCAAGGACGTGTGTTCCCGGGGTGTTTTTAGTTTTTTTGTTTGTTGGTGCACTAATGTCTGTCTTGTAGGCATTTGGGAGAGTTTAAGGGGACAAAGCAGCAGTGGTTTCCAGTGGATCCTCATGCCAGTCTGGTGAGGTCTGGTAGAGCAGGTCCGACGTGGGTGACAGTTTTTGGGTTTTGACTGTAGCTATGGAGGAGGACTTAGTTAACTCAGTTAAAGGCTGACAATGAGCGGCTACAACAGGAACAGGCTGGCTCTTGTGACTTACCGTCTACCTCTGTTGTGCCACCTACTGCCCCTTTCACGTCCAGCGTCCCTGTATCAGAGAGGCTGGTGTTTGTACCTCGTGATCGGAAGTGTCCTGTTTTTAGGGGAAGAACAGGTATGGGGTTGAGTGAGTGGAGAGAGGAAATCGAGGCGTGTATGAGGTCCCGGCGGTTATCCCAGTCTGACCGGGCGTTTTTCCTGTTTGACCACTTGTGAGGTGAGGCTAGGGAGGAGCTAAAGTATTGTTCTAGCGCGGAGAGAGAGGACCCCGGTAGGGTATTGGCCATTTTACAGAAGCTGTACGGGTGTGCAGAGTCTTATGTTGCTTTGCAGGAGGCTTTCTTCTCATGAAAACAGCAAGAGGGAGAGACTCTTCAGGAATTCTCCCTCACTTTGATGGGCCTCATGGAGAAGGTGAAACAGCGTGCAGCTACTGGTGTGCCAAATGCAGAAGCCCTTTTGCGAGACCAATTTGTTGAGCATGTGCTGGACAGTTCCCTGCGTCGCGAGTTGAAGCAGTTAGTGCGTAGACAGCACAATCACACCCTGCTTGCTGTCAGAGCAGAGGCAATTCAGTGGGAGCTTGAAGGTCTGCCTGGCGGTGTGAGGGGCCGCAGTCATTCCGTCCCCTCAGTGCTTGGTGTCCAGTATGGTGTCCAAGGTAACCCAAAGGGTGTTGTCCCCCCCCCCCCACCCCCTGTGTCAGAGATGAGGGAGATGCTGCAGCGTCAGCAGGAGCAGCTTAATAAGCTTACTGAAAGTATTATTCTGCTGCAGGTCTCTCACCAGCACAGACATCCACCTCGTACCGGTCCGCTGATATGCAGGCGCTGCAATCAGCCCGGCCATTTTGCCAGGGAGTGTCGAGCGCACGTTCCTCACTCACAGCCACAGTCTAATTCGGGTGGGCAGTTTCTCATCCGGGTCGGAAAACTAGTACCCACCGAACTGCAGAGCCACAGTTTGGGAGGGGTCGATACTGGCTCACAAGTTGCCCCAAGTAGCTCAGAGGTTTCTGAGCTGATTGCGTCGTGTCCCCATGTAGTTGTAGACATAGGTGGAGTAAAGGTTCCTTGTTTGGTGGATACCGGTTCTATAGTGTCTACTATTTCTGAGAGCTTTTTCCACCAGCATTTTGAGCCTTGGGGTCAGGATCGCCTTCGATCGTGTCATTGGCTACAGCTGAGAGCTGCTAACGGTCTGGCAATCCCCTATATCGGCTACTTGGAGCTAGAGGTACAGCTTTGTGGCAAAGTGATGCCCCACTCTGGAGTTCTGGTTGTGAGAGATCCCCCTGGTGGTGTTCCGGCTCAAGTGCCTGGTATTCTGGGCATGAATGTCATCCGTAAATGCTACCAAGAGCTCTTTGGGCAGCATGGCCTAACCTTGTTTTCTCAGCCCTGTGTTTCTGAGGCTCCGGGGCAGATTGTGCGAGCACTGCAGCAGTGTTATTATGCGGAGGTTCCTCAGGATAGTCCAGGAAGAGTAAAAGTCAGGGGTAAAAGGGTTTGGCGGATTCCTGGTGGAGTCATGAAGATCGTTGCAGCCACGTGCTCTGAACAATTCTCTGCCTCCACAGTGTTGTTTGAGCCCTTGGGAGTCTGGGTTGCCGAGTGGCTTGCTTGCTTCTCCTGCCCTGGTTCAAGTAGTTGGGGGCACAGCCTACATACCAGTGGTTGATGTCGGCTCTGTTGAGGCTGTGCTGCACCCCCGCACAGTTATTGGCACCCTGGGCCCCGTCAATGTCATCAGCCTTCCTGCAGGAGTAACTGAGGTGCCGTCGGATAGGGCGACCATGTCCTCTCATACAGTTTCCCCTACTGTACCACAGCAGATGGGAGAGATGGACCTGTCGTTCTTGCCCGCTGATCAGCAGAGTCAGGTGAGGTCTCTACTTGGGCAGTACGCTTCTGTCTTTTCGGCTCACGATGGGGATTTGGGTTGTACTGACCTCATCTCCCACGACATCCCATTGGTTGATGACACACCGGTCAGGCAACGCTATAGGCGTATTCCACCTTCGTATTATGAAGTGGTAAAGGAGCACATTAATCAGCTGCTCTCATCAGAGGTCATCCGGGAGAGCAGCAGCCCCTATGCCTCCCCCATCGTGTTGGTGAAGAAAAAGGATGGTAGTCTGCGCATGTGCGTTGACTACAGACAGCTAAATAGTAGAACCAGGAAAGATGCCTTTCCTCTACCAAGCATAGAAGAGTCCCTGGATGCGCTATCTGGTGCCTGCTGGTTCTCTACCCTGGACCTGGCCAGTGGTTATAACCAAGTACCAGTTGCCGAATCAGTTCGGGCAAAGACTGCTTTTTGTACGCCATTTGGTCTATTTGAATGGAACCGGATGCCTTTTGGGCTCTGTACCAGTACTTTTCAGAGACTAATGCAGCGTATATTTGGGGATCGGCAGTGCCAGTCTCTGTTGTTGTACCTTGATGATATCGTCGTGTTTTCTTCAACAGTGGAACAGCACTTGGAGCGGTTAGAAGTAGTGCTAAGCCGACTTCAAACCGAGGGCCTCAAGGCCAAGCTAAGTAAATGTTCATTCTTTCAGAAGGAGGTCCTTTACTAGGGCCATGTGATTTCTGGCGAGGGTGTCTCTACCAATCCGAGGAAAATTGAAGTGGTAGCCAATTGGCCGATTCCCACTACCGCCTCGGAGCTGCAGTCTTTTCTTAGTTTCGGCAGTTATTACCGGCGTTTTGTGGAGGGCTTTGCTGAGCTAGCAGCCCCCTTGCACAAGGTTGTGGTTGAGGTCGGCCATGCTAAGAATGGTAAGAGGTCTGAGCGTGGGTTCATCAGGTGTTGGACTGACGACTGTCAACGGAGCTTCCAAGCACTGAAAGCTAAGCTCACCACTGCACCGGTGCTGGCTTATGCAGATTTTTCCCTCCCCTTCATTCTGGAGGTTGACGCGAGTCATTGCGGTTTGGGAGCTGTGCTCTCCCGAAGAGCAATCGGGAAAGGTAAGACCGATAGCCTACGCTAGTCGAGGCTTGAGGCCCACGGAAAGAAACATGTTGAACTACAGCTCCATGAAGCTTGAGTTTTTGGCCCTCAAGTGGGCCATGACCAATAAATTTAGGGAGTACTTGTTGGGCAATAAGTGTGTGGTTTATACTGACAACAATCCCCTTAGTCAACTGTCCTCTGCTAAATTGGCTGCTACTGAGCAGCGATGGGCAGCCCAGCTTGCCTCATTCGACTTCGAATTGAAGTATCGATCTGGGATGAGTAACAAAAATGCTGATGCCCTCTCCCGTCAGCATCCCCCAGGTCCTCAGGATACCCAAGTGATGCTCCCTGGTACTGCAATACCTCAGCCTTTGCAGCAAGCCTTGGGGTCGAGACCGATAGAGGTGACCCAAGCTGCCATTGTAGCATTGCCACAACACACCCCTTCTGAGATGTGTGCCTTTCAGCGGGCTGATCCTGTTATCCAGTAGCTGTTGGAATTTTGGGACCCAAAGCGGCGTCCCAGTCCTGAAGAAAGGGCACGGTTGTCCCGGCCCACGCTGTCTCTCCTTCGACAGTGGGGCCGTCTGGTCGAGAAGGATGGAATCCTTTATCGCCAGATGTTCTGCTCCGATGGTGCGGAGGCTGTGATTCAGCTGTTGCTCCCTGGTACACTGAAAAGTGAGGTTTTGACCCAAGTCCACCAAGAACATGGTCATCAGGGAGTAGAGCGGACACTGGCGCTCCTCCGGTCTCGGTGTTATTGGCCTGGCATGTCTTCGGATGTGGTCCAGTGGTGTCAGTGTCCCTAACGAAGTCCTTGCCATAGACTACACTGCTTTAGAGCCTGCCCAGAATGGGGTGGAAAATGTCTTGGTGATGACAGATGTCTTCAGTAAGTATACAATAGCCATACCCACCCGAGATCAACACGCCCTTACGGTGGCTAAGGTTTTGGTGGCAGAGTGGTTTTACAAGTTCGGTGTCCCTGCCCGATTGCATTCTGACCAGGGCCGTAACTTCGAAAGTTCCCTCATTCAACAGCTTTGTGGTTTGTACGGTGTTGTAAAAACCCGCACTACCCCATACCATCCAGCTGGGAATGATCAGTGTGAGCGGTTCAACCGAACCCTCCACAACTTGCTGCGCACACTGCCTGTGTCTCGCAAGCGGGACTGGAATGCATGCTTGCCCCAGGTGTTATACTGTTATAACACCACACCCCATCAGGCTACTGGAGAATCCCCCTTTTTCCTAATGTTTGGTCAGGACCCTAGGCTTCCGGTGGATTTCTTGTTGGGTAGAGCTGAGAGTCCAGTTGGTGGAACAGTCCATGAGTGGGTTCTGGAGCATCAGGCTTGACTACGGGTGGCATTTGAAGGTGCAAGGGAACGCTTGCAACATGCGGCCGACCGCAGGAAGCAAACCCATGATAGACATGTTAAGGACCTGCCACTGGGTGAGGGTCAGTTGGTGTTCTTGCGTGACTTCAGTGCCATCTTCCACTGCCAGTGGGATAAGTGTCTGTTGCTAATCCTCCCTCTGTCGTGTCTAATTCAGTCTCTGCATGTTTTCGACCTTGGGGCTAATTCATAGCGCGTGCATTGATTTGTCCATCGTCTGGGGGCGTCGATGCAAGAACTGGGGGGTAGAATGTAGCAGTATGGAAATAGGATTGTCCTGCTACAGTTAACTGCGCCTGCCGACCACTAGGGCGGCGGTAGTATATAAAGGCTGCCCCCCTTCTCGCGCCCCACTGATGCATCATTTCCGGGTCAGGTGTCTGTCTGCGCAGAGTGGCGACAGAGTGCTCCGTGCACCGTGCTCCTTTTTGCTCTTTGGTCCTCTCAACCGGTGGTAAGTGTTCTCCCTCTCCGTGTTAGACCGAACAATATCATGTGGCTAACGTTATTGTGGTCACAGGTAGATGTCTTCCTGCCATGTGGGTCTTTCTCTCCCTCCCTCTCCCTGTGCAGGTTTGACCTGAGAAACAGGTACGCGACTTTAAAACTAGCTTCCAAAAAGCTTTGACATGTAGCTTGGCAATGCTAACTTTATGTTCATTGACAGGGAATGCTCATCAGCTGGCCGAAATCCACAGGTGGTGATTGATGTGACAGCACTCAGTTGATTGGGGCCACTGCTGCTTTGCCTGCTTTGACTGCAACTTTGCCTGCTTTGACTGCTGCTTTGCCTGCTGCTTTGACTGCTGCTTTGCCTGCTGCTTTGACTGCTGCTTTGCCTGCTGCTTTGGCTGCTGCTAACTGCTGCTAACTGCAACTTAGTCTGCTGCTACATGTAACCTTGTATGTAACTTTCTGCACTGTTAAATGCTGTTAAGTGCACAGTTTGGTCTCCGCCGTTCGTAGAACGAATCTGTGTGCTTTAAAAGGTCTTGGGCCTATCCCAAGTGGCGTTGTCGGTAGGATAGGAAACCATTCGCTGTCCCGCTATCATGTCCGGGGAGCATCTTGTTGGCAGCACAGTCTATATAGTTTCATATTTAGTATGTTCTATTTGAAACATTAAATGCGTTCAAATCGCATCTTATGTACAGTAGATCACATTTTGCCAACCGGCGCAGGAGGAATTTGGAAAAATATGTGCACAACAAAATTGCCTTTAAAAAATCTGCCATGTCATTTTACAATACATTTGTGTTTTGTGAGACTTTATACGTTATACAATGCATTTTAGACGGCTGAAGGGACGGCAACAATTGGTCTGAGCTGTTTACACCGAAAACCATCCAGCTTTCAATTGCAAATCAAGGTTGAAATCCCGAGCGGTGCTCACTGGGACGGTATGCATGAAGATTGATGCCACTTCCATGTTAGACCAAGCACTGACTTTCTAGAATCCTTGCTGCATTGGGTAAATAAATAGAGCGGCACAAACAAACAATACGTGCTGTTGTTTGATTATTACATTGATTCGAAAACAACAAGATCTACATAGCAAGGTCAATATTTTTGGTAGCTCTGTAGCTGCTAGTGGGATTTTACACCTTTCTTCAGAATGAGGGTAGCTGTTTCTCTTGTTTGCAGTCTTTCTGCTGACCTAAACTAAGCCTTCTGTCTTCACATTTAATAGACAGACAATGTTCTGTTTTGTAATCATTATAAATAAGAAGTTGATTATTACACATCTGTAAAGCTGACTGTGTGACAACCTGATGAACAATCCAATATTCACTCTTCTTCTAACTCCGTTTTGCTCTTGAACAACTCTTTGTTGAAATCACTGGCTATTCAAACTTGTTTTTTTTCTGCCTGCATATTTGCCAGATGAGATTGGCGAGAAGGAACCAAGACAGTAATGATTGGAAATAGAAAAACCAAAACAATCAGATACTGTTGATAGCTCCGCTCCATTGAGCTGCTCGGAACAGTCAAGTGTTAATTATCTGCAGGTTTTTCATGACAAATGTAATGTTTCGCCACTTTAATAATTAAATGTTTCAACTTAGAGGGCTTGGATTCTTCCATCCATTCCGGTGATGCGACACTGTACATTCTTGCTGGAGGTTACAGTCCGTGTGATTTTCTCAGTTTATCTTCAAAAAGACAGAATGTGTCATTGTTGTGTCATGCATCCGGGAGAAAACCAGTCAATGATGCAGAGAAACTGGACTGCATTGGTGCCACATCTCTGACAGACACACAAAGGGCTGCCACGGTGCACCTGTGTCACAACAAACCGCTCCTGCATGACCCTCATTCTTTCTTCTTTTTTTCCTCTTCCTCGCTAATCTGCCCTTCTTACGCCTCTGTCCTTTTTTACCTCAAGAGTTGGGTAGAGAGACAACACGTATGGGTTATTGTGACCTGTATAGGCAGCGCCACGCATTAGCATCATAGTCAAGGGGCACATTTCATCGCCTAGACATTCTCATTGCACATTTCTTGTATTTCCCCCATCACATGACCTTGCTTTCACAGATCCCCAGCAGTACAGTGGGACGACAGTGTCCCCTATGGGCAGAGTTGAGACCCACACTCTACCCCATCAGGCGCGGGTGGTCTAGTTGGGGCGGCGCTGTGCAGGGGAAAAGATATAAACTAAGCCTGCTGTCTTCACATTTAATGAACAGAAAATGTTCCAACTACTACGCCCTCTGTGGTGGAGGCGGAGCTGGAGGCGGAGGAGGGATCATCGTCAATTGGCCTGGTGGACGTCACTGAGGTAGTCAAACAACTCCGCAGTGGCAAAGCCCTGGGGATTGATGAGATCCGTCCAGAGATGCTAAAAGAAATGGGTGTTGGGGGGTTGTCTTGGATGACACGCCTCTTCAACATTGCGTGGAAGTCTGGGACAGTGCCAAAAGAGTGGCAGACCGGGGTGGTGGTACCCCTCTTCAAAAAGGGGGACCAGAGAGTGTGTGCCAATTACAGGGGTATCACACTACTCAGCCTCCCGGGTAAAGTCTACACTAAGGTGCTGGAAAGGTGGGTTCGGCCGATAGTCGAACCAAGGATTGAAGAGGAACAATGCGGTTTTCGTCCTGGACATGGAACATCGGACCAGCTCTTCACTCTTTCCAGGATCATGGAGGGGGCTTGGGAGTATGCTCATCCAGTCTACATGTGTTTTGTGGACTTGGAGAAGGCGTATGACCGGGTCCCCCGACAGAAACTGTGGGAGGTGCTGCGGGAACACGGGGTAAGGGGGTCCTTGCTTGGGGCCATCCAATCCTTGTAGGCCCAAAGCGAGAGCTGTGTTCGGGTGCTCGGTAGAAAGTCGAAGGCGTTTCCAGTGGGGGTTGGCCTTCCCCAGGCTGCGCCTTGTCACCAATCTTGTTTGTGGTATTCATGGACAGGATATCGAGGCGTAGTCGGGGGGAGGAGGGTCTACAGTTCGGGGGGCTGCGGATCTCATCGCTGCTTTTTGCAGATGATGTGGTCCTGATTGCATCTTCCGTCTGTGACCTCCAACTCTCACTGGAGCGTTTCGCAGTCGAGTGTGAAGCGGTCGGGATGAGGATTAGCACCTCTAAATCTGAGGCCATGGTTCTCAGCAGGAAACCGATGGATGGCCTACTCCAGGTAGGGAATGTGTCCTTACCCCAAGTGAAGGAGTTCAAGGACCTCTGGGTCTTGTTCACGAGTGAGGGGAAGATGGAGTGTGAGTTTGGCTGGAGAATCGGAGCAGCGGGGGCGGTATTGCACTCGCTGTACCGCACCGTTGTGACGAAAAGAGAGCTGAGCCGGGAGGCAAAGCTCTCGATCTACTGGTCAATCTTCGTTCCTACCCTGACCTATGGTCGTGAAGGATGGGTCATGACCGAAAGAACTAGAACACGGGTACAGGCGGCCGAAATGGGTTTCCTCGGGAGAGTGGCTGGCGTCTCCCTTAGGGATAGGGTGAGAAGCTCAGCCATTCGCGAGGAGCTCGGAGTGGAGCCGCTGCTCCTTTGCAGGACGTTCACAATCTCTGTTCTCCGTGCAGACCGATTAATACAGTCAGTCAGATGACAAGCAAATAGACATTGTGGAGTTCAAAAGAACCAGAAAGAGAATTGGCAATCGTTCACTTTTCATACTGTAATTACACAGTCATTGCTCTTTGACAAGTAAGGGACATGAAATCACAATTCAGGGATTGAAATTGTCATTTGTAACAGTAATTGACACTAATAAGACAATTTTTCCGTCTTTCCCCTCGGATAATATGCTAATCAAAATGTGAAGTATTAAAGATGACACTAACCGGCGTGATAAGCAGATAATGAAAGACAGGAGGCAAGTGTGAAAGTGATTGACAACTCCCACTAATAAGTTCCTGTTCATTAGAGCATACAAACTGTACCCTCTTTCTGTCTTGTCTGTCAAAGGGAGCGTTTTGACTGCATCCTCAAAGAAAAAGCATTTATATTTTAAGAACCACGAAGCCAGTTATTAGCCTCTTTATCAATGGATCAGAAATGAACTATTACAGGCTGGTGTCAGCCTCTACTTGACTCTTTATTTAAAAATAGATGGCACTTTCTATAACGGTTACATTTGTTTTTCTGACATTTTCTTGTGTCTGGGAGGATGTTTTCACTGCCTCTCACAATGTTGGTGGGCGGACTCACAAATATGACATACTTGATCTCTCCCACCCTCTTTCTCCCTTTTGCCGTTCCACCAGTGGACGTCTCCGACCCCGTCGACCCTCATCCGCCCTGAAACAAGCAGAAAAATAGATCCATGAAATGAGCTAAATACTAAACTCTCCTTGCGACGTGTCTCACTTCAAAAGAGAAGTGTGACTAAAAAACAAAACAAAAAGAAAGTTGCAAAACGGGCAAAACTCGGGCTATAATGAGAAATGTGCGACTACAGTTCGCTGCTGATGGCCGTATTAATCTTACTGCAATAAACTCTGGTCAGCCATTCACAGGAAGGCACCGAGCTTGGTTTAGGCTCCAAATTACACCCTGGGGGCAATTTGCCCTTTAAAAAGCCGATGGCAAACTGCTGCAAAGAAGGAAGGAATGAGCACCTGTGTTGCAAATAGGCAGCAGACGGGCTGCGGGTAGCGCTCGAGGCAACTTGTCCTGTAGCCGTTGCAGGTAGGAGCAGGTGAGATCAGGGGTGCTACGTTTTGGCATTAGGAGTCTGGCAATCTGGCGTCCACGAGGTAAATAACTCAACTGCAGTTCTGGGAGAAATTTGACATACTTTCTAACAGTCGTATCCCCGCTTGTGTCTATTATGCAGTTTAATGCTGCTCAAAGTCACTTCAGTCGCTTTAACTCCGTCTGATCATTATCAGCGTGCAGGGCAGCAGTTACCAGGTCACAAAGTTAAATACATTTTTTTATGACACATTCGCTGCTCCATAGATCCGGTTTATGTAATCTACACGGTGTTGAATTTGAGAGATGTAATCTGCATTTTGAGAGGTGCAAACTGGAAAACTAAAAAAACTGGGCAAACATGTTTTGAGGAATTTGAAGGGCAAAAAAATACGACCTTCACGTTTCCTTTGTTTACTAGTGAAGCTGTGCAGTGTGCAAAGGCGGATTTGAATGGAAACATGATTTTATCTTTTGGACAGTTGAACAGTCGTGGCATTGACTTAGCTCTTTAACACATGTCCTGTTTTTTTGGGATGTTCTCTTTTTAAGGCAGCACAAACTTGTCACAAAAATGTGACACAGGGAAATGCACACACATACATATCACCTTCCATTTTACACACACTTCATGTAGTGTTATTGTGACCAGGTGAGGACCGCCATAGCGCTCTCAGTAAAAACTAAACTGAACTTCAAAAATAATCATTCCTCAAACAGACGCTATGTGTGAACTCAACAGTGAAGTTGACTTGCTAACTGAAAGAAATCCTTGTGGTAGATAACTAATTAGAGACACTTTTAAACCGGTAACCCCCGACAGATGCATTTCACATCTGCGCCCTTGTCAAGTACACAGACGTCACTGTCTTCCAACAACTGCTTTTGTAGTGAAAGAATTCTCCCCGGGCATTTTACAGAAGGTTGTCAGCACATAATTTATCATGACGAAATAAGTAAAACAAATGTGGTGCAGGGGAAATTTTCTCTCTGACGGTTAAACACTATTTTAAGCAACTCAAAAAAATACTTAAAGCAACAGAACGTTTTCCTTTGTCATCCAGTGTGTGTCTGGATCCATGCCTTTGTTGGTGCACCCTCACGGGTCCTTTGAGGATTGCGTCTCTACTTGAGTTTGTGAGGTAGGAGGGAACAGTGCCAGGAAGATATAAAAGTTGTGTGAGGTGTGTGTGTGTGTGTGTGTGTGTGTGTGTGTGTGTGTGCGTAGGTGTGCATTATGCAAATACCTGCTTGCTATGACCCAGGCCAGGTAGCCAATTGGTGCAGAATAAGGAAGTTGGGAGTATAAAAAAAACACTGCGGGGCAGCACCTAGTTTGTCTGCAACCTTTCATCTGGTAATGAAAGAACTGGAAAGCAAAAGACTCACTTCGTCCCACTGTGAACACTAGTCCTTTAGATTACTGGAACTCCAGAAATAAGCATTGATTTCAAGTCAGCCGTTGTGAAAGTGGAGCTTTATCAGGCCGGATCAGACCCCTTCTATTCCTCTGGTAAGTTGCCATATTGGCGCCGGGCAACTAGCAGCGATTTTCACAATAAGTCAAACTAAATTCTTCAAATATATCTGTTGAATCCTCAAATATTGTTTGGATTAGTTTCTTTTATCCCCGTGGGTTTAAACTTCTTATCTCACTTGTGTCTTATGTTGTAGCGAGATGGTGAGTGGTTTATTAACTCTGGTATCGTCTCACTTAAATATTTATCCAGCATGTAACAAATACAGTATACGTTTGGTGTAATGAAATGTAAAACAATGCATTAACCTCAATAAATTCTCCTGAAATCTAAATATTTAGTGCAATTTTACAGGGTCAACCCTTCTTCTCTTCTCTTCTGCTCCGGCTAATGTTGTTGCAGAAAGACTGCATTTGTCATTCGATATTGGCATCAACCTCAGTTTTCATTTAAGTTTTAGTTGACAGGTAAAATAAAAATAAATGAAGAGATTCAATTATAAATGGACATGCAGTTGCGTCCAATGCTGTGATAAGGCAACAATAACCAAAATGAAACCTACAGTCATGTTGATAAGCTCTGTTTATCTCCTGACGTCAATCCCATTATACATGCACTGGAGGGATTTTTCACCACGGCTCAGCTAAAGGGTTACTGATCCATAACCTTAACTGTGTGTTTGTCTCTTTTCTAAACAAATTCTACGTTACATACTTGCTGCCTGGTTGAT
Source organism: Gasterosteus aculeatus (assembly GCF_964276395.1). Taxonomy (NCBI): domain Eukaryota; kingdom Metazoa; phylum Chordata; class Actinopteri; order Perciformes; family Gasterosteidae; genus Gasterosteus; species Gasterosteus aculeatus. The sequence goes on along the minus strand of NC_135709.1, from coordinate 16,350,868 downwards.
ACGATACCTGCATGTCAGTGTAGACGGGGTTGATGCACAGCAGCAAGTGTTTTGTTTAGCAGGTTTTCCACGAGGAGCTGGTCTGCCGTTGGATGTTAGCATGTGTCACATACTTCCTTGGAAAATCTTATTCTCTCTCAGGGCTGTTGACATTTGGTAGTTGTAAGAATGAAAGCGCGAAACTTTAAGTCGCTTGCCTCTATGTCTCATTTGTTAGGCTGGCAGAGTAGTATCTAGAATTAAAATGTGTAATGGGGCTTGGCGTAATTTTATTTATAACGTGGTGATAAAGATATGGCAACCTTCTTCCAGAGAACAGGTGTGGGTCGCTAGGAAGTAATTACACATTTTGTATTGCCAAATGAAATGGGTGTTAACCAGTGACAGATGTATGACTAGAGCTCAATAACATTTACACCAAAAGAAAGGTTATTGCTCTTATTCTGATCCAATAGAATTCTCGTCCAGTTTAAAAGACGTAAAGTTGACTTATCAAAACTCAAAATGTTTGTTCAGAAGTTGGAAAAGTTTATTGTCTAAGCATAAAAAGGATGATTGAATGTAAACGGTGTGTCAGTTATGACTCGGCTTTTGTGCTGGTGAATCACTTCTCTAATGTTTCGAATTCCTTTCTACAGTAAATCTCTCCCGTGCGGCCTCAGCCCTCTGGGCCATGGTATATCTGAGTGTCGCGGCTACAACATGAGCATATCTCCATTCACCACCCTGGAGAGCCCACTGACGTCTTCCTGGAGCCCCACCAACTCCTACCCTGATGGTGAGGCCGCTGAGCGCCACTCACACGCTCTTCCTTAGGCCTCTTCTAAGCCTCAACGGCATAAAATCTTCAATTCAATCAATTATTAACAAGGAATTCAGCTCATCAAAGTTAAATTCGCTGATGCTCGTGAGGTGCTTTTCTTCAATTGCTTTCAAACGTAACCCCTGACGTCCGTCTCCAGTTGCCACGTGGATGTCCGGCTACTCGAACCGCCTGTGGCCTCGCGACCCCCAGCCCCAGCTCTGGAGCAAGTTCCAGGTGTGGGAGTGGCTGCAGCAGGTCATGGACATCAACCAGATCGATGCCTCCAGCGTCCCCTTCCAGAACTTCGACATGGACGGCCATCAGCTGTGCGGCCTGAGCTACCAGGACTTCATTCACGCTGCGGACAGCGCGGGACCCGTCCTCTTCCACAGCATCACGGAGCTCAAGTGGAGCGGTGCGTCCCAGAGAGTCTGATGGGGGGGGAGGACAATTAGTTGCAGTAAGAGAGGAGCCGGGTGACTCGAGTTGAGTCTTGCTGAAGGAGCCAGTCAGGGGTCACGCTGCGAGTGATTAAAGCGAGGCAGATGATGGATTTGTTGTTGGCGCTGGTTGGAGTAGGTCTCCTAACAAAAGCGCACAGGGGGGTTTGAAGCTGGAGACACAAGCTGTTTTTTTTAATTAGAGTTTGAGGCGTTCACGGGCCCGAAGCTTCCCCCCTTTTGTGTTTTTAACTGGAGCTACTTTGTGAGAAATGTGGCCGAGAGGGAATTAAAACAATAATAACATTCAAGGTTAATAATATGTTGTGAGTGACGGCAGTGGATTGTAATTGACCTGATGTCTACTGTTAATGGCATTTTGAAACACAAAAGGCAGAAGACCAGGCAAAACAGGTTTAAACTCCAGGTCGTGGTGACATTTGAGGTGAACAAAACTGGAGCACAATGCTGCTGTTGTTGTTGCTGCGAGCCGAGAGACAAAAGTTCAGCTCAGTTTCCTGGTGCGTGATGCTACATTTTATACATGAAACGTTTCAGTAGTAATGAACATGGAGACTGGATGGAGAGATCCTCCTTGTTAAAAAGAAAACATACAGTCCACTCTGCTCACATGAAGGACAGGTGTTTGACGTGCGCTTTCGAGTACATTTTGCCGCTTGTTTGCCTTGAAAATACAGAACCGTGAGGTTTTAGGTATCTGCGTTTATATATATATATATATATTTATATAAATCATAAAGCAACACAATATTTGTTTGTGCTAAATCTGCAGAATATTTCCTGACTACTTGACAGTGTCACATTATAGTGGCCTAAAGACGTTATTGTAGAGCTAAATAATCGCTAATGACTTGATTTGACCTGATAAATATCGTACTTACTTCTTTCCCATCTCTGCAGGCCAGTGCCACGTGGAATTAGGGCACCTGGAGCTCAAACCAGAACGTAAGAGTTAATTAAACAACTTGTTTTTCCAGACGATAAAGACTAAGGTGTTGGCACAGACAGGCGTGTCAAGACTTCACCCGTTTACTTAGATGTGATCTCTTCATTATCCCTTTCCCATTGTCTTTGTGCCCTTTACAGTAGACTTCTCCTGTTCGTTTTCTGAGGTCAGCTATCCACCTGCAGGTAATGTAAAAATATCAGCCGGCTGCCTTGTTTTGTCTCGTGCTTCTTTTAGAGTGAATTACGTAACAAATGAACGAAATCCATTTTTTCTCTTTTAGACTTGTACAGTCCCTCCCTTCCCCCCATTGCCCCCATCGCATCCCTCACCCCTTCCAGCCCCGGTGAGGAATGCACAAGTTATACAATACAACAAGGTATTCAATGGAACCCCAAAAATACGTTTTACAAATGAAAAAAACTGAATAAACAAAATAGATTGAAGATTCAACAGTATTTTTTATTCTTTTTCTCAGATATTAAACGGTCTTTAAGTCGTCAGGTCAAAAAACACAGTGAGTTATTCAAACACATGTTTTGTATTTGTACATGTTATATTATTTCCCATTGAACCTGCTTCCTTTGCCAACAGACCCGAGGGGGATCCACTTGTGGGAGTTCATCAGGGACATTCTGCTGAACCCGGAATGGAACTCGGGCCTCATCAAATGGGAGGATCGGGCGGAGGGGGTTTTCCGCTTCCTTAAGTCCGATGCGGTGGCACAGTTATGGGGCAAGAAGAAGAATAACATCAGCATGACCTATGAGAAACTAAGCCGGGCAATGAGGTAAACGTGCAGCTGTTGCACAAGTAGTAGTACAAATAAAAATAAAAAACAGAGCGTGAGTGTTGGAATTGGGATTAAATTCGAACCCATGCAATAAAATCAACATCCTTTATGGACACAAGGGCTTTATTTATACCAATAGTTTGAGAAATCTCATTTCACTGCATTGTTCCTAATTAAATGGACATACGCAGCTTATAATGCACTTGCTGTATTAAGAGGATAACTAACGGAGCTCGACCATTTTAAAACACATTTCCGTTTGTTGATTACTTACCGTAGAATAGACACATTTTGGATTTGCTTCATGTTTTCACCCTCCTCCTAAATTAACTGAAATGAGCTTCTCAGAAAATCTGCTAAATCACAGCTTTACATTCAAATGAGCTAATCTAATGATCTTAATTTCAATGTGGTGCAAACCAACGGGAACCTCAAAATGTGCCCACAGGTATCGTCACTGTGACCACAAAGCTGATTTTCTATTTACGGTCGTGCAGAAGATTTTGCAAGCATGATGCAATCACCAAAGCGATTGTTCTCTGATAACAAAAGTTGTAAAGGAACAACAACCAATCTAACTTTGTTTACTTTCTTTTGATATCACGTGATTGAATGCAAAGGAAATTTTTATGTTTTGTGAGGAAATGTATTATGCGTAGAAGAGAAAAAGTCAAATAACACAATTACATATAACTCATTTCATGACGACCTTGAATCAAAAAAGAATTAAGCCAAATCTTACTCTGTTTTTATACGTTCATTTGATACTTGATTGAGTAGACATAATAAGGTTACAATTCTGTGACCCATTTGTGTTTTTTGCATTGAACAACAATGGAAAAATATACATTGTTGGTTTCAGTTTTTTTTATTAGATCTGTTGATCAATTGAAAGCTGCGGAATGGCACCAGATTCACACTGGATTTTTGTATAACATTTGCAAAACACACATACTATATGATCTGCAATGAATTCCTTGTGAATTTGTCTGTTCACCTCTTTCAGATATTACTACAAAAGAGAGATCCTGGAGCGAGTGGACGGACGCAGACTTGTTTACAAGTTTGGAAGGAATGCAAGAGGATGGAGGGAGTCAGACATGTGAACATTTTGTTCATTTTTAGCTTTCTTTGATGTTTGATGCAAATATGATGTTATATTGTAGTTTTCACTGATTGTCTTTGATTAAAAAAAAAACATGTTTAAACAGTTTATACTATGTGGATAATGATACGTTTGCTTTGCTTTGGTATGATTATTTAATTTCATCCCTATTTGGTGATACTGATGTGTTCTTGATTGTGCTTTTTTACAATACCTTCTTATTGTAGCTGCGTGGCAGCAGTCAAACCTCACAAATGTTTGTTTACATAATATAAAACATTGAGGGGTCTATTTGTCAACTTTTTTTTCAAGTCCCAAACGAGCATGTGTTCATAGCGTTTAAAACACATGTGCCATCCGGATGTATGTTTTGGCTACTAGTACTGCAAAGTGTCCTTAAGGGAGGGATGTGGAAAAACCACAACTTACCAAATAAGAAACCAACTTTCCATAATCGGAATGAAATAGACAATGCGTAAAAATTTACATCTCACAATGATTGGTCTTATTTGGTTGGTTTTTACATTTTACATCCATTGAGCTCTATAGAAAATACATACATATTTATTATTGATTGATAAAAAATAAAGCTCATCGTTGTTTTTATTTAACAAAGTCGTGCACTTTGGGAGTCATTGTTTACACCAAGAAGAGGACAATTCTTTTGACTTTTAATTTCAAAGAAATGTTGCAAACCAATCATCAATCAGCAGTTTGATTTCAACACTTATCACCTATATTGCAGCTATTCTTGCCTGTCACACCATTGTTACAGTGTGAGACACGGCTCCGTTAACCGGTGGCCAGCGCCGTGCTGCAGGGAGACGGATAACATAACTGGGCTTCGATGGCTAGCGAGATAAAAGTAGTAGAAATTTAAAACTCCATTCTTTGGCCTGAATTCACAAGCAAATTTGGTCTAATCCCCACTAATGTGTCAGGCTTCTGTAATCCTCCTTTACATAGTAAGGCACTGATTGACATAAAGTTATTTTATTATCTTTCCTGACAGCTTCAAAATCCCTCCTCCCCTCTTTCAGTCTGTTTGCGCTGCTCTGAAACACAACATGGATGTCGCTAACCGACATTTGCATACTTCTGCCATATGTCACTATTAAGAAGTAATCTTCTAGTTTCAGGCCTGATCGAATTGCTGAATGATTGACATCTGGAAACCTACTCTGATTAGAGGACCTTGCTATAATTATTTTTTCCATTGCCTTCTGGATGAAATAAAGAAAATTGCGGGAGGAACAATGATATATTCAGCGACTGCTGCTGATTGGATTGATATAATGGCTTTTGATTGCCATATAGTTGTCTGACCGTATATGCAGCATGCTGGTAACGCCATTCAAACTGAAGTGCATATTCATTATATGCCATTGTTCAGATTCCATGTTGTTTCATAAAATCCCACTTGGTGGTTCCATTTGAGCAGAACTTGTCAAGACCCATATTATACATTTTTAACTGAGTTGGACACATTGCAAAAATCCATGATATGCTGACATCTGATTCAAATGACATATTAGCTGACGTATTTATGTGCTTTGATAGCATTTATGTGGAGTTTAGTGCTTGACTCACTGTGGCCTCTCACTCCAATGGTTCTTCAGAATCAACTGTAGGTGGGAGACGGATGGGTTTAGGAAAGCACCGTTGAACCCGTGTAACTCGTATATACAACACATGATTGTTGATCATTCATAACAGACACTGATGTTATTTAGGGAAACATGCACCCAAACCGGTTGTAATAGATCTTGGACAGAGCGAAAACACACGCAGCTGTGAAGAGATACTCAATCCAAGTGACTAACTGTATCAATGTTCGTTTGTTGCACATTGCACAACTATTATGATAAGGACAGTGCAGACAACTGTCTAAAGGTAATATTCTAGCAATATATGTTACACTGGGCTGCAGAGGTTAAATCGTTGCCTTTTTTTGCCAAAAAATAATATGAGATATTAGCCCACAACTGTCTTCATTTGTTTTTGCCAGGGGCTTATTTTCAGATTTGAATGAGCCACACAAAGCCTATTTTGTTATTTAAATGGCGTGCTAATTCAGTCAGAAAGATGCTGGAGGAGGAACATGAAAGTGAAAAAAAGATAGGTGGAACGTGAGCATAAAGACAGCTGGCTGGGATTTTGTATCAGTGTCTCATGCCTGCTCAGTTGGGCGATTGCGTTTCCTCAGTTTCATTTTTTCTTCTGCAAAGGTTATCTGCCATATTACTTGTGTAATGTGGTATGTGGGTGTGTCCCTTTAATGCCAAGTTCCTGGAAAGTGCTATTTGGAGACACATGTCTGCGTCTGCCTCACTTGATCACGGCCGTCAGAGCTAAGTTTTAACATCTTAACACTCAAGTGGACCTTTTAGGATTTCAGATCAATCTGAGAACTGAGTCACTTATTCAGCTCTAATTCTTTTAGGGGGAAATATGTTAATCACCCACAGAAATAACAATTTGACAGTCTGTGGGGCTGAAGAGGTTAAAAAGTAAACAAAGGTTGAAATCAAAATACAAATTTTAAATTCATATGACACAAAAACTAGTAATGAAGTCACTCTGCTCACATCGACAATTGATAATTGCGTGAAGAGGTGTATTTACATATTCATTAATGAGACAGAAACATGAGGAAGTATTGATGAAAAATATGTATTTTTATGAAGCCAATTTCCTTCTCTGAATTAATTTCTTCTTCCCTGTTCACATTAAATCAATTAGTCACGCAAACATTTTTTTGTTTGCACACCCTGTCGCAGAGAAAGTCCCATGTAGGCTCAAGTTACATATGCCTCTTTCATAAAGGAAAATAAAGTTCAAACACATGGTTATGTTGTAATATAAAACATATTTGTGAAAATAAATATTTTTTCTCACATTCAAACAGTTGTAAATTGAAAACATCCAATTCATTTTTAATTAAAAAAAAAGCTTGATAAATAACAGTTATATCACATCACAGAAATCTTGATCTACACAGTAATGGTAGTGGTGCACAATAGGTTCAATAAAAGAAACATCAAGTAGTGAAAAATCGGGCAACAATGTTTAAAATAGATTATATGTCTAGGAATGTAATTTACATGTATCTAACCATAGACTGTATGAAATAATTATAAATTATCCTGTTCACAGTAGCACTGTTAGGTTTTCCCCAGCAGATGGCGGTAGATCTGTCAGTCTGGAGGTTTTGACCAATTTCGAACGCAATAGAATAACAGTGTAAAGGACCTCGAAGGACCCAAATGAGTTACTATTTTTATGCCAGATCGTAAATAGATAACGTATTCTCTATGCAAAGTAAGCAGGTTTTAATTTATCAAAAATAAAACGAAACAGTATTTTATGGTTTATGATTAATCTCGAAAATAGATTTTCTTTTTGAAGTATGGATTTGTTTCTGTCGTTAGTTTATAAATGGGCACCTAAATAGACGCGTCTCACCGGCGGAGGACGACAACATGGCGGCCTCCTTGCGTCTGGGTCGTCAAGGGATTTTATTTGTCAGGATAATGTCAGACACTTGTTTCGATCACCGCGGATCCTTGGTGAGTCGCCATTGTGCTGTTGCCATCTCCTTCGCCAGATCAGCAGCCGCTGCCATTTGCTGCCATCGTTTCCTTAACTCCGTTAACCTCAAAACATTAACCATAATTTGTTAACTGTGCTATTGTTTTTTCTCTCTCCGTACACTAACGTTAACCAACACAAATATGTTTGAATGGACGGTCTGGCGTGTTGCATTTCCACCTGAGAAATGAGTCTTACATTTGACCTCCGATTACGTGAAATAAATACGCATCATAAAAGACGGCGGGATGTAATTTATTGACGTTAGCTGCTCTGCACGGGGGCATACGAGGGAAATAGTCTGGTGGTCCACGGCGGTTTCTCTCTCATTCAGGAATGGACACATGTTTAGATACAGTTTGAGGCACTGGCATTACTAACTAACAGTGAGTCAGTCACCATGGTAACTGAGCCTGTGAACATAACCTGGTCGGGAGCAGGTTTTCGCAACGCCACTTGGGATAGGCCCAAGACCTTTTAAAGCACGCGGGTTCGTTTCACTCAACAGGCAGGGGCGTGGTTCCCAGGTTACAAAAACATTTTTATTCAATAAATATACATTTCCGTAAAATCTAACATTCCTCACAAAATAAGAAAAGAAAACTAATCGCTAAGGCCCAATGGTGCGAAGCGCCGGTGAAGGGGAAGGAAAATAAATAGAACAAACTTAGAGAAAACCAAACCAGAGTTCACCCAGTGATAGCACAACAATCCAATGGGACACGACACACGAAGAAGACCACCACCACCCACACCACCGGCGCCACCACCAGCCTACAGCCGCTGGGAAGGATGACAAAAAAAGAAGGTTTACAAGAGGATTAAACCAAAAATTTACAACACAAAACAGAAAAAGAAAATAATTCACATAAAAATCATCCTAATCCCAAACAATTCACGTAACCCAAACAAAAAAAGAAAATAAATGGAACAAACCAAAAGAAATACAAAATAAACGATTAACTACTCAGCAAAGCAGCAGTCACAGTTGCAGGCAAAGCAGCAGTCACAGTTGCAGGCAAAGCAGCAGTCAAAGTTGCAGGCAAAGCAGCAGTCAAAGCTGCAGGCAAAGCAGCAGTCAAAGCAGCAGGCAAAGTTGCGGGAAAAGCAGCAGGCAAAGTTGCAGGCAAAGCAGCAGTCAAAGTTGCAGGCAAAGCAGCAGTCAAAGTTGCAGGCAAAGCAGCAGTCAAAGCAGCAGGCAAAGCAGCAGTCAAAGCAGCAGTCAAAGTTGCGGGCAAAGCAGCAGGCAAAGTTGCAGGCAAAGCAGCAGTGGCCCGAATCAACTGAGTGTTGTCACTTAAATCACCCCCGGTGGATTTCAGCCAGCTGATGAGCATTCCCTGTCAATGAACATAGGGTTAGTATTGTCAAGCTACAAAGACTCTTGGAAGCTAGTTTAAAGTCAAGTACCTGTTTCCCAGGTCAAACCTGCACAGGGAGAGGGGGGGGAGAGAAAAACCCACACGGCAGGAAGACATCTACCTGTGACCACAATAACATTAGCCACAGAATATCGTTCGGTCTAACACGGAGAGGGAGAACACTTACCACCGGTTGAGAGGACCCAAGAGCAAAAAGGGGGACGGGGCACGGAGCACTCTGTCGCCACTCTGTGCAGACAGACACCCGACCCGGAAATGATGCCTCCGTGGGGCGCGAGAAGGGGGGCAGCCTTTATATAGTACTGCCGCCCTAGTGGTCGGCAGGCGCAGTTAACTGTAGCAGGACAACCCTATTTCCACACTGCTACACTTCAATACGAGAGAGAATTAAATGTATTGTCATTTCCATAACTACTTGTTTAAACGGTATCGTTTTTCTTTACAGTCCATCAAATATGTACATAACCTCACCCGTCCTCATACAAGTAACGTCACTCATCGTGGACATGCTCTCACGTCAAAGCTCATCCTTTGTGTAGTATTACTGTTTTGCCTTTACAACATTATAATATTAGTAACGCTGCTGTGTGTAGAGCCGTGAGAAACGTGTTCATCGCTCTGAAACGTCTTTTAAACCTTTTTGTTCCCCGGAAACAAACAAGTGATGCCATTAAATAGGAGATCCACAGGATGCACCTGAATAAAATACATTATAGGTTCAATTCCATTGTACCAGTTTTTACCAGCGATATTGTTCTTGTGATTAAATATGAGCATGGGTCTGTATTTCAAGCCTGTGTGTAGTGCATTATAACGAACGGTGTAAAAAAGAACGGTGTAAAAAATGTCATTTTCCCACTGGGAATTAGTGAAACGTATGGTTAGTGTGTACATTAAATTTTAACTGACAATACTATATTGGAACTTATGCCGTTTCTCTGTCTTCTGCTGCAGTAGCGGTGTTCTTTCTAATTACGGGTTCATACTCGCCATTAACTTGCATTACTATTTCTAGCTCAAATGGGGTGAAGTATGCTGACCCATTGTTTGTGGTTGTTGCCATGGTGAATCGTAGTATCGTGGCTCCATTTGTGCTGCCTTCATACTCTTTCACGCGCTCAACTCTGAGTCAAACTACTCCGAGTTGATTGAACCAACTCTAAACAGCTGTTCTGAAACCCAAAACTCAGTGTTACCCATCTCAGGGTAAATCAACTCAAGAGTTTAGGGTTTGACTCAGAGTTTGTTAAACCTCCTATTTGAAACGGACCCCAGATGTGTTGATAAAATCAACAGTCTATATGAGTGTTGGGTTGGAGTGTATCCAGTCGAGCACATTTCAGAATGTCTACATTCATGTTTGGGATGGAATGTTAATGGAGAGTTCCAATAAAAATGTTTCGGCTCAGCACTTAATTATCAGTCTCATGCAATCAGAGCAAAGGCATTCATCTAGTAAATGGGCGCGTTGAAATAATTCAGGTCAAAAATAATTGGTTGTTTGGAAGAATGTGCATGTTAGCGAAGGACAGTATGCTGCCCTTCCTTTCTTGAGTTTTTTCCTGCAGACAGTTTGACATGTCGTAGCAGGCAAAGCACTGGTCTTCACTAATGACATAAATGATGGCTCCATTCTAAGCTGTGCTGGTAAAGCAAACGAGTACAATCATAGGGAATGAATGGAATGCAACCGTCATTAATGCAATTAAGTGTATACCAAGTTTTTATGAATTATTTATCCTGTGAACAGAACAACAGAGACATCTTTTTTTAACAGTTCTGGTATTCTTTCATTTCTGATTCTGAATTAAAATGTAAATATTGATGTAAACAAAATGGAATTCAAAACATAGTGACATTGTCAAATATCCAGGAGATGGCAGTATGCAACAGATATCACACCGGTGCAAACGTTATTTTGAGAATATATCCAGCATGTCTACTAAAATGCCTAAGTTGAGGGGAGAAACTATCTCAATCATTGCCTCTGATATACTTAACATTAATGCCAGCTTCAACCTGTGTTTTTCAAATGTTGTTTCAATTTATGCTATTTGATTTTGAATTACAATAATATATATATATATATTCCTGGGCTATATATATATATATATATATATATATATATGTATATATATATATATATATATATATATATATTTAGTTTCTTCATTTAGACTATTGAATTGGATAGAAATGAACAACTACTGTAAAATTCCAATTTTATTAACCTACCAAAAAAAATCCCCAAACCACAAGTGTACCGAAGCAGCATCATATTTCAAGGACATAGTCTAATCAGGAATCAGGAATCAGGAATCAGGAAACATTTATTAGCCAAAATATGTCAAACATACAAGGAATTTGTCTTGGCGGTTAGTGCGCGACAGTAGACAGACAAGACAACAGTGCACAAGTAATAAAATAAAGTGGAATGAAATGCTAATGCAATGGGTTAGTAGAATAAGGCTATGGTTTAGTATAAAACAAGGGAATAAAGTTAAAAAAAATTTAAATATTAAAAAGTAAAAAAGAAAAATATTAAGCATAAAGTGCACTAACAAACAAGTAACAGACAAGAGACAAAGTGACAAGTGACAAAGTGATGAATTGCAGTTAAAGTGGCATGTGCAGTATGAGGGGGGGGTGACCGGTGGAGTGTTATAGTCAGGCAGTGGGGGCCCGGGCTCTGTTGATGAGCCCGACTGCCGACGGGAAGAAACTGTTCGTGTGGCGGGAGGTCGTAGTCCTGATGGACCTCAGCCTCCTGCCAGATGGAAGGGGCACAAACAGTTTTTGTCTGGGGTGGGAGGGGTCGGCCGCGATCTTTTTAGCTCGCTTCAGAGACCTGGAAGCGAACAAGTCCTGCAGGGACGGCAGATTGCAGCCGATCACCCTCTCTGCAGAGCAGATGACACGCTGCAGCCTGCCCTTGTCCTTGGCTGTGGCTGCAGCGTACCAGACGGTGATGGAGGAGCAGAGGATGGACTCCATGATGGCCGTGTAGAAGTGGACCATCATCGTCTTTGGCAGGTTGAGTTTCTTCAGCTGCCTCAGGAAGAACAACCTCTGCTGAGCCTTCTTGGTGATGGAGCTGATGTTCAGCTCCCACTTGAGGTCCTGGGTGATGATGGAGCCCAGGAAACGGAAGGAATCCACAATAGTGACGGGGGAGTCACACAGGGTGATGGGGGAGGGTGGGGCTCTGTTCCTCCTGAAATCCACAACCATCTCCACTGTCTTTAGAGCGTTGAGCTCCAGGTTGTTCTGGCTGCACCACGACACCAGATGGTCAGACTCCCACCTGTAGGCGGACTCGTCCCCACCAGAGATTAGTCCAATGAGGGTGGAGTCATCCGCAAACTTCAGGAGCTTGACGGACTGGTGGCTGGAGGGGCAGCTGTTGGTGTACAGGGAGAAGAGCAGAGGGGAGAGAACGCAGCCTTGGGGAGAACCGATGCTGATGGTCCGAGAGGCTGAGACATGTTTCCCCAGCTTCACGTGCTGCTTCCTGTCAGACAGGAAGTCAGTGATCCACTTGCAGGTGGAGTCGGGCACGTGCAGCTGGGAGAGTTTGTCCTGCAGCAGAGACGGGATGATAGTGTTGAAAGCAGAGCTGAAGTCCACAAACAGGATCCTGGCGTAGGTTCCTGGGGAGTCCAGATGCTGGAGGATGTAGTGGAGGGCCATGTTGACAGCATCGTCCACAGACCTGTTGGCTCTGTAGGCGAACTGCGGGGGGTCCAGGAGGGGGTCAGTGAGGGACTTCAGGTGGGTCAGTACTAGCCGTTCAAATGACTTCATGACTACAGAGGTCAGGGCGACGGGCCTGTAGTCATTGAGTCCTGTGATCCTGGGCTTCTTGGGGACAGGGATGATGGTGGAGGCCTTGAAGCAGGCTGGTACGTGGCATGTCTCCAGGGAGGTGTTGAAGATGTCAGTGAACACCGGAGACAGCTGGTCAGCACAATGCTTCAAGGAGTGAGGGGAAACGGAGTCCGGACCGGCTGCCTTACGGGGATTTAGTCTTCTAAAGAGCCGGTTAACGTCTCTCTCCAGAATAGAGAGGGTCGTTGCTGGTGGGGGAGGGGAAGGTGATATAGATGAAGAGGCGTGAGCACCTGATGGGCTGGGGGAGGGAGGGGAGGGGGACTGCAGCAGGTTGGTGGAGCTGTGGGGGATGGGATCAGGACATTGTCTTTCAAATCTGCAGTAGAACTCATTGAGCTCGTCTGCCAGGCGGAGGTCATTCATGGAGTGGGGGGTTTTTGGCTTGTAGTTGGTGAGGTGTTTGAGGCCTCTCCAGACCGAAGCAGAGTCACTTGCTGAGAACTGTTGTTGGAGTTTCTCAGAGTACAGTCGTTTAGCATCTCTCACCGCCTTGCTAAACTTGTATTTTGCCTCTGTGTACAAGTCTTTGTCCCCACTCCTAAATGCCTGATCCTTTTGCAGGCGTAGTGTTCTGAGTTCCGCTGTGAACCAGGGTTTGTCGTTGTTGTTGTAACTCACCCTGGTGCATGATGGTACACAGCTGTCCTAAGATTAGTGTCTGGCTCGTAGAACACAGTTCTAGACTTAATAATAGGATGTTCCTTTCTAGTTTTGCAATGTCTAAGCAATAAACCCGGCAGCTATTTTGTAGCAGCGTGGACTAGTTGTAGAAAAGCAATGATGGCCGTGGCCTCCTGGAGAGCCGGTGTCCTCCACAGGGCTGTGAGCGGCCGCTTGAACCCTCGGCTGTGGATTTGTTTTTTTATGTAAATATCTCCGCTGTAGTTTGGCCGCCTGATACAAATTGTATTATTCTCTTTCTCTCCTGTAGGTGTCAGCCCAGTCAAAGTGGAAATGCCTGCACTCTCACCGACCATGGAGGAGGGAAGCATAGTTAAATGGCTGAAAAAGGAAGGTAAACAAAATTCAAGACGTCCTTTCCCGGCTTGCATTGCAACATGTTTGTGCTTGACATTTTCTTACAAACTCTCTACATCTACTGTTTAGCAGGTTGGTAGATGCATCAGTTTACTCTACATATGTATAACGTTCACGGTAATACCTCTTCCATCCATGCTTATCAGATGTAAAAGGCCTATTTGTTCGTCCCACAACGATAAACCGACTGTATAGCGTTTACTCAAAGACGTCACAGTGTTCCGTGAGACAGAGGACTGAGCACCGGATGCACCTCGGGGCTCTTTGGTGGCTAATTGGCTCGAAGAAACACGGCAGTCACTATTCATCACTGCTTAGCAACTCAGACAGTCGCCTGAGCCACACCATCATTTATCAGGAGGCAGCATACTGAATTCCTATTGGCTGCTCTGCTGTGTTGCCATGTGCTCCTGTGACTTTGTGCGTAAGTGAGGAAGGGAAAATCCACAAAGCGGCCTCCCTGTCCTTAAAATTCATTATATGATTTTGAGAGAATCGACAAAGTATTTTTTTTAAATGTAATTCATTTATCTTCCATGGAATCTTCTTTTAAAGAGGTGTTTTTGTTGTGCCTACATCCCACAGTTCAGTGCTCCGGCCCCCACTCATGTGCACCCCCCTCTATTCTGGCAACATGTCACATGACACAATAAATACCGACTGCAAGTGAAGGGTAAAGGAAAAACATTTTAATTTCTTTTTGGAGTCCCAACAATATCGTGGTCAAAGACGTATAATGACCATCTCAGCTTGTCAGTGGCAAAAGAAGCAAATTCAGTGGTGTTACATGCCAGACGGGGACGGTCTGCATGTGTTCTTGTCATTCTTCCCCCTGCTCATTTGTTTCTCTCTCAAAGTGATTACGCTGATTGGCCAACTCCAAACACAGGTGGAAAGCAATCAGCAGTTCCGGTGGCAGTCCATAAAGGAAGACTCCTGAGAAGTGAAAAGGGGGTGTGTTCTGCGCTGCGGGCTAGTGGCCAGTCTTCCTGTCCGTGAGCTTTAGCTGTCTGGTAGCAAAACTGGAGTTTTGTAAGGTGGAGGTTGAGGACCATAGCAAGTTAGGGTACCCTGTACATTTTTGCATGTAGGTGTACCTTTGTATAGATACACCAGGTGTAGTGGTTGTTGCCTCCTGTGTAACGTTTTTCTTTAGTCCTTTTATAGAGAAGCAGGTAAGGTATTTTGGTTGACTTGTTTTGGATGAAGAGCCAGTGGTGAGCTAGGCCTCGTTTTGTTATATTCATTTCATTTGTTTGGCACAACCTGTAGGTCCCATCTTCCACCATCTCCCTCCCTCCTGTTGGGAGCCATCTTTTTGTGTAATAATAAAAACCAGAAAGACCCCTTTTACCCTGACTCTGTTGCCTGTCGTTGATTGTTGTTTTACTGTCCTGGAATCTACAAAAGGGCCGTAACAAGTGGACTAAAATTGACGGTGTTTAACTGCCAAATAAATGTCCATTACAAACCTTTTCAGACGCTGAAATATACCAATTGAAAAAAACACGAATAAGAAAAAAACAAAAAAGGAGTTTTCTTGAAAACCATTCCATCATCTTATTGCAATAGATTTCTATTGGCAGGTCATGTGCATAGCCTTTCCCTGTGTTCCTGATACATTTTGTACATCGCCTTCCTGGTAGAACAGAAGTGAAAAGGCTAGAAGTTGCTTGTTTAATTGTTGGAATACATTAAGCATTCCAAGTATTGTTCTTCGAATCTTTAATCAACTTGGTCTTCTATTTGTAGGAATGCATTAAGGATGCATTCCAAGTATTGTTCTTCGAATCTTTATTGTTGGAATGCATTAAGGATGCATTCCAAGTATTGTTCTTCGAATCTTTATTGTTGGAATGCATTAGTATTGTTCTTCGAATCTTTATTGCAAGTATTGTTCTTCGAATATTTATTGTTGGAATGCATTATGCATTCCAAGTATTGTTCTTCGAATCTTTATTGTTGGAATGCATTATGCATTCCAAGTATTGTTCTTCGAATCTTTATTGTTGGAATGCATTTAGATGCATTCCAAGTATTGTTCTTCGAATGTTTAATCAACTTATTCTTCTATTTCTTCCGTGGCACCTTTCAACTCCTTCACACTTTCAGCTATTAAAATCCTTCAAATATTAAAATGTTCAGCTCCTTTCTGGCTTGAGGGCTATGACTTTTCAGCTTTCTACCTCTTAAGCTTGAATTTATATAAATCAATAATTATTCATATTTTAACATGGTTTTCAAATGGAGTTTGTTTTCAAATCCTCCTAAACTTCTTCAAATTTCAGATTTTTCAGCTTTGCCAATCTTTCAGCTACAGACACCATTTAAACTTTCAAATGTTGACACAAGTCTCAACTATTTTATGAAAAAAACTGCTTGGTGATATCTATTGTACTTTTTTCATAATCACTGATTATGTTTCACTAGTTCTTCGCTCCGTTTCTGACTTTTACATGAGTGTGTATTGCGTCTGCTAGAGTGGGGACCTCGAGGGCTAGAGTGTGAGGCAGCGCCAAAATCTGGTTAAAAAAATATGGAACTTCTGTCCTTGCAGCCAAAGTATACACTCTAGAGGCTTCATTTCTTCAGATTAATGAGGGCATGGTTGTGCTGATTGGATTAATGCGTTCATGGAATCCCAGAGTTCTTTAGTTTTTGCTTAAGGAGTGTTAGAGTGACACAACCACTGCCAAAAGCCCCATAGGATCCAATACAAATCTGCAGACATATTTCTCAAAAAATCAAGAAGGTACACGTTTTGTCAACGGCCATAGGAGCCGTATTTATTACCGGACAGACATAAAAAGCACATCCATGCGTTCGGTAGAGTCTTGGATCTCGTCAAAACGCTGTATTTTTTAGATAGCTGTTATAGTTTTGCGCTGAATGTCATTTGTTTGAGGTCTGGATTCTGTGTAACTCGCTGTCCTGTCTCTGCCCTTTGCAGCAGCTCGTTAATGAGCACAGGTGCGTCGTTGCCGTGGTTACTCGCTCACACGCTGCAAGATCTCTGTCTGTGACTCACAGCTGCTCCTATGACCCGATTAGTGGAGTCACATGACGCAGCTATGCTTTCTGTCAACAGACCAATATGATAAAGACACTCGCCCCCCCTCCCCCCTCCACCCTGACCTCTACTCACTGTTAATCACTCACTCAGTCAGTATGTCTGTCTATTTCTCCTCCTCTCTCTCTCCCTCTATCTCTTCCTCACCACCCCTCCCTTCCTCACCCTCTCACCCTCCATCTATCTACACCCCCCCACCCCACCCAATCCAATAATTTCAAAATAAAAGCCCCATGGAGGGAATTTTTACTGTAATGTTTGTGATGAGGCCTATTAATTAAAAACTTCTTAGTTTGAATAACGAACATTCTGTCTCCCACTACGAATATTACTCGTACTTCTAGTACTACAACTAATACTTCTACTACCATACTACTAGTATTTCTACTGCTATTAATACTACAACTACTACTAATGTTATTACCAATACTACTATGGCTAATAGTGTTAGTATTACAGCTGTTTCTACTGCTATTGATACTAAACCGACTTCTACTGCTAGTACTACTAATACCACAATTACAACTATAACTAATACTACTACTAATATTACTACAAACAATTTTAAACCTCTTTTTAGTCATCTCAGCTTGTGTTATTTCTGTACTTTTTAAAATTCATTTAAGCTCCTGTAACTTCTGTATTTTTTAGAAAATCTATTGAAATTCAGCTTCCCCGCTTCCTGTTTTTTCAGCAGTTTTTAAAAATAATTTCTGCTTTTCCTATGCCTCTATTAACAGCAATGTTTTACTATTCATTTCTGTATTTTCTTTTGCAAGATTTCACATTTATTTCAGCTGTTTTCATTTCTGCTTTTTCAGCAAATCTATTGAAACTCTTTTCAGTACTGTTAATCCTAACCCTGACCCTTTGATCCTCACCACCCTTATTTTTTAGATAGCTGTTATAGTTTTGCGCTAGTGGACACTTGTTTGAGGTGTGGATTCTGTGTAACTCGCTGTACTGTCTCTGCCCTTTGAGCAGATGCTCCGTTACCGTGGATACCAGCACACACGCTGCAGTTTGTCAGTTGGTCAGTTTGTGTCACACAGCTGATCCATAATAGTTGATTAGTGGAGTCACATGACGCAGATATGCTTTCCCCCCCTCATTCTCCCCCTCTCTCTTTTTTGGGTCTCGTAAAAACGTCGTATTTTTTATATAGCTGTTGTAGATTTGCGCTGGTGGACACTTGTTTGAGGTGTGGATTCTTGGTAAAATCCGTTCACTCTGCCCGGTCTGTGATCAGCCCACTGTGCCGTCTCCATGACGACCACACAGGCTCGTTGCTGGCACTCACTCTCCCTCCCCTACGTAGTCGGACAGACACACAGACCTACGTGGGGAGGACACGGCGCTAGCTTGTCACAAGGAGCACACTAACGTGGACTAGCTGAACATCTTCCTCCCCCTTTCTCCCTTCCTCCTCTCCTCCCCTCTTTCTTCCTCCTCTTCTTTCTTTCTCCCCCTCTCTTTCCATTCATCCCCCTCTCCCATCCTCACCATTCCATCCTCTCTCTCCTTCTTTGTCCCTCATTCTCTCCCCTCCTCCCTCTTTCTGCCTCTCCCTTCTTCACCCTCTTTCTTTCTCCCCTCTCTTCCTCCCTTCCTCCTCCTCTTTCCATTCATCCCCCTTTCTCCCTTCCTCCTCCTCTCTATCCATTCCTCCCCTCTTTCTTCCTTCTCCTCTCCTTCCATTCCTCCCACTCATTTTCTCACCATTCCACCCTTCCTCAGCCTCTCTCTCATTCTCCCCCTCTCTCTCTCTTTCTCCCTTCCTCCCCCTCTCCCCCCCCCCCACACTCTTTCTCCCTTCCTCCTCCTCTCTTTCCATTCCTCCCCCTCTCCCTTCCTCACTTTCTCTCCCTTTCTCGCTCTTCCTCCCTCCCTCTCTTTCACCTTTGCTCTCTCTAGTGTCCTTCTACCTTCCCCAATGCCAACATTTCAAAATATAACCCCCATGGAGGGAATACTTACTGTAATGTTTTTGATGAGGCCTATCGATTGATAACGTCATAGTTTGAAGGACACATAATATAAAATGTATAAATATTATACTGAATTACCTGTGAGGGTGACAGAAATAAGATGTCAGTGTTATTTACTGCTTTTTTAGTGCTGGAATAAATTATACCCAACTGCAAGGTACTAATGCTTTTGATACCTTAATTGTTTTTATTAACTAATACTTGTTTGCTGAATGTTGAATGTTTGCTGAAATTGATTGGATGGCCCTATAGGAAGTGTTCCACCAGCCATCATTGCTAAAGGGATAAGAAACCTCTACTGAAAATAAGTCACATGCAGCATTCAAAATGAACAGTGACGGACAACATTGCTACGGTTGAATATTTATTGCAACAAATAACAATTATAAACAAGCGTAAAAAACAATTGAACACAAGTAACAAGTCAAAACAAAATGAACACATAACTAATACATTATGAACACAATCTTATAAACATATACATTTTATAACAGTAGAAATTTTAATTTTTCGCCACTTCAATTGCCTGCACCTTGTTTCTTGTCATTTTAATTTGAACTTTTATCACGGGTTCAATCATGACAAGTTCGATTGGCTCCCACAATCTCTCCTCAATTAAGACGGTACGGCCATCTTCTAGGAGAAGGTTGAGGTTCCCCGGATCTCCCTCAATCTCCATCACCCCGAGTGCCCCCACGATGTCCTCTGAGCGTACCTCCTGTTGAGAGAAAAGTAGACATTATCCCGCTGTCAGCCGCAATCCAGAGCAATCGTTTTTAAGCAGGAAAATAAAATAACCCCAGCACGGAGGCATTGCATTATAATTTATTCAACTTTTTTTTTAAATCGCCACTTCAAATTTAACATAACATCACTCAATCAAACTTTTCTGTTGAAGCCAGATAGTGTAAAGATTGTCTAAAAAGTGAATGTTTGTTTCAATTTCATAAAAAAACAAGTAGGCCTACCTCGATGGTGGAAAAGTTTGTGGACTGGAGTCTGAGCCCATAGTTAGACCTCCCAGCTTTAAGATGGGAAACTTTAATGTGGGCCCCCACCTGCAGCTGCCATACGGCCGCCTCCCTCCAGAAACACAGCGACATCTGTGATTCCCCCTGTAGAAGGTAATGTGAAATAATATTTTAATTACTTTAATTCTCTCTTTCTCTCTCTCTCTATATATAGATTATATATATATGTGTCTGAGGACTCGTATGAAGGCAAATCACTGTCAAAAATCCAAATCCATATCAAACATTCGCGGGCAAAAGTCCATCTCGCGCAGCAAAAGTTGGCGAATGTTTCATGTGTGCGCGAGCATGGATTTCTGCCCGCAAATGTTTGATATGGATTTGGATTTTTGACAGTTATTTGCCTTCATACGATATATGTAGCGTAATTACTCAGCTATCTAAATTAATAAATACATTTTATTATATATATGTATGTATGAATGAAGTGGACTGCCTACCTGCTGCATCGTGACGTTGCGCAATGGAACGACGTCTCTCCCTGTCGCGATTTCTTTTAAAGCTGACAGCTGAACAAAATGGATGTTTCAGTTAATTGACATTTTATACCAATTTGCAGCTAATATTAAACCTGTTTCCTTTTTAAACCACCGTAGGCTGAAACTTAATTTACCTCGACCACCTCGCCCTCCACGGTTATCAGGCCCCTGGCATCCCGGCAGGTGCTCAGCGGAGTCAGTGGAGAGGGGGGGTGTATTAGAAGCTCTGCTTCAAGTTTGAGCGCTGCACTGAGCGCTATAGGAGCGCTCCTAAAGAACAGCGTGTCCTTAGTTATATTTAATTGATATGGGGGGGGACTGCCCTCTCAGGGACAGCCCCTTTACATTATAACTCCCACCCTCCTTAAATCTTTTGCCAAACTCCTCGAATACAGTGACTTTGGCCACTGAATCTCCATCTGTTAGTGCGGCCAGAATATTAATTTTTGTCTGTGCTGGTCTCGCACCATTTGAGTCAAACTCCCAGGCCACCACCCTGGGCTGCTCCACCACCAACACCACACATAGGTGGATTGGCGGGGGGCGAAAATAGGGTGTTGGAGGCTTTGTTGTCAAAAGCGTCTTTAATGCCATTCTGAAATATTAAAATAAACACAAAGCATTAAGAAAAAGCTATGTAGTAGGTTAGTACACCTAACGTATAAGGTTAATATATTGTATTAAAGAGAGCATTACGTTTGCCTAAAACGCTAAAAAAATTGATGACCACTATTTGGAAACCGCTTTTGCTAACCAAGATAATCTAACCGCTAGCTTAAACATTTTAAACAACTCTAGTCACTTAATTGTTTCTTTTGTAAAAAAGGGTTATACTTATAGGGTGATACAATATAAATACTCAATTAATGTCAGTTATTCTTCATATTCTTCATTTTCTTATCTCATTTAGAGAGGAACAAACTTACTTCTCTGTCAGCTTTCACAGGACTGAGGCAAATCACCGACTTTTGCTTGCGCGAGATGGACTTGTGCCCGCGAATTTTTTATATGGATTTTTGAGTGATTTTGACAGTGATGAGTTCAAAAGCGCTCCGATGATGTCGGAAATAATGGCTGATGACGTAAGTGTTTGACTGATACACCGCGTAGGAGCTTAATGTTGCTATTTTCAAAACTAGATTTAACAAGGTAATAGTGTCACGAATTAGTCTCGTATTATGTACTAAAAATCATCATTAGTGAATTCATATTATGCCTTAGGAAAACATTACTTAATCAACGTTTCACATTTCAAGAATTAACCACAGGTATTGACCATATCTTGTTCTCAATTTATCAGCTTATACTATAGTATCTCGCTGATGATACGAGTGCTCTTAAAGGACAACTATATGCATTAATAAAATGCATTAAGACAGCTGAGGAATTAAGCTTTGAGGTTTGTTTGGTACAGTTTCTATCGAACCCGGAATTTTGAGAGCGTAATGTCCAAATGTTCCTGAATGCATCAATCAAATCTAACGTCACATCAACGCATCTCCGTCAAATTCCTCTGAAGTCTTGACCGGTAAGTACCGCTGAGCCGCGGGTCTAAGGGCTCATAGTTTGGATGGTGTAATGACAGTTATATAGCTGTGAAACGGCGTTGTCGTCCGTTTGTAACCTGTGCAGTATGTGTACACTAATGAAAGAGTGAAATATTCCCTGTGTATGACAACGCCAAAACGTGGCTAACAATAGCATAGCCGCTAAGCTAGCGGCACATTAGTATGACATATATGTAACGGTATTAAGTTATGTGCTGAACTGGCATGAACTGGTTAGTTGGGTAACTAACTTGGTTAGTTGGGTAACTAACTTGGTTAGTTAACTAACGTTTCAGTTAATATAGATACAGCCTGACGTTTAACGTTAAGTCACGGGTTCATTTGTGTGCCGTATGAGGGAAATATTTCGTCTATTAGTGTCATAGTTCATTATAAGGAAGGAAGCGATTTAAATTCATTCGTAACGTTTATTAAGCAATAAGGTACAATAGGCTGTACATAAAGTACTGCCTCGAGTACCTCATTGCTGATACTAACGGTCGGCCAAACCGTTACTCTTAGTGCGCAGTGATATGGAACAAGAACTGTACATCGCTCAATAATGTGCACCACGTGACTCACGGTCAACCAATCAGAGCGCTGCATTTCATCTACAGTAATATAACACGAGATAATGCTGACTTAAAGTATGTTCATTGACAAATTGGTTAAAATTGCAAGGGTTTTGTCAGTGTGTGTTGACTAGTTTGTTGGCATTAGCTACTAGTTAGCTGGTTAGCGTTACTTTACTCGCTGCCAAATTAGTCAGCCAACTGATGAAATTGCCACGGCCTATTTTTAGCATTAGGCCTACGTAGAAGTTAGCATGTGGTAACCACGGGAATATTTCACTCCTCCATTCATGTCTGAATTATGGATAAGTTACAAATCCGATGTCAATAGCATTTAAAGTAGTTTGTCTTTTGAGAAACATAATTAACTATGTTGGTAATATGGAACAGCGGTAATCTACTTCTCTCTCTATGTAATAATTTCCTATGATGTTTTGTTTAAAGGATGAAAGTTTGAACCTTCTTAATGTCAGTTTGTCATATTGTTTCCTCTCTTAGACAACAGAGCATCCTCCTTATCTGCATTGTGTTTGGTAAGTTAGAGAAATAGCTAACAGTACTACATAACTATACTGCATACGTATATGACATACGCAGATCTTTTCAATTTATTAAAAAGAACATTTACATTGTATTTTGTGGATGGTTGCCACATATCATTTTTGAAATTGTTGATGTATTTTTTGTTTGTGTTTCTTTATCAGTTGAATAGTTAATACTTGAAATGGGAAACGTTTTTTAATAGTCTATATTGCAAGATAATGTCCTCAAATGTCTTTGTTTATTTTTATTGAGGAATTAAGTGATTAAAAGATATTACGTTTGAGAAGGTGGAATCAGAGAGTTTAACATTTCTTTCTTTAATTTCATACAGCTATTGCAGCTATCAAACTAATTGCCCCAGCTCTGATTATATGTACCATACTATAGAGCCATTTTAATTATTAAAGTCCCCGAGAGGCATTAACACATATTGAAATAATATATTCAATATGTATGTTCATTATTTGTTGTCTTGTTGACATCAGTCAGTATTGCCACAAATCTGCCACACTGCAATCAATATTTATATTCTTTATATTACTTTTGTGAAAATTGTGATTTTTCAATGAGACAGAAATGATCAATAAGGAAATACATTGAAAGTACATTTTAAATAAACTGAACTGAAAATGTCTCCTTTTCTCTCCCTCTCTGCATCCGTCACCCTCCTCCTCCTCCTCCTGCCGACTCTCCTTTTCTATCTTGAACGGCAGACCATAACGGCTGGTGACTCTAAAGTGCAAGTTCACACATCAATTCAGATATTGCTGTAAGTAAACTCCAGCCCCCCGCGACCCTGTGTGCAGGATAAGCGGTTTGACAATGGATGGATGGTTTAGAGTTTAGTATGCCTTTTCATCATAATAACCTGTCTCGAAACCCTCATTGAGTTCTCTTTCCTTCTGCCTCCTGTTCCCTGTCTAACTGCAGCCTGCCAGTGTTGGTGACTCCTTGGATATTTGACAGTAAGTTCTCACATATCATTGACAACTGGATGCACTTTCTTAAAACTTTTAGTTGTAATGAATCACTGATGGCCGAGCTGGATTGCCTGTGTGAGCAGCATGCGTGTGTTGCTCAACCTCTTGGTTTTATTTCGGCACGTATGTTAGCAGCTTTGTGTCAGCTGTGTCTTCTTTGAGGGCTGTTGTTACTCTGGTGCTCTCTGCCCCGCTGCTGCGAGCGCCACACGGACATATTCGCAACATAGTAATGTCAGTGTGGGACTGCTGTGCGTAGAAAAATAAATAAATAATAATATATATACATTTTTAAATGGCACACTTTTTCAGGGGAGGGTGGAGTTATTTCAGGGGGGAGGCGCGCCCCCCTCTTATAATGGTAGTGGAAACACTGTATTGTGTTACGGGTTCTGCTTGGTTCACAGAGCGTAAAAAAATATTCTCAGGGTTTTACAATGCGTGCACTTACAGCATCACGGGAGCCCCACATCGGCTCAGGAGTCATTGTTGACAGTTCTTGATGTACAACCAACAGCTTTAGCCTTCTACAATTTTGATGTCCCTCTGTCAAATAGTCTATAATTAATTAAATCAACACTCAATAAGTGTCTGCCAGCATATATATGTTACGGTTAGATGACACCTTTAATGATCCAGTGGTGGTAGAAGATTGTCTAACGGATGTTTTTCTTGTGTCTTGCAGGTGTCCTGCTGTCCAGCATCTCTCCTCCTCTATCCCATTGGCTCTTTGTCTATCCTATACCTTGTATCCACTCTGTCTACAATTTGATAACTCTAGCTTTCCTGTCAAATCTACCGCTCTGTCTGCTTTTGGAAACTCTATCTTTGTATCCCTCTTCTATCCCACTCTATCTGTATACAGAAGCCTGAAAACCCTGATATTCTGAAACCTGAACCCTGAAACCTGAACCTAAGGTTATTGCAACCTGTCTGAACAGAACTCTGAGAGTATCTCCACTCTCCCGCTCTCTGTCTCTCCTCTGAACACTCACTCACCCGGGTTATTGGTACCTGATCTACCTTTTTGAATGATCTGAGAGATTCTCTTCTCTCACTCTCACCTCTCTCCTATCAACTCCTATATTTATACAATACTATAACTGTTACTAATTTGACAAAACATTTGAAATTTACTATTAATGAGATTAACAAAATTGGCCTGAACAAATAATTGAAAAGTTAATTCAGAAGCTGAAAAAAACATAAAGTGCAAATCTTTTTGTTATAATTGAAAAAACTACACCTTGATCCAAAGAATTGGCTTGTAAAAAAAAGTATAGTGATCCCTCGCCACTTGTTCACTTATCGCGGATTCGCTATTTCGCGGATTTTCATAATGCTTTTTTTTTCTTTTGGTGCATTGTGCTCTGCATTCTGATTCGCTAAAAACTCACTCCCGCTTCTTGTATCAAAACATGCTACGAATTGTGCTATAATTTTGTATGGAATGGGACCCTTTGATGAGCCGTTCATTACAGTTCTCCAACGTAATCGATGGTGGCATGTCGGTGTACAAGGATCTTTTTGCAAAGAAGAAAAAAGAGCGACAACAGCTGCCTATCACTATGTTCTTCTCCCGAACAAACACACCTGCACCGCGGGCTTCAGAAGAAGAGAAAACTGCAGAGCGCAGTCAGGATGCAGCGGCCCAGTCTGAAGAGCAGTGAAACGGCCTACACGCGAGTCACTGTATTTGTATACATGTAATAGTTGCTAATTGTAAAAAAAAAAAGTTTTCTATTTCGCGGATTTCACTTATCGCGGGTCATTTTCGGAACGTAACCCCCGCGATAAACGAGGGATTACTGTACTCTTTATAATTGAATCAGGTAGATTTCCTGATCAAAAGTGCATTGAATTAACATAATTAAAGACAACTGCACTCTGATGTATAATAAAATACATAACTATTACAAATCCATATTAGAGAAGTGTATTTGCTCCTGATTGCTGTTGCTGTGGACCTCTGTTGGTTTGTACTCAAAGATTTGTTTTGTGAGCAAACACTGTTGTTAACTTGATTAGTCTACGTACAAGGAAAAATAATCCCGCTACATGCATTGTATCAATTATACCTAATTAATGAATACATAATTTTTTCTTATAAACTTACATTGTGCATATCAGTGTTTTGTTGTTTATACTGAAATAAAACACAGACGTCAACCAGGAAGAAGTGGATTCATCAGGAGTGGCTGTTTCCTGCTGATCCAACGTTCTTCAGAAGCATCCATCTGTCATCACACTCCTACAACAACTGCTCCTGAATGTAAACAATAGCCGAATAAAGTATTAAGATCATTTCTACCAGTAAATTTAGCCATTTGAAATCTGAAGGGCCCTTTCAGTCAACTGGTTCCAAGTAGTGTGTTTGTGGTAGACTTCAGTTTTTACATTGATTATATATTTCCACAGATAAGTCAAGGTCTCAGTAAGCAATATCTTTTACATATTAAATACCATCGGTCACTTTAGTACATGGTACTTTATTTACGCAGACAGACATACTAAGACCTGATTGCAGTATTCAAATCTAGAAGTGCTTTGTCTAGACCCTCATATATTAGAATACGCCAGCTGGATAATTTCATTGTGTTTTTTATATTAAAACTATAAAATAATCCTTCAGGTTGCTGTCACTGAATTTGACGTTCAAATATAATATATTTATCTATATTGAAAAGTGTTATTTATTCATGTTTTGAAAAGCGTAAGCCCAAACTGAGTTAATTTTTCATTCATAAGTATTTTTGATTTATAGCAGCAAGCAGGTTTAATCCATCTTCAAATCCTTGTTCGTTAAAAGTAATATTTTACTTATTGCATTTAATATCTTGGTTTTGTACAACATTTGTGGTTTTGAAACATCAACAATGCCAAGGAAGAGTAAAAGGTCACAAGCTCAGTGCCTGCGCTGGCAGCGGCCTAATGAGAATCCCTTTGCAACAACGACTGAAGGAGCAGAATGTGTTGGTCCTGAGAGCAGTGAAGAGGTAAAGATGTCTGCAGAGTGTAAACGTGTGGAGCAGGAAGGTCAGCCTGATGCTTCATGTGCATCACCACCATCTTATGCAGATGCAGTAAAGAGAGGACAGCACAGTGATGATCCATGTGTAGCAGGACCTTCTAATGTGGACCAGGTGAACCAGAGATGTCAGCCTGATGCTTCATGCATACCACAGGTTTCAGATACTATAAAGAGAGGACAAGCCAGTAAAGAACCATGTGCAGCAGGACCTTCTAATGCAGACCGTGTAGACCCTGGAGATCAGCCTTCTGAACAACATGTCCGTGCATCCCACAGCCAGGCTTCTATCAGATACGGCAGATCCAGAAATCGGCAGTGCACCTGTAACTCACTGACCTTTCTTGCATTCCTCCATGAGAATGAAAGCATCACCAGAGCAGACCTGGACCATGTTTTGGATAAAGGTAACACGATGTATAGAGAGACCAGGAAACAAGTCACTAATCACATCTATCTGACCACCGATGAGCTCACTGATGAAGTTCCTGCACGCAGCGCTACACACCATGCAGACATGACTCAGCTTTCAAGGTACGGCACATTAGGAGAACCTTTACTTGGAGCTGTGGACAGCTTTCTGGACCTGGAGTCAGGACTCAGCTGCTTGCTGTCAGATGTGAAGTACGCTCTGCTGTTGATGAGACTCTTGTGTATCGCAGTGTTCAGAACCAAGTCAGGCAGGTACGGTTTCTTTGACCCACACTCCAGAACAGCCAGAGGTTTGCCCCAACCAGCCGGTTCACGCACACCAGGTACTGCTACTCATGGTGACATTCTCACGTCTCAGTGACATGATTGACAGGCTCAAAAAGTCCCACAGAATGATGGACACACAGTCCTCCTGTAACTATGAGTTAAAGCCTGTGGAGTTCTACAACATGAACACAGTCAACCTGAACGGTGGTCTCCCAAACACAGACTGCAGACCTACAGCTGTCCCTGTGGATGAATCAAACTCACCTACAGCCACTGATCAGACCAGTTCACCTGAAATGACTCCTCACACTCCAGCTGTAAAACAACCAGAGGTCCTCATCACAACATCATCACATGATGCTCCTCACACTGAATCAGAATCAGCTGCTCAAGTAATAAACCCTGTTCTCAGTGATCCATCTGACGACATATGGACAGCAGAGTCCAGTGACATCATCTTCACATCATCGGTGAGACAACAAGAGTTCATAAACTCCAATGAAACAGAACTGTAAAGTAAATCCACTTTCCTTCCATCACATGATGCTTCTCTCAATGAACCACATAACGGGGCGACTGTAGCAAAGCTACTACAGGAACCACATAACAGGGCAACTGTAGTGAAGCTACTACAGGAACCACATAACAGGGCGACTGTAGCAAAGCTACTGCAGGAACCACATAACAGGGCGACTGTAGCAAAGCTACTACAGGAACCACATAACAGGGCGACTGTAGCGAAGCTACTACAGGAACCACATTACGGGGGGAATGTAGCGAAGCCCCTTTCAGAACCACATAACAGGACTACTGTAGCGAAGCTCCTTTCGGAACCACATAACAGGGCGACTGTAGCAAAGCTACTACAGGAACCCCATAACGGGGCCACTGTAGCGAAGCTACTACAGGAACAACATAACAGGGCGACTGTAGCAAAGCTACTACAGGAACCACATAACAGGGCTACTGTAGCAAAGCTACTACAGGAACCACATAACTGGGCGACTGTAGCAGAGCTACTACAGGAACCACATAACGGGGCGACTGTAGCGAAGCTACTACAGGAACCACATAACAGGACTACTGTAGCGAAGCTCCTTTCGGAACCACATAACAGGGCGACTTTAGCAAAGCTACTACAGGAACCACGTAACAGGGCGACTGTAGCAAGGCTACTACAGGAACCACATAACGGGGCGACTGTAGCAAAGCTACTACAGGAACCACATAACAGGGCAACTGTAGTGAAGCTACTACAGGAACCACATAACAGGGCGACTGTAGCAAAGCTACTACAGGAACCACATAACAGGGCGACTGTAGCAAAGCTACTACAGGAACCACATAACAGGGCGACTGTAGCGAAGCTACTATAGGAACCACATTACGGGGCGAATGTAGCGAAGCTCCTTTCGGAACCACATAACAGGACTACTGTAGCGAAGCTCCTTTCGGAACCACATAACAGGGCGACTGTAGCAAAGCTACTACAGGAACCCCATAACGGGGCCACTGTAGCGAAGCTACTACAGGAACAACATAACAGGGCGACTGTAGCGAAGCTAATACAGGAACCACTTAACGGGGCGACTGTAGCGAAGCTACTACAGGAACCACATAACAGGTCTACTGTAGCGAAGCTCCTTTCGGAACCACATAACAGGGCGACTGTAGCACATCTACTACAGGAACCACATAATAGGGCGACTGTAGCAAAGCTACTACAGGAACCACATAACGGGGCGACTGTAGCGAAGCTACTACAGGAACCACATAACGGGGCGACTGTAGCAAAGCTACTACAGGAACCACATAACGGGGCGACTGTAGCAAAGCTACTACAGGAACCACATAACGGGGCGACTGTAGCAAAGCTACTACAGAAACCACATAAAAGGGCGACTGTAGCGAAGCTACTACAGAAACCACATAACAGGGCGACTGTAGTGAAGCTACTATAGGAACCACATAACAGGGCGACTGTAGCAAAGCTACTACAGGAACCACATAACAGGGCGACTGTAGCAAAGCTACTACAGGAACCACATGACAGGGCCACTGTAGCAAAGCTACTACAGGAACCACATAACAGGGCGACTATAGCGAAGCTACTACAGGAACCACATAACAGGGCCACTGTAGTGAAGCTACTACAGGAACCACATAACAGGGCGACTGTAGCAAAGCTACTACAGGAACCACATAACAGGGCGACTTTAGCGAAGCTACTACAGGAACCACATAACGGGGCGACTGTAGCGAAGCTACTACAGGAACCACATAACAGGGCTACTGTAGCGTAGCTCCTTTCGGAACCACATAACAGGGCGACTGTGGTGAAGCTACTACAGGAAACCCATAACCGGGCCACTGTAGTGAAGCTAGTACAGGAACCACATAACAGGGCGACTAGCAAAGCTACTACAGGAACCACATAACTGGGCGACTGTAGCGAAGCTACTACAGGAACCACATAACGGGGCGACTGTAGCGAAGCTACTACAGGAACAGCATAACAGGACTACTGTAGCGAAGCTCCTTTCGGAACCACATAACAGGGCGACTTTAGCAAAGCTACTACAGGAACCACGTAACAGGGCGACTGTAGCAAGGCTACTACAGGAACCACATAACAGGGCGACTGTAGCAAAGCTACTACAGGAACCACATAACAGGGCCACTGTAGCAACGCTACTACAGGAACCACATAACAGGGCCACTGTAGCAACGCTACTACAGGAACCACATAACAGGCCGACTGTAGCGAAGCTACTACAGGAACCCCATAACAGGGCGACTGTATCAAAGCTACTACAGGAACCACATAACAGGGCGACTGTAGCGAAGCTACTACAGGAACCACATCGAAGGGCGACTGTAGCGAAGCTACTACAGGAACCACATAATGGGGCGACTGTAGCGAAGCTACTACAGTAACCACATAACAGGGCTACTTTAGAGAAGCTACTACAGGAACCATATAACAGGGCGACTATAGAAAAGCTACTACAGGAACAACATAACGGGGGGATTGCAGCAAAGCTACTACTGGAACCACATAACAGGGCAACTGTAGTGAAGCTCCTTTCGGAACCACATAACAGGGCGACTTTAGCAAAGCTACTACAGGAACCACATAACAGGGCGACTTTAGCAAAGCAACTACAGGAACCACATAACAAGACCACTGTAGCAAAGCTACTACATCAACCACATAACAGGGCGACTGTAGCGAAGCCACTACAGGAACCACATAACGGGGCGACTGTAGCGAAGCTACTACAGGAACCACATAACAGGGCGACTGTAGCAAAGCTACTACAGGAACCACATAACAGGGCGACTGTAGCAAAGCTACTACAGGAACCACATAACAGGGCGACTGTAGCGAAGCTACTACAGGAACCACATAACGGGGCGACTGTAGCGAAGCTACTACAGGAACTACATAACAGGGCTACTGTAGCGAAGCTCCTTTCGGAACCACATAACAGTGCGACTGTAGCAAAGCTATTACAGGAACCACATAACAGGGTGACTGTAGCGAAGCTACTACAGGAACCACATAACAGGGCGCCTGTAGCAAAGCTACTACAGGAACCACTTAACAGGGCGACTGTAGCGAAGCTACTACAGGAACCACATAACAGGGCGACTGTAGCGAAGCTACTACAGGAACCACATAACAGGGCGACTGTAGCAAAGCTACTACAGGAACCACATAACAGAGCGACTGTAGCGAAGCTACTACAGGAACCACATAACGGGGCGACTGTAGCGAAGCTACTACAGGAACCTCATAACAGGACTACCGTAGCGAAACTCCTTTCGGAACCACATAACAGGGCGACTGTAGCAAAGCTACTACAGGAACCCCATAATGGGGCCACTGTAGCGAAGCTACTACAGGAACCACATAACAGGGCGACTTTAGCAAGGCTACTACAAGGCTCTTGTCATCTCCCGCCTGGACTACTGCAACTCCCTCCTGGCAGGTCTCCCTGCCACCGCCATTCGACCTCTGCAGCTCATTCAGAATGCAGCAGCTCGACTGGTCTTCAACCTTCCGAAATTCTCCCACACTACTCCACTCCTCCGCTCTCTTCACTGGCTACCGGTGGCCGCCCGCATCCAGTTCAAAACACTGGTGCTCACGTACCATGCTGTGAATGGATCGGGTCCAGCTTACATCCAGGACATGGTCAAACCCTACATCCCAACCCGCACTCTCCGCTCTGCATCTGCAAAACTACTCGTCCCTCCCTCACTGAGAGCAAAACACTCGACTAGGTCTCGACTCTTCGCTGTCCTTGCGCCGAAATGGTGGAACGCGCTCTCTGAAGACATCAGGACCGCAGAGAGCCTTCACATCTTCCGCCGCAAACTAAAGACACACCTCTTCAGACTCTACCTCGACTAAAGACTAACAAATTGCAGCACTTAAATTGTACTTGTGACGTCACTCATCTATAGCAAATTGTAAATTCGCTTATTTGAGGAAATTGCACTTTCTTGTTTCTTGTTCTCCTGAGTTTGTACCCTATGGTTGAATGCACTTATTGTACGTCGCTTTGGATAAAAGCGTCAGCTAAATGACATGTAATGTAATGTAATGTAATGTAATGTACTACAGGAACCACATAACAGGGCGACTGTAGCGAAGCTACTACAGGAACTACATAACAGGGCTACTGTAGCGAAGCTCCTTTCGGAACCACATAACAGTGCGACTGTAGCAAAGCTATTACAGGAACCACATAACAGGGCGACTGTAGCGAAGCTACTACAGGAACTACATAACAGGGCTACTGTAGCGAAGCTCCTTTCGGAACCACATAACAGTGCGACTTTAGCAAAGCTACTACAGGAACCAAGTAACAGGGCGACTGTAGCAAGGCTACTACAGGAACCACATAACAGGGCGACTGTAGCGAAGCTACTACAGGAACTACATAACAGGGCTACTGTAGCGAAGCTCCTTTCGGAACCACATAACAGTGCGACTGTAGCAAAGCTATTACAGGAACCACATAACAGGGCGACTGTAGCGAAGCTACCACAGGAACCACATAACAGGGCGCCTGTAGCAAAGCTACTACAGGAACCACTTAACAGGGCGACTGTAGCGAAGCTACTACAGGAACCACATAACAGGGCGACTGTAGCGAAGCTTTTACAGGAACCTCATAACAGGACTACTGTAGCGAAACTCCTTTCGGAACCACATAACAGGGCGACTGTAGCAAAGCTACTACAGGAACCCCATAATGGGGCCACTGTAGCGAAGCTACTACAGGAACCACATAACGGGGCGACTGTAGCGAAGCTACTACAGGAACCACATAACAAGGCGACTGTAGCAAAGCCACTACAAGAACCACATAACGGGGCGACTGTAGCAAAGCTACTACAGGAACCACATAACGGGGCGACTCTAGCAAAACTACTACAGGAACCACATAACAGGGCGACTGTTGCAAAGCTACTATTGGAACCACATAACAGGGCGACTGTAGCAAAGCTACTACAGGAACCACATAACAGGGCGACTGTAGCAAAGCAACTACAGGAACCACAAAACAGGACCACTGTAGCAAAGCTACTACATCAACCACATAACAGGGCGACTGTAGCAAAGCTACTACAGGAACCACATAACAGGGCGACTGTAGCAAAGCTACTACAGGAACCACATAACAGGGCGACTGTAGCGAAGCTACTACAGGAACCACATAACGGGGCGACTGTAGCGAAGCTACTACAGGAACTACATAACAGGGCTACTGTAGCGAAGCTACTACAGGAACCACATAACAGTGCGACTGTAGCAAAGCTATTACAGGAACCACATAACAGGGCGACTGTAGCGAAGCTACTACAGGAACCACATAACAGGGCGCCTGTAGCAAAGCTACTACAGGAACCACTTAACAGGGCGACTGTAGCGAAGCTACTACAGGAACCACATAACAGGGCGACTGTAGCGAAGCTACTACAGGAACCACATAACAGGGCGACTGTAGCAAAGCAACTACAGGAACCACATAACAAGACCACTGTAGCAAAGCTACTACATCAACCACATAACAGGGCGACTGTAGCGAAGCCACTACAGGAACCACATAACGGGGCGACTGTAGCGAAGCTACTACAGGAACCACATAACAGGGCGACTGTAGCAAAGCTACTACAGGAACCACATAACAGAGCGACTGTAGCAAAGCTACTACAGGAACCACATAACAGGGCGACTGTAGCGAAGCTACTACAGGAACCACATAACGGGGCGACTGTAGCGAAGCTACTACAGGAACTACATAACAGGGCTACTGTAGCGAAGCTCCTTTCGGAACCACATAACAGTGCGACTGTAGCAAAGCTATTACAGGAACCACATAACAGGGCGACTGTAGCGAAGCTACTACAGGAACTACATAACAGGGCTACTGTAGCGAAGCTCCTTTCGGAACCACATAACAGTGCGACTTTAGCAAAGCTACTACAGGAACCACGTAACAGGGCGACTGTAGCAAGGCTACTACAGGAACCACATAACAGGGCGACTGTAGCGAAGCTACTACAGGAACTACATAACAGGGCTACTGTAGCGAAGCTCCTTTCGGAACCACATAACAGTGCGACTGTAGCAAAGCTATTACAGGAACCACATAACAGGGCGACTGTAGCGAAGCTACTACAGGAACCACATAACAGGACCACTGTAGCAAAGCTACTACATCAACCACATAACAGGGCGCCTGTAGCGAAGCTACTACAGGAACCACATAACAGGGCGCCTGTAGCAAAGCTACTGCAGGAACCACATAACGGGGCGACTCTAGCAAAACTACTACAGGAACCACATAACAGGGCGACTGTTGCAAAGCTACTATTGGAACCACATAACAGGGCGACTGTAGCAAAGCTACTACAGGAACCACATAACAGGGCGACTGTAGCAAAGCAACTACAGGAACCACATAACAGGACCACTGTAGCAAAGCTACTACATCAACCACATAACAGGGCGCCTGTAGCAAAGCTACTACAGGAACCACTTAACAGGGCGACTGTAGCGAAGCTACTACAGGAACCACATAACAGGGCGACTGTAGCGAAGCTTTTACAGGAACCACATAACAGGGCGACTGTAGCAAAGCTACTACAGGAACCACATAACAGAGCGACTGTAGCGAAGCTACTACAGGAACCACATAACGGGGCGACTGTAGCGAAGCTACTACTGGAACCTCATAACAGGACTACCGTAGCGAAACTCCTTTCGGAACCACATAACAGGGCGACTGTAGCAAAGCTACTACAGGAACCCCATAATGGGGCCACTGTAGCGAAGCTATTACAGGAACCACATAACAAGGCGACTGTAGCAAAGCCACTACAGGAACCACATAACGGGGCGACTGTAGCAAAGCTACTGCAGGAACCACATAACGGGGCGACTCTAGCAAAACTACTACAGGAACCACATAACAGGGCGACTGTTGCAAAGCTACTATTGGAACCACATAACAGGGCGACTGTAGCAAAGCTACTACAGGAACCACATAACAGGGCGACTGTAGCAAAGCAACTACAGGAACCACATAACAGGACCACTGTAGCAAAGCTACTACATCAACCACATAACAGGGCGACTGTAGCAAAGCTACTACAGGAACCACATAACAGGGCGACTGTAGCAAAGCTACTACAGGAACCACATAAAAGGGCGACTGTAGCGAAGCTACTACAGGAACCACATAACGGGGCGACTGTAGCGAAGCTACTACAGGAACTACATATCAGGGCTACTGTAGCGAAGCTCCTTTCGGAACCACATAACAGTGCGACTGTAGCA
Source organism: Gasterosteus aculeatus (assembly GCF_964276395.1). NCBI lineage: Eukaryota > Metazoa > Chordata > Actinopteri > Perciformes > Gasterosteidae > Gasterosteus > Gasterosteus aculeatus. The sequence goes on along the minus strand of NC_135709.1, from coordinate 16,315,061 downwards.
AAGCTATTACAGGAACCACATAACAGGGCGACTGTAGCGAAGCTACTACAGGAACCACATAACAGGGCGCCTGTAGCAAAGCTACTACAGGAACCACTTAACAGGGCGCCTGTAGCAAAGCTACTACAGGAACCACTTAACAGGGCGACTGTAGCAAAGCTACTACAGGAACCACATAACAGGGCGACTGTAGCGAAGCTACTACAGGAACCACATAACAGGGCGACTGTAGCAAAGCAACTACAGGAACCACATAACAGGACCACTGTAGCAAAGCTACTACATCAACCACATAACAGGGCGACTGTAGCGAAGCCACTACAGGAACCACATAACGGGGCGACTGTAGCGAAGCTACTACAGGAACCACATAACAGGGCGACTGTAGCAAAGCTACTACAGGAACCACATAACAGGGCGACTGTAGCAAAGCTACTACAGGAACCACATAACAGGGCGACTGTAGCGAAGCTACTACAGGAACAACATAACGGGGCGACTGTAGCGAAGCTACTACAGGAACTACATAACAGGGCTACTGTAGCGAAGCTCCTTTCGGAACCACATAACAGTGCGACTGTAGCAAAGCTATTACAGGAACCACATAACAGGGCCACTGTAGCAAAGCTACTACAGGAACCACATAACAGGGCGCCTGTAGCAAAGCTACTACAGGAACCACTTAACAGGGCGTCTGTAGCGAAGCTACTACAGGAACCACATAACAGGGCGACTGTAGCGAAGCTACTACAGGAACTACATAACAGGGCTACTGTAGCGAAGCTCCTTTCGGAACCACATAACAGTGCGACTGTAGCAAAGCTATTACAGGAACCACATAACAGGGCGACTGTAGCGAAGCTACTACAGGAACTACATAACAGGGCTACTGTAGCGAAGCTCCTTTCGGAACCACATAACAGTGCGACTGTAGCAAAGCTACTACAGGAACCCCATAATGGGGCCACTGTAGCGAAGCTATTACAGGAACCACATAACAAGGCGACTGTAGCAAAGCCACTACAGGAACCACATAACGGGGCGACTGTAGCAAAGCTACTGCAGGAACCACATAACGGGGCGACTCTAGCAAAACTACTACAGGAACCACATAACAGGGCGACTGTTGCAAAGCTACTATTGGAACCACATAACAGGGCGACTGTAGCAAAGCTACTACAGGAACCACATAACAGGGCGACTGTAGCAAAGCAACTACAGGAACCACATAACAGGACCACTGTAGCAAAGCTACTACATCAACCACATAACAGGGCGACTGTAGCAAAGCTACTACAGGAACCACATAACAGGGCGACTGTAGCAAAGCTACTACAGGAACCACATAACAGGGCGACTGTAGCGAAGCTACTACAGGAACCACATAACGGGGCGACTGTAGCGAAGCTACTACAGGAACTACATAACAGGGCTACTGTAGCGAAGCTCCTTTCGGAACCACATAACAGTGCGACTGTAGCAAAGCTATTACAGGAACCACATAACAGGGCGACTGTAGCGAAGCTACTACAGGAACCACATAACAGGGCGCCTGTAGCAAAGCTACTACAGGAACCACTTAACAGGGCGACTGTAGCGAAGCTACTACAGGAACCACATAACAGGGCGACTGTAGCGAAGCTACTACAGGAACCACATAACAGGGCGACTGTAGCAAAGCAACTACAGGAACCACATAACAGGACCACTGTAGCAAAGCTACTACATCAACCACATAACAGGGCGACTGTAGCGAAGCCACTACAGGAACCACATAACGGGACGACTGTAGCGAAGCTACTACAGGAACCACATAACAGGGCGACTGTAGCAAAGCTACTACAGGAACCACATAACAGGGCGACTGTAGCAAAGCTACTACAGGAACCACATAACAGGGCGACTGTAGCGAAGCTACTACAGGAACAACATAACGGGGCGACTGTAGCGAAGCTACTACATCAACCACATAACAGGGCGACTGTAGCGAAGCCACTACAGGAACCACATAACGGGGCGACTGTAGCGAAGCTACTACAGGAACCACATAACAGGGCGACTGTAGCAAAGCAACTACAGGAACCACATAACAGGACCACTGTAGCAAAGCTACTACATCAACCACATAAGAGGGCGACTGTAGCGAAGCCACTACAGGAACCACATAACGGGGCGACTGTAGCGAAGCTACTACAGGAACCACATAACAGGGCGACTGTAGCAAAGCTACTACAGGAACCACATAACAGGGCGACTGTAGCAAAGCTACTACAGGAACCACATAACAGGGCGACTGTAGCGAAGCTACTACAGGAACAACATAACGGGGCGACTGTAGCGAAGCTACTACAGGAACTACATAACAGGGCTACTGTAGCGAAGCTCCTTTCGGAACCACATAACAGTGCGACTGTAGCAAAGCTATTACAGGAACCACATAACAGGGCGACTGTAGCGAAGCTACTACAGGAACTACATAACAGGGCTACTGTAGCGAAGCTCCTTTCGGAACCACATAACAGTGCGACTTTAGCAAAGCTACTACAGGAACCACATAACAGGGCGCCTGTAGCAAAGCTACTACAGGATCCACATAACGGGGCGACTGTAGCAAAGCTACTGCAGGAACCACATAACGGGGCGACTCTAGCAAAACTACTACAGGAACCACATAACAGGGCGACTGTTGCAAAGCTACTATTGGAACCACATAACAGGGCGACTGTAGCAAAGCAACTACAGGAACCACATAACAGGACCACTGTAGCAAAGCTACTACATCAACCACATAACAGGGCGACTGTAGCAAAGCTACTACAGGAACCACATAACAGGGCGACTGTAGCAAAGCTACTACAGGAACCACATAACAGGGCGACTGTAGCGAAGCTACTACAGGAACCACATAACGGGGCGACTGTAGCGAAGCTACTACAGGAACTACATAACAGGGCTACTGTAGCGAAGCTCCTTTCGGAACCACATAACAGTGCGACTGTAGCAAAGCTATTACAGGAACCACATAACAGGGCGACTGTAGCGAAGCTACTACAGGAACCACATAACAGGGCGCCTGTAGCAAAGCTACTACAGGAACCACTTAACAGGGCGACTGTAGCGAAGCTACTACAGGAACCACATAACAGGGCGACTGTATCGAAGCTACTACAGGAACCACATAACAGGGCGACTGTAGCAAAGCAACTACAGGAACCACATAACAGGACCACTGTAGCAAAGCTACTACATCAACCACATAACAGGGCGACTGTAGCGAAGCCACTACAGGAACCACATAACGGGGCGACTGTAGCGAAGCTACTACAGGAACCACATAACAGGGCGACTGTAGCAAAGCTACTACAGGAACCACATAACAGGGCGACTGTAGCAAAGCTACTACAGGAACCACATAACAGGGCGACTGTAGCGAAGCTACTACAGGAACAACATAACGGGGCGACTGTAGCGAAGCTACTACAGGAACTACATAACAGGGCTACTGTAGCGAAGCTCCTTTCGGAACCACATAACAGTGCGACTGTAGCAAAGCTATTACAGGAACCACATAACAGGGCCACTGTAGCAAAGCTACTACAGGAACCACTTAACAGGGCGTCTGTAGCGAAGCTACTACAGGAACCACATAACAGGGCGACTGTAGCGAAGCTACTACAGGAACTACATAACAGGGCTACTGTAGCGAAGCTCCTTTCGGAACCACATAACAGTGCGACTGTAGCAAAGCTATTACAGGAACCACATAACAGGGCGACTGTAGCGAAGCTACTACAGGAACTACATAACAGGGCTACTGTAGCAAAGCTCCTTTCGGAACCACATAACAGTGCGACTTTAGCAAAGCTACTACAGGAACCACGTAACAGGGCGACTGTAGCAAGGCTACTACAGGAACCACATAACAGGGCGACTGTAGCAAAGCTACTACAGGAACTACATAACAGGGCTACTGTAGCGAAGCTCCTTTCGGAACCACATAACAGTGCGACTGTAGCAAAGCTATTACAGGAACCACATAACAGGGCGACTGTAGCGAAGCTACTACAGGAACCACTTAACAGGGCGACAGTAGCGAAGCTACTACAGGAACCACATAACAGGGCGACTGTAGCGAAGCTTTTACAGGAACCACATAACAGGGCGACTGTAGCAAAGCTACTACAGGAACCACATAACAGAGCGACTGTAGCGAAGCTACTACAGGAACCACATAACAAGGCGACTGTAGCAAAGCCACTACAAGAACCACATAACGGGGCGACTGTAGCAAAGCTACTACAGGAACCACATAACGGGGCGACTCTAGCAAAACTACTACAGGAACCACATAACAGGGCGACTGTTGCAAAGCTACTATTGGAACCACATAACAGGGCGACTGTAGCAAAGCTACTACAGGAACCACATAACAGGGCGACTGTAGCAAAGCAACTACAGGAACCACAAAACAGGACCACTGTAGCAAAGCTACTACATCAACCACATAACAGGGCGACTGTAGCAAAGCTACTACAGGAACCACATAACAGGGCGACTGTAGCAAAGCTACTACAGGAACCACATAACAGGGCGACTGTAGCGAAGCTACTACAGGAACCACATAACGGGGCGACTATAGCGAAGCTACTACAGGAACTACATAACAGGGCTACTGTAGCGAAGCTCCTTTCGGAACCACATAACAGTGCGACTGTAGCAAAGCTATTACAGGAACCACATAACAGGGCGACTGTAGCGAAGCTACTACAGGAACCACATAACAGGGCGCCTGTAGCAAAGCTACTACAGGAACCACTTAACAGGGCGACTGTAGCGAAGCTACTACAGGAACCACATAACAGGGCGACTGTAGCGAAGCTACTACAGGAACCACATAACAGGGCGACTGTAGCAAAGCAACTACAGGAACCACATAACAGGACCACTGTAGCAAAGCTACTACATCAACCACATAACAGGGCGACTGTAGCGAAGCCACTACAGGAACCACATAACGGGGCGACTGTAGCGAAGCTACTACAGGAACCACATAACAGGGCGACTGTAGCAAAGCTACTACAGGAACCACATAACAGAGCGACTGTAGCAAAGCTACTACAGGAACCACATAACAGGGCGACTGTAGCGAAGCTACTACAGGAACCACATAACGGGGCGACTGTAGCGAAGCTACTACAGGAACTACATAACAGGGCTACTGTAGCGAAGCTCCTTTCGGAACCACATAACAGTGCGACTGTAGCAAAGCTATTACAGGAACCACATAACAGGGCGACTGTAGCGAAGCTACTACAGGAACTACATAACAGGGCTACTGTAGCGAAGCTCCTTTCGGAACCACATAACAGTGCGACTTTAGCAAAGCTACTACAGGAACCACGTAACAGGGCGACTGTAGCAAGGCTACTACAGGAACCACATAACAGGGCGACTGTAGCGAAGCTACTACAGGAACTACATAACAGGGCTACTGTAGCGAAGCTCCTTTCGGAACCACATAACAGTGCGACTGTAGCAAAGCTATTACAGGAACCACATAACAGGGCGACTGTAGCGAAGCTACTACAGGAACCACATAACAGGGCGACTGTAGCGAAGCTACTACAGGAACCACATAACAGGGCGCCTGTAGCAAAGCTACTACAGGAACCACTTAACAGGGCGACTGTAGCGAAGCTACTACAGGAACCACATAACAGGGCGACTGTAGCGAAGCTTTTACAGGAACCACATAACAGGGCGACTGTAGCAAAGCTACTACAGGAACCACATAACAGAGCGACTGTAGCGAAGCTACTACAGGAACCACATAACGGGGCGACTGTAGCGAAGCTACTACAGGAACCTCATAACATGACTACTGTAGCGAAACTCCTTTCGGAACCACATAACAGGGCGACTGTAGCAAAGCTACTACAGGAACCCCATAATGGGGCCACTGTAGCGAAGCTACTACAGGAACCACATAACGGGGCGACTTTAGCGAAGCTACTACAGGAACCACATAACAAGGCGACTGTAGCAAAGCCACTACAAGAACCATATAACGGGGCGACTGTAGCAAAGCTACTACAGGAACCACATAACGGGGCGACTCTAGCAAAACTACTACAGGAACCACATAACAGGGCGACTGTTGCAAAGCTACTATTGGAACCACATAACAGGGCGACTGTAGCAAAGCTACTACAGGAACCACATAACAGGGCGACTGTAGCGAAGCTACTACAGGAACTACATAACAGGGCTACTGTAGCAAAGCTCCTTTCGGAACCACATAACAGTGCGACTGTAGCAAAGCTATTACAGGAACCACATAACAGGGCGACTGTAGCGAAGCTACTACAGGAACCACATAACAAGGCGACTGTAGCAAAGCCACTACAAGAACCATATAACGGGGCGACTGTAGCAAAGCTACTACAGGAACCACATAACGGGGCGACTCTAGCAAAACTACTACAGGAACCACATAACAGGGCGACTGTTGCAAAGCTACTATTGGAACCACGTAACAGGGCGACTGTAGCAAGGCTACTACAGGAACCACATAACAGGGCGACTGTAGCGAAGCTACTACAGGAACTACATAACAGGGCTACTGTAGCGAAGCTCCTTTCGGAACCACATAACAGTGCGACTGTAGCAAAGCTATTACAGGAACCACATAACAGGGCGACTGTAGCGAAGCTACTACAGGAACCACTTAACAGGGCGACAGTAGCGAAGCTACTACAGGAACCACATAACAGGGCGACTGTAGCGAAGCTTTTACAGGAACCACATAACAGGGCGACTGTAGCAAAGCTACTACAGGAACCACATAACAGAGCGACTGTAGCGAAGCTACTACAGGAACCACATAACAAGGCGACTGTAGCAAAGCCACTACAAGAACCACATAACGGGGCGACTGTAGCAAAGCTACTACAGGAACCACATAACGGGGCGACTCTAGCAAAACTACTACAGGAACCACATAACAGGGCGACTGTTGCAAAGCTACTATTGGAACCACATAACAGGGCGACTGTAGCAAAGCTACTACAGGAACCACATAACAGGGCGACTGTAGCAAAGCAACTACAGGAACCACAAAACAGGACCACTGTAGCAAAGCTACTACATCAACCACATAACAGGGCGACTGTAGCAAAGCTACTACAGGAACCACATAACAGGGCGACTGTAGCAAAGCTACTACAGGAACCACATAACAGGGCGACTGTAGCGAAGCTACTACAGGAACCACATAACGGGGCGACTATAGCGAAGCTACTACAGGAACTACATAACAGGGCTACTGTAGCGAAGCTCCTTTCGGAACCACATAACAGTGCGACTGTAGCAAAGCTATTACAGGAACCACATAACAGGGCGACTGTAGCGAAGCTACTACAGGAACCACATAACAGGGCGCCTGTAGCAAAGCTACTACAGGAACCACTTAACAGGGCGACTGTAGCGAAGCTACTACAGGAACCACATAACAGGGCGACTGTAGCGAAGCTACTACAGGAACCACATAACAGGGCGACTGTAGCAAAGCAACTACAGGAACCACATAACAGGACCACTGTAGCAAAGCTACTACATCAACCACATAACAGGGCGACTGTAGCGAAGCCACTACAGGAACCACATAACGGGGCGACTGTAGCGAAGCTACTACAGGAACCACATAACAGGGCGACTGTAGCAAAGCTACTACAGGAACCACATAACAGAGCGACTGTAGCAAAGCTAATACAGGAACCACATAACAGGGCGACTGTAGCGAAGCTACTACAGGAACCACATAACGGGGCGACTGTAGCGAAGCTACTACAGGAACTACATAACAGGGCTACTGTAGCGAAGCTCCTTTCGGAACCACATAACAGTGCGACTGTAGCAAAGCTATTACAGGAACCACATAACAGGGCGACTGTAGCGAAGCTACTACAGGAACTACATAACAGGGCTACTGTAGCGAAGCTCCTTTCGGAACCACATAACAGTGCGACTTTAGCAAAGCTACTACAGGAACCACGTAACAGGGCGACTGTAGCAAGGCTACTACAGGAACCACATAACAGGGCGACTGTAGCGAAGCTACTACAGGAACTACATAACAGGGCTACTGTAGCGAAGCTCCTTTCGGAACCACATAACAGTGCGACTGTAGCAAAGCTATTACAGGAACCACATAACAGGGCGACTGTAGCGAAGCTACTACAGGAACCACATAACAGGGCGACTGTAGCGAAGCTACTACAGGAACCACATAACAGGGCGCCTGTAGCAAAGCTACTACAGGAACCACTTAACAGGGCGACTGTAGCGAAGCTACTACAGGAACCACATAACAGGGCGACTGTAGCGAAGCTTTTACAGGAACCACATAACAGGGCGACTGTAGCAAAGCTACTACAGGAACCACATAACAGAGCGACTGTAGCGAAGCTACTACAGGAACCACATAACGGGGCGACTGTAGCGAAGCTACTACAGGAACCTCATAACATGACTACTGTAGCGAAACTCCTTTCGGAACCACATAACAGGGCGACTGTAGCAAAGCTACTACAGGAACCCCATAATGGGGCCACTGTAGCGAAGCTACTACAGGAACCACATAACGGGGCGACTGTAGCGAAGCTACTACAGGAACCACATAACAAGGCGACTGTAGCAAAGCCACTACAAGAACCATATAACGGGGCGACTGTAGCAAAGCTACTACAGGAACCACATAACGGGGCGACTCTAGCAAAACTACTACAGGAACCACATAACAGGGCCACTGTTGCAAAGCTACTATTGGAACCACATAACAGGGCGACTGTAGCAAAGCTACTACAGGAACCACATAACAGGGCGACTGTAGCAAAGCAACTACAGGAACCACAAAACAGGACCACTGTAGCAAAGCTACTACATCAACCACATAACAGGGCGACTGTAGCAAAGCTACTACAGGAACCACATAACAGGGCGACTGTAGCAAAGCTACTACAGGAACCACATAACAGGGCGACTGTAGCGAAGCTACTACAGGAACCACATAACGGGGCGACTATAGCGAAGCTACTACAGGAACTACATAACAGGGCTACTGTAGCGAAGCTCCTTTCGGAACCACATAACAGTGCGACTGTAGCAAAGCTATTACAGGAACCACATAACAGGGCGACTGTAGCGAAGCTACTACAGGAACCACATAACAGGGCGACTGTAGCAAAGCAACTACAGGAACCACATAACAGGACCACTGTAGCAAAGCTACTACATCAACCACATAACAGGGCGACTGTAGCGAAGCCACTACAGGAACCACATAACGGGGCGACTGTAGCGAAGCTACTACAGGAACCACATAACAGGGCGACTGTAGCAAAGCTACTACAGGAACCACATAACAGAGCGACTGTAGCAAAGCTACTACAGGAACCACATAACAGGGCGACTGTAGCGAAGCTACTACAGGAACCACATAACGGGGCGACTGTAGCGAAGCTACTACAGGAACTACATAACAGGGCTACTGTAGCGAAGCTCCTTTCGGAACGACATAACAGTGCGACTGTAGCAAAGCTATTACAGGAACCACATAACAGGGCGACTGTAGCGAAGCTACTACAGGAACTACATAACAGGGCTACTGTAGCGAAGCTCCTTTCGGAACCACATAACAGTGCGACTTTAGCAAATCTACTACAGGAACCACGTAACAGGGCGACTGTAGCAAGGCTACTACAGGAACCACATAACAGGGCGACTGTAGCGAAGCTACTACAGGAACTACATAACAGGGCTACTGTAGCGAAGCTCCTTTCGGAACCACATAACAGTGCGACTGTAGCAAAGCTATTACAGGAACCACATAACAGGGCGACTGTAGCGAAGCTACTACAGGAACCACATAACAGGGCGCCTGTAGCAAAGCTACTACAGGAACCACTTAACAGGGCGACTGTAGCGAAGCTACTACAGGAACCACATAACAGGGCGACTGTAGCGAAGCTTTTACAGGAACCACATAACAGGGCGACTGTAGCAAAGCTACTACAGGAACCACATAACAGAGCGACTGTAGCGAAGCTACTACAGGAACCACATAACGGGGCGAATGTAGCGAAGCTACTACTGGAACCTCATAACAGGACTACCGTAGCGAAACTCCTTTCGGAACCACATAACAGGGCGACTGTAGCAAAGCTACTACAGGAACCCCATAATGGGGCCACTGTAGTGAAGCTATTACAGGAACCACATAACAAGGCGACTGTAGCAAAGCCACTACAGGAACCACATAACGGGGCGACTGTAGCAAAGCTACTGCAGGAACCACATAACGGGGCGACTCTAGCAAAACTACTACAGGAACCACATAACAGGGCGACTGTTGCAAAGCTACTATTGGAACCACATAACAGGGCGACTGTAGCAAAGCTACTACAGGAACCACATAACAGGGCGACTGTAGCAAAGCAACTACAGGAACCACATAACAGGACCACTGTAGCAAAGCTACTACATCAACCACATAACAGGGCGACTGTAGCAAAGCTACTACAGGAACCACATAACAGGGCGACTGTAGCGAAGCTACTACAGGAACCACATAACGGGGCGACTGTAGCGAAGCTGCTACAGGAACTACATAACAGGGCTACTGTAGCGAAGCTCCTTTCGGAACCACATAACAGTGCGAGTGTAGCAAAGCTATTACAGGAACCACATAACAGGGCGACTGTAGCGAAGCTACTAAAGGAACCACATAACAGGGCGCCTGTAGCAAAGCTACTACAGGAACCACTTAACAGGGCGACTGTAGCGAAGCTACTACAGGAACCACATAACAGGGCGACTGTAGCGAAGCTACTACAGGAACCACATAACAGGGCGACTGTAGCAAAGCAACTACAGGAACCACATAACAGGACCACTGTAGCAAAGCTACTACATCAACCACATAACAGGGCGACTGTAGCGAAGCCACTACAGGAACCACATAACGGGGCGACTGTAGCGAAGCTACTACAGGAACCACATAACAGGGCGACTGTAGCAAAGCTACTACAGGAACCACATAACAGGGCGACTGTAGCAAAGCTACTACAGGAACCACATAACAGGGCGACTGTAGCGAAGCTACTACAGGAACAACATAACGGGGCGACTGTTGCAAAGCTACTATTGGAACCACATAACAGGGCGACTGTAGCAAAGCTACTACAGGAACCACATAACAGGGTGACTGTAGCAAAGCAACTACAGGAACCACATAACAGGACCACTGTAGCAAAGCTACTACATCAACCACATAACAGGGCGACTGTAGCAAAGCTACTACAGGAACCACATAACAGGGCGACTGTAGCAAAGCTACTACAGGAACCACATAACAGGGCGACTGTTGCAAAGCTACTATTGGAACCACATAACAGGGCGACTGTAGCAAAGCTACTACAGGAACCACATAACAGGGTGACTGTAGCAAAGCAACTACAGGAACCACATAACAGGACCACTGTAGCAAAGCTACTACATCAACCACATAACAGGGCGACTGTAGCAAAGCTACTACAGGAACCACATAACAGGGCGACTGTAGCAAAGCTACTACAGGAACCACATAACAGGGCGACTGTAGCGAAGCTACTACAGGAACCACATAACGGGGCGACTGTAGCGAAGCTACTACAGGAACTACATAACAGGGCTACTGTAGCGAAGCTCCTTTCGGAACCACATAACAGTGCGACTGTAGCAAAGCTATTACAGGAACCACATAACAGGGCGACTGTAGCGAAGCTACTACAGGAACCACATAACAGGGCGCCTGTAGCAAAGCTACTACAGGAACCACTTAACAGGGCGACTGTAGCGAAGCTACTACAGGAACCACATAACAGGGCGACTGTAGCGAAGCTACTACAGGAACCACATAACAGGGCGACTGTAGCAAAGCAACTACAGGAACCACATAACAGGACCACTGTAGCAAAGCTACTACATCAACCACATAACAGGGCGACTGTAGCGAAGCCACTACAGGAACCACATAACGGGGCGACTGTAGCGAAGCTACTACAGGAACCACATAACAGGGCGACTGTAGCAAAGCTACTACAGGAACCACATAACAGGGCGACTGTAGCAAAGCTACTACAGGAACCACATAACAGGGCGACTGTAGCGAAGCTACTACAGGAACAACATAACGGGGCGACTGTAGCGAATCTACTACAGGAACTACATAACAGGGCTACTGTAGCGAAGCTCCTTTCGGAACCACATAACAGTGCGACTGTAGCAAAGCTATTACAGGAACCACATAACAGGGCCACTGTAGCAAAGCTACTACAGGAACCACATAACAGGGCGCCTGTAGCAAAGCTACTACAGAAACCACTTAACAGGGCGTCTGTAGCGAAGCTACTACAGGAACCACATAACAGGGCGACTGTAGCGAAGCTACTACAGGAACCACATAACAGGGCGACTGTAGCAAAGCTACTACAGGAACCACATAACAGAGCGACTGTAGCGAAGCTACTACAGGAACCACATAACGGGGCGACTGTAGCGAAACTCTTTTCGGAACCACATACCAGGGCGACTGTTGCAAAGCTACTATTGGAACCACATAACAGGGCGACTGTAGCAAAGCTACTACAGGAACCACATAACAGGGCGACTGTAGCGAAGGTACTATTGGAACCAAATAACAGGGCGACTGTAACAAAGCTACTACAGGAACCACATAACAGGGCGACTGTAGCAAAGCTACTACAGGAACCACATAACGGGGCGACTGTAGCGAAGGTCCTTTCGGAACCACATATCAGGGCAACTGTAGCAAAGCTACTACAGGAACCATATAACAGGGCGACTGTAGAAAAGCTACTACAGGAACAACATAACTGGGCGACTGTAGCAAAGCTACTACAGGAACCACATAACAGGGCGACTGTAGCGAAGCTAATACAGGAACCACATAACGGGGCGACTGTAGCGAAGCTACTACAGGAACCACATAACAGGCCGACTGTAGCGAAGCTCCTTTCGGAACCAAATAACAGGGCGACTTTAGCAAAGCTACTACAGGAACCACATAACAGGGCGACTGTAGCAAAGCAACTACAGGAACCACATAACAGGGCGACTGTAGCAAAGCTACTACAGGAACCACATAACAGGGCGACTGCAGCAAAGCTACTACAGGAACCACATAACGGGGCGACTGTAGCGAAGCTAATACAGGAACTACATAACAGGGCTACTGTAGCGAAGCTCCTTTCGGAACCACATAACAGTGCGACTGTAGCAAAGCTACTACAGGAACCACATAACAGGGCGACTGTAGCGAAGCTACTACGGGAACCATATAACAGGGCGCCTGTAGCAAAGCTACTACAGGAACCACTTAACAGGGCGACTGTAGCGAAGCTACTACAGGAACCACATAACAGGGCGACTGTAGCGAAGCTACTACAGGAACCACATAACAGGGCGACTGTAGCAAAGCTACTACAGGAACCACATAACATGGCGACTGTAGCGAAGCTACTACAGGAACCACATAACGGGGCGACTGTAGCGAAGCTACTACAGGAACCTCATAACAGGACTACCGTAGCGAAACTCTTTTCAGAACCACATAACAGGGCGACTGTAGCGAAGCTACTACAGGAACCACATAACGGGGCGACTGTAGCGAAGCTACTACAGGAACTACATAACAGGGCTACTGTAGCGAAGCTCCTTTCGGAACCACATAACAGTGCGACTGTAGCAAAGCTATTACAGGAACCACATAACAGGGCGACTGTAGCGAAGCTACTACAGGAACCACATAACAGGGCGCCTGTAGCAAAGCTACTACAGGAACCACTTAACAGGGCGACTGTAGCGAAGCTACTACAGGAACCACATAACAGGGCGACTGTAGCGAAGCTACTACAGGAACCACATAACAGGGCGACTGTAGCAAAGCAACTACAGGAACCACATAACAGGACCACTGTAGCAAAGCTACTACATCAACCACATAACAGGGCGACTGTAGCAAAGCCACTACAGGAACCACATAACGGGGCGACTGTAGCGAAGCTACTACAGGAACCACATAACAGGGCGACTGTAGCAAAGCTATTACAGGAACCACATAACAGGGCGACTGTAGCGAAGCTACTACAGGAACTACATAACAGGGCTACTGTAGCGAAGCTCCTTTCGGAACCACATAACAGTGCGACTTTAGCAAAGCTACTACAGGAACCACGTAACAGGGCGACTGTAGCAAGGCTACTACAGGAACCACATAACAGGGCGACTGTAGCGAAGCTACTACAGGAACTACATAACAGGGCTACTGTAGCGAAGCTCCTTTCGGAACCACATAACAGTGCGACTGTAGCAAAGCTATTACAGGAACCACATAACAGGGCGACTGTAGCGAACCTACTACAGGAACCACATAACAGGGCGCCTGTAGCAAAGCTACTACAGGAACCACTTAACAGGGCGACTGTAGCGAAGCTACTACAGGAACCACATAACAGGGCGACTGTAGCGAAGCTTTTACAGGAACCACATAACAGGGCGACTGTAGCAAAGCTACTACAGGAACCACATAACAGAGCGACTGTAGCGAAGCTACTACAGGAACCACATAACGGGGCGACTGTAGCGAAGCTACTACAGGAACCTCATAACAGGACTACCGTAGCAAAGCTACTACAGGAACCCCATAATGGGGCCACTGTAGCGAAGCTATTACAGGAACCACATAACAAGGCGACTGTAGCAAAGCCACTACTGGAACCACATAACGGGGCGACTGTAGCAAAGCTACTACAGGAACCACATAATGGGGCGACTCTAGCAAAACTACTACAGGAACCACATAATAGGGCGACTGTTGCAAAGCTACTATTGGAACCACATAACAGGGCGACTGTAGCAAAGCTACTACAGGAACCACATAACAGGGCGACTGTAGCAAAGCAACTACAGGAACCACATAACGGGACCACTGTAGCAAAGCTACTACATCAACCACATAACAGGGCGACTGTAGCAAAGCTACTACAGGAACCACATAACAGGGCGACTGTAGCAAAGCTACTACAGGAACCACATAACAGGGCGACTGTAGCGAAGCTACTACAGGAACCACATAACGGTGCGACTGTAGCGAAGCTACTACAGGAACTACATAACAGGGCTACTGTAGCGAAGCTCCTTTCGGAACCACATAACAGTGCGACTGTAGCAAAGCTATTACAGGAACCACATAACAGGGCGACTGTAGCGAAGCTACTACAGGAACCACATAACAGGGCGCCTGTAGCAAAGCTACTACAGGAACCACTTAACAGGGCGACTGTAGCGAAGCTACTACAGGAACCACATAACAGGGCGACTGTAGCGAAGCTACTACAGGAACCACATAACAGGGCTACTGTAGCGTAGCTCCTTTCGGAACCACATAACAGGGCGACTGTGGTGAAGCTACTACAGGAAACCCTTAACCGGGCCACTGTAGTGAAGCTAGTACAGGAACCACATAACAGGGCGACTAGCAAAGCTACTACAGGAACCACATAACTGGGCGACTGTAGTGAAGCTACTACAGGAACCACATAACGGGGCGACTGTAGCGAAGCTACTACAGGAACAGCATAACAGGACTACTGTAGCGAAGCTCCTTTCGGAACCACATAACAGGGCGACTTTAGCAAAGCTACTACAGAAACCACGTAACAGGGCGACTGTAGCAAGGCTACTACAGGAACCACATAACAGGGCGACTGTAGCAAAGCTACTACAGGAACCACATAACAGGGCCACTGTAGCAACGCTACTACAGGAACCACATAACAGGGCCACTGTAGCAACGCTACTACAGGAACCACATAACAGGCCGACTGTAGCGAAGCTACTACAGGAACCCCATAACGGGGCGACTGTAGCGAAGCTACTACAGTAACCACATAACAGGGCTACTTTAGAGAAGCTACTACAGGAACCATATAACAGGGCGACTATAGAAAAGCTACTACAGGAACAACATAAAGGGGGGATTGTAGCAAAGCTACTACTGGAACCACATAACAGGGCAACTGTAGTGAAGCTCCTTTCGGAACCACATAACAGGGCGACTTTAGCAAAGCTACTACAGGAACCACATAACAGGGCGACTGTAGCAAAGCAACTACAGGAACCACATAACAGGACCACTGTAGCAAAGCTACTACATCAACCACATAACAGGGCGACTGTAGCGAAGCCACTACAGGAACCACATAACGGGGCGACTGTAGCGAAGCTACTACAGGAACCACATAACAGGGCGACTGTAGCAAAGCTACTACAGGAACCACATGACAGGGCGACTGTAGCAAAGCTACTACAGGAACCACATAACAGGGCGACTGTAGCGAAGCTACTACAGGAACCACATAACGGGGCAGCTGTAGCGAAGCTACTACAGGAACTACATAACAGGGCTACTGTAGCGAAGCTCCTTTCGGAACCACATAACAGTGCGACTGTAGCAAAGCTATTACAGGAACCACATAACAGGGCGACTGTAGCGAAGCTACTACAGGAACCACATAACAGGGCGCCTGTAGCAAAGCTACTTCAGGAACCACTTAACAGGGCGACTGTAGCGAAGCTACTACAGGAACCACATAACAGGGCGACTGTAGCGAAGCTACTACAGGAACCACATAACAGGGCGACTGTAGCAAAGCTACTACAGGAACCACATAACAGAGCGACTGTAGCGAAGCTACTACAGGAACCACATAACGGGGCGACTGTAGCAAAGCTACTACAGGAACCTCATAACAGGACTACCGTAGCGAAACTCCTTTCGGAACCACATAACAGGGCGACTGTAGCAAAGCTACTACAGGAACCCCATAATGGGGCCACTGTAGCGAAGCTACTACAGGAACCACATAACAGGGCGACTTTAGCAAGGCTACTACAGGAACCACATAACAGGGCGACTGTAGCGAAGCTACTACAGGAACTACATAACAGGGCTACTGTAGCGAAGCTCCTTTCGGAACCACATAACAGTGCGACTGTAGCAAAGCTATTACAGGAACCACATAACAGGGCGACTGTAGCGAAGCTACTACAGGAACTACATAACAGGGCTACTGTAGCGAAGCTCCTTTCGGAACCACATAACAGTGCGACTTTAGCAAAGCTACTACAGGAACCACGTAACAGGGCGACTGTAGCAAGGCTACAACAGGAACCACATAACAGGGCGACTGTAGCGAAGCTACTACAGGAACTACATAACAGGGCTACTGTAGCGAAGCTCCTTTCGGAACCACATAACAGTGCGACTGTAGCAAAGCTATTACAGGAACCACATAACAGGGCGACTGTAGCGAAGCTACTACAGGAACTACATAACAGGGCGCCTGTAGCAAAGCTACTACAGGAACCACTTAACAGGGCGACTGTAGCGAAGCTACTACAGGAACCACATAACAGGGCGACTGTAGCGAAGCTTTTACAGGAACCACATAACAGGGCGACTGTATCAAAGCTACTACAGGAACCACATAACAGGGCGACTGTAGCGAAGCTACTACAGGAACCACATCGAAGGGCGACTGTAGCGAAGCTACTACAGGAACCACATAACGGGGCGACTGTAGCGAAGCTACTACAGTAACCACATAACAGGGCTACTTTAGAGAAGCTACTACAGGAACCATATAACAGGGCGACTATAGAAAAGCTACTACAGGAACAACATAAAGGGGGGATTGTAGCAAAGCTACTACTGGAACCACATAACAGGGCAACTGTAGTGAAGCTCCTTTCGGAACCACATAACAGGGCGACTTTAGCAAAGCTACTACAGGAACCACATAACAGGGCGACTGTAGCAAAGCAACTACAGGAACCACATAACAGGACCACTGTAGCAAAGCTACTACATCAACCACATAACAGGGCGACTGTAGCGAAGCCACTACAGGAACCACATAACGGGGCGACTGTAGCGAAGCTACTACAGGAACCACATAACAGGGCGACTGTAGCAAAGCTACTACAGGAACCACATAACAGGGCGACTGTAGCAAAGCTACTACAGGAACCAGATAATGGGGAGACTGTAGCAAAGCTACTACAGGAACCACATAACGTGGCAACTGTAGCAAAGCTACTACAGGAACCACATAACAGGGCCACTGTAGCAAAGCTACTACAGGAACCACATAACAGGGCGACAGTAGCGAAGCTACTACAGGAACCACATAACGGGGCGACTGTAGCGAAGCTACTACAGGAACCACATAACAGGGCTACTGTAGGAACCACATAACAGGGCCACTGTAGCGAAGCTACTACAGGAACAACATAACAGGGCGACTGTAGCAAAGCTACTACAGGAACCACATAACAGGGCTACTGTAGGAACCACATAACAGGGCGACTGTAGCAAAGCCACTACAGGAACCACATAACAGGGCGACTGTAGCAAAGCCACTACAGGAACCACATAACAGGGCGACTGTAGCGAAGCTACTACAGGAACTACATAACGGGGCGACTGTAGCGAAGCTACTACAGGAAAAACATAACAGGGCTAGTGTAGCGAAGCTCCTTTCGGAACCACATAACAGGGCGACTGTAGCAAAGCTACTACAGGAACCCCATAACGGGGCCACTGTAGCGAAGCTACTACAGGAACAACATAACAGGGCGACTGTAGCAAAGCTACTACAGGAACCACATAACAGGGCGACTGTAGCAAAACTACTACAGGAACCACATAACAGGGCGACTGTAGCAAATCTACTACAGGAACCACATAACAGGGCGACTGTAGCGAAGCTACTACAGGAACTACATAACGGGGCGACTGTAGCGAAGCTACTACAGGAACCACATAACAGGGCGACTGTAGCGAAGCTACTACAGGAACTACATAACGGGGCGACTGTAGCGAAGCTACTACAGGAACCACATAACGGGGCGACTGTAGCGAAGCTACTACAGGAACCACATAACAGGGCTACTGTAGGAACCACATAACAGGGCGACTGTAGCGAAGCTTCTACAGGAACCACATAACGGGGCGACTGTAGCGAAGCTACTACAGGAACCACATAACAGGGCTACTGTAGGAACCACATAACAGTGCGACTGTAGCGAAGCTACTACAGGAACCACATAACGGGGCCACTGTAGCGAATCTACTACAGGAAAAACATAACAGGGCTACTGTAGCGAAGCTCCTTTCGGAACCACATAACAGGGCGACTGTAGCAAAGCTACTACAGGAACCACATAACAGGGCGACTGTAGCAAATTTACTTCAGGAACCACATAACAGGGCGACTGTAGCAAATCTAATACAGGAACCACATAACAGGGCGACTGTAGCAAAGCTACTACACGTACAATATAACGGGGCGACTGTAGCAAAGCTCCTTTCGGAACCACATAATAGGGCGACTGTAGCAAAGCTACTACAGGAACCCCATAACAGGGCTACTGTAGCGAAGCTCCTTTCGGAACCACATAAAAGGACGACTGTAGCAAAGCTACTACAGGAACCCCATAACGGGGCCACTGTAGCGAAGCTACTACAGGAACAACATAACAGGGCGACTGTAGCAAAGCTACTACAGGAACCACATAACATGGCGACCGTACTACAGGAACCACATAACAGGGTGACTGTAGCAAAGCTACTACAGGAACCAGATAACGGGGCGACTGTAGCAAAGCTACTACAGGAACCACATAACGTGGCAACTGTAGCAAAGCTACTACAGGAACCACATAACAGGGCCACTGTAGCAAAGCTACTACAGGAACCACATAACAGGGCGACAGTAGCGAAGCTACTACAGGAACCACATAACGGGGCGACTGTAGCGAAGCTACTACAGGAACCACATAACAGGGCGACTGTAGCAAAGCTACTACAGGAACCACATAACAGGGCGACTGTAGCAAAGTTACTACAGGAACCACATGACAGGGCCACTGTAGCAAAGCTACTACAGCAACCACATAACAGGTCGACTGTAGCGAAGCTACTACAGAAACCACATAACGGGGCGACTGTAGCGTAGCTCCTTTCGGAACCACATAACAGGGTGACTGTAGCAAAGCTACTACAGGAACCAGATAACGGGGCGACTGTAGCAAAGCTACTACAGGAACCACATAACAGGGCTACTGTAGGAACCACATAACAGGGCCACTGTAGCAAAGCTACTATAGGAACCACATAACATGGCGACCGTACTACAGGAACCACATAACAGGGTGACTGTAGCAAAGCTACTACAGGAACCAGATAACGGGGAGACTGTAGCAAAGCTACTACAGGAACCACATAACGTGGCAACTGTAGCAAAGCTACTACAGGAACCACATAACAGGGCCACTGTAGCAAAGCTACTACAGGAACCACATAACAGGGCGACAGTAGCGAAGCTACTACAGGAACCACATAACGGGGCGACTGTAGCGAAGCTACTACAGGAACCACATAACAGGGCTACTGTAGGAACCACATAACAGGGCCACTGTAGCGAAGCTACTACAGGAACAACATAACAGGGCGACTGTAGCAAAGCTACTACAGGAACCACATAACAGGGCGACTGTAGCAAAGCCACTACAGGAACCACATAACAGGGCGACTGTAGCAAAGCCACTACAGGAACCACATAACAGGGCTACTGTAGGAACCACATAACAGGGCCACTGTAGCGAAGCTACTACAGGAACAACATAACAGGGCGACTGTAGCAAAGCTACTACAGGAACCACATAACAGGGCGACTGTAGCAAAGCCACTACAGGAACCACATAACAGGGCGACTGTAGCAAAGCCACTACAGGAACCACATAACAGGGCGACTGTAGCGAAGCTACTACAGGAACTACATAACGGGGCGACTGTAGCGAAGCTATTACAGGAAAAACATAACAGGGCTAGTGTAGCGAAGCTCCTTTCGGAACCACATAACAGGGCGACTGTAGCAAAGCTACTACAGGAACCCCATAACGGGGCCACTGTAGCGAAGCTACTACAGGAACAACATAACAGGGCGACTGTAGCAAAGCTACTACAGGAACCACATAACAGGGCGACTGTAGCAAAACTACTACAGGAACCACATAACAGGGCGACTGTAGCAAAGCTAGTACAGGAACAACATAACAGGGCGACTGTAGCAAAGCTACTAAACGAACCACATAACAGGGCGACTGTAGCAAATCTACTACAGGAACCACATAACAGGGCGACTGTAGCAAAGCTACTACAGGAACAATATAACGGGGCGACTGTAGCGAAACTCCTTTCGGAACCACATAACGGAGCGACTGTAGCAAAGCTACTACAGGGACCACATAACGGGGCGACTGTAGCAAAGCTACTACAGGAACCACATAACAGGGCTACTATAGCGAAGCTACTACAGGAACCACATAACAGGGCTACTACAGGAACCACATAACAGGGCGACTGTAGCAAAGCCACTACAGGAACCACATAACAGGGCGACTGTAGCAAAGCTACTACAGGAGCCACATAACAGGGCGACTGTAGCGAAGCTACTACAGGAACCACATAACGGGGCCACTGTAGGGAAGCTACTACAGGAAAAATATAACAGGGCTACTGTAGCGAAGCTCCTTTCGGAACCACATAACAGGGCGACTGTAGCGAAGCTACTACAGGAACCCCATAACGGGGCCACTGTAGCGAAGCTACTACAGGAACAACATAACAGGGCAACTGTAGCAAAGCTACTACAGGAACCACATGACATGGCGACTGTAGCGAAGCTACTACAGGAACCACATAACAGGGCGACTGTAGCAAAGCTACTACAGGAACCACATAACAGGGCTACTGTAGGAACCACATAACAGGGCGACTGTAGCAAAGCTACTACAGGAACCCCATAACGGGGCCACTGTAGCGAAGCTACTATAGGAACAGCATAACAGGGCAACTGTAGCAAAGCTACTACAGGAACCACATAACAGGGCGACTGTAGCAAAGCTACTACAGGAACCACATAACAGGGCGACTGTAGCAAAGCTACTACAGGAACCACATAACAGGGCGACTGTAGCAAAGCTACTACAGGAACAACATAACAGGGCGACTGTAGCAAAGCTACTACAGGAACAACATAACAGGGCCACTGTAGCAAAGCTACTACAGGAACCACATAACAGGGGGACTGTAGCAAAGCTACTACAGGAACCAGATAACGGGGCGACTGTAGGAAAGCTACTACAGGAACCACATAACGGGGCGACTGTAGCAAAGCTACTACAGGAACCAAATAACAGGGCCACTGTAGCAAAGCTACTACAGGAACCACATAACAGGGCGACAGTAGCGAAGCTACTATAGGAACAACATAACGGGGCGACTGTAGCAAAGCTACTACAGGAACCACATAACAGGGCTACTGTAGGAACCACATAACAGGGCGACTGTAGCGAAGCTACTACAGGAACCACATAAAGGGGCGACTGTAGCGAAGCTACTACAGGAACCACATAACAGGGCTACTGTAGCGAAGGTCCTTTCGGAACCAAATAACAGGGCGACTGTAGCAAAGCTACTACAGGAACCACATAACAGGGCGACTGTAGCAAAGCTACTACAGGAACCACATAACAGGGCGACTTTAGCGAAGCTACTACAGGAACCACATAACGGGGCGACTGTAGCGAAGCTACTACAGGAACCACATAACAGGGCGACTTTAGCGAAGCTACTACAGGAACCACATAACGGGGCGACTGTAGCGAAGCTACTACAGGAACCACATAACAGGGCTACTGTAGGAACCACATAACAGGGCGACTGTAGCGAAGCTACTACAGGAACCACATAACGGGGCGACTGTAGCGAAGCTACTACAGGAACCACATAACATGGCTACTGTAGGAACCACATAACAGGGCGACTGTAGCGAAGCTACTACAGGAACCACATAACGGGGCGACTGTAGCGAATCTACTACAGGAAAAACATAACAGGGCTACTGTAGCGAAGCTCCTTTCGGAACCACATAACAGGGCGACTGTAGCAAAGCTACTACAGGAACCACATAACAGGGCGACTTTAGCGAAGCTACTACAGGAACCACATAACGGGGCGACTGTAGCGAAGCTACTACAGGAACCACATAACAGGGCTACTGTAGGAACCAAATAACAGGGCGACTGTAGCGAAGCTTCTACAGGAACCACATAACGGGGCGACTGTAGCGAAGCTACTACAGGAACCACATAACAGGGCTACTGTAGGAACCACATAACAGGGCGACTGTAGCGAAGCTACTACAGGAACCACATAACGGGGCGACTGTAGCGAATCTACTACAGGAAAAACATAACAGGGCTACTGTAGCGAAGCTCCTTTCGGAACCACATAACAGGGCGACTGTAGCAAAGCTACTACAGGAACCACATAACAGGGCGACTGTAGCAAAGCTACTTCAGGAACCACATAACAGGGCGACTGTAGCAAATCTAATACAGGAACCACATAACAGGGCGACTGTAGCAAAGCTACTACACGAACAATATAACGGGGCGACTGTAGCAAAGCTCCTTTCGGAACCACATAATAGGGCGACTGTAGCAAAGCTACTACAGGAACCCCATAACAGGGCTACTGTAGCGAAGCTCCTTTCGGAACCACATAACAGGACGACTGTAGCAAAGCTACTACAGGAACCCCATAACGGGGCCACTGTAGCGAAGCTACTACAGGAACAACATAACAGGGCGACTGTAGCAAAGCTACTACAGGAACCACATAACATGGCGACCGTACTACAGGAACCACATAACAGGGTGACTGTAGCAAAGCTACTACAGGAACCAGATAACGGGGCGACTGTAGCAAAGCTACTACAGGAACCACATAACGTGGCAACTGTAGCAAAGCTACTACAGGAACCACATAACAGGGCCACTGTAGCAAAGCTACTACAGGAACCACATAACAGGGCGACAGTAGCGAAGCTACTACAGGAACCACATAACGGGGCGACTGTAGCGAAGCTACTACAGGAACCACATAACAGGGCGACTGTAGCAAAGCTACTACAGGAACCACATAACAGGGCGACTGTAGCAAAGTTACTACAGGTACCACATGACAGGGCCACTGTAGCAAAGCTACTACAGCAACCACATAACAGGTCGACTGTAGCGAAGCTACTACAGAAACCACATAACGGGGCGACTGTAGCGTAGCTCCTTTCGGAACCACATAACAGGGTGACTGTAGCAAAGCTACTACAGGAACCAGATAACGGGGCGACTGTAGCAAAGCTACTACAGGAACCACATAACAGGGCTACTGTAGGAACCACATAACAGGGCCACTGTAGCGAAGCTACTACAGGAACCACATAACATGGCGACCGTACTACAGGAACCACATAACAGGGTGACTGTAGCAAAGCTACTACAGGAACCACATAACGGGGCGACTGTAGCGAAGCTACTACAGGAACCACATAACAGGGCGACTTTAGCGAAGCTACTACAGGAACCACATAACGGGGCGACTGTAGCGAAGCTACTACAGGAACCACATAACAGGGCTACTGTAGGAACCACATAACAGGGCGACTGTAGCGAAGCTACTACAGGAACCACATAACGGGGCGACTGTAGCGAAGCTACTACAGGAACCACATAACATGGCTACTGTAGGAACCACATAACAGGGCGACTGTAGCGAAGCTACTACAGGAACCACATAACGGGGCGACTGTAGCGAATCTACTACAGGAAAAACATAACAGGGCTACTGTAGCGAAGCTCCTTTCGGAACCACATAACAGGGCGACTGTAGCAAAGCTACTACAGGAACCACATAACAGGGCGACTTTAGCGAAGCTACTACAGGAACCACATAACGGGGCGACTGTAGCGAAGCTACTACAGGAACCACATAACAGGGCTACTGTAGGAACCACATAACAGGGCGACTGTAGCGAAGCTTCTACAGGAACCACATAACGGGGCGACTGTAGCGAAGCTACTACAGGAACCACATAACAGGGCTACTGTAGGAACCACATAACAGGGCGACTGTAGCGAAGCTACTACAGGAACCACATAACGGGGCGACTGTAGCGAATCTACTACAGGAAAAACATAACAGGGCTACTGTAGCGAAGCTCCTTTCGGAACCACATAACAGGGCGACTGTAGCAAAGCTACTACAGGAACCACATAACAGGGCGACTGTAGCAAAGCTACTTCAGGAACCACATAACAGGGCGACTGTAGCAAATCTAATACAGGAACCACATAACAGGGCGACTGTAGCAAAGCTACTACACGAACAATATAACGGGGCGACTGTAGCAAAGCTCCTTTCGGAACCACATAATAGGGCGACTGTAGCAAAGCTACTACAGGAACCCCATAACAGGGCTACTGTAGCGAAGCTCCTTTCGGAACCACATAACAGGACGACTGTAGCAAAGCTACTACAGGAACCCCATAACGGGGCCACTGTAGCGAAGCTACTACAGGAACAACATAACAGGGCGACTGTAGCAAAGCTACTACAGGAACCACATAACATGGCGACCGTACTACAGGAACCACATAACAGGGTGACTATAGCAAAGCTACTACAGGAACCAGATAACGGGGCGACTGTAGCAAAGCTACTACAGGAACCACATAACGTGGCAACTGTAGCAAAGCTACTACAGGAACCACATAACAGGGCCACTGTAGCAAAGCTACTACAGGAACCACATAACAGGGCGACAGTAGCGAAGCTACTACAGGAACCACATAACGGGGCGACTGTAGCGAAGCTACTACAGGAACCACATAACAGGGCGACTGTAGCAAAGCTACTACAGGAACCACATAACAGGGCGACTGTAGCAAAGTTACTACAGGAACCACATGACAGGGCCACTGTAGCAAAGCTACTACAGCAACCACATAACAGGTCGACTGTAGCGAAGCTACTACAGAAACCACATAACGGGGCGACTGTAGCGTAGCTCCTTTCGGAACCACATAACAGGGTGACTGTAGCAAAGCTACTACAGGAACCAGATAACGGGGCGACTGTAGCAAAGCTACTACAGGAACCACATAACAGGGCTACTGTAGGAACCACATAACAGGGCCACTGTAGCGAAGCTACTACAGGAACCACATAACATGGCGACCGTACTACAGGAACCACATAACAGGGTGACTGTAGCAAAGCTACTACAGGAACCAGATAACGGGGAGACTGTAGCAAAGCTACTACAGGAACCACATAACGTGGCAACTGTAGCAAAGCTACTACAGGAACCACATAACAGGGCCACTGTAGCAAAGCTACTACAGGAACCACATAACAGGGCGACAGTAGCGAAGCTACTACAGGAACCACATAACGGGGCGACTGTAGCGAAGCTACTACAGGAACCACATAACAGGGCTACTGTAGGAACCACATAACAGGGCCACTGTAGCGAAGCTACTACAGGAACAACATAACAGGGCGACTGTAGCAAAGCTACTACAGGAACCACATAACAGGGCTACTGTAGGAACCACATAACAGGGCGACTGTAGCAAAGCCACTACAGGAACCACATAACAGGGCGACTGTAGCAAAGCCACTACAGGAACCACATAACAGGGCGACTGTAGCGAAGCTACTACAGGAACTACATAACAGGGCGACAGTAGCGAAGCTACTACAGGAACCACATAACAGGGCGACAGTAGCGAAGCTACTACAGGAACCACATAACGGGGCGACTGTAGCGAAGCTACTACAGGAACCACATAACAGGGCTACTGTAGGAACCACATAACAGGGCCACTGTAGCGAAGCTACTACAGGAACAACATAACAGGGCGACTGTAGCAAAGCTACTACAGGAACCACATAACAGGGCTACTGTAGGAACCACATAACAGGGCGACTGTAGCAAAGCCACTACAGGAACCACATAACAGGGCGACTGTAGCAAAGCCACTACAGGAACCACATAACAGGGCGACTGTAGCGAAGCTACTACAGGAACTACATAACGGGGCGACTGTAGCGAAGCTACTACAGGAAAAACATAACAGGGCTAGTGTAGAGAAGCTCCTTTCGGAACCACATAACAGGGCGACTGTAGCGAAGCTACTACAGGAACAACATAACAGGGCGACTGTAGCAAAGCTACTACAGGAACCACATAACAGGGCGACTGTAGCAAGACTACTACAGGAACCACATAACAGGGCGACTGTAGCAAAGCTAGTACAGGAACAACATAACAGGGCGACTGTAGCAAAGCTACTAAAGGAACCACATAACAGGGCGACTGTAGCAAATCTACTACAGGAACCACATAACAGGGCGACTGTAGCAAAGCTACTACAGGAACAATATAACGGGGCGACTGTAGCGAAACTCCTTTCGGAACCACATAACGGAGCGACTGTAGCAAAGCTACTACAGGGACCACATAACGGGGCGACTGTAGCAAAGCTACTACAGGAACCACATAACAGGGCTACTATAGCGAAGCTACTACAGGAACCACATAACAGGGCTACTACAGGAACCACATAACAGGGCGACTGTAGCAAAGCCACTACAGGAACCACATAACAGGGCGACTGTAGCAAAGCTACTACAGGAACAATATAACGGGGTGACTGTAGCGAAACTCCTTTCGGAACCACATAACGGAGCGACAGTAGCGAAGCTACTACAGGAACCACATAACGGGGCGACTGTAGCGAAGCTACTACAGGAACCACATAACAGGGCTACTGTAGGAACCACATAACAGGGCCACTGTAGCGAAGCTACTACAGGAACAACATAACAGGGCGACTGTAGCAAAGCTACTACAGGAACCACATAACAGGGCTACTGTAGGAACCACATAACAGGGCGACTGTAGCAAAGCCACTACAGGAACCACATAACAGGGCGACTGTAGCAAAGCCACTACAGGAACCACATAACAGGGCGACTGTAGCGAAGCTGCTACAGGAACTACATAACGGGGCGACTGTAGCGAAGCTACTACAGGAAAAACATAACAGGGCTAGTGTAGCGAAGCTCCTTTCGGAACCACATAACAGGGCGACTGTAGCAAAGCTACTACAGGAACCCCATAACGGGGCCACTGTAGCGAAGCTACTACAGGAACAACATAACAGGGCGACTGTAGCAAAGCTACTACAGGAACCACATAACAGGGCGACTGTAGCAAAACTACTACAGGAACCACATAACAGGGCGACTGTAGCAAAGCTAGTACAGGAACAACATAACAGGGCGACTGTAGCAAAGCTACTAAAGGAACCACATAACAGGGCGACTGTAGCAAATCTACTACAGGAACCACATAACAGGGCGACTGTAGCAAAGCTACTACAGGAACAATATAACGGGGCGACTGTAGCGAAACTCCTTTCGGAACCACATAACGGAGCGACTGTAGCAAAGCTACTACAGGGACCACATAACGGGGCGACTGTAGCAAAGCTACTACAGGAACCACATAACAGGGCTACTATAGCGAAGCTACTACAGGAACCACATAACAGGGCTACTACAGGAACCACATAACAGGGCGACTGTAGCAAAGCCACTACAAGAACCACATAACAGGGCGACTGTAGCAAAGCTACTACAGGAGCCACATAACAGGGCGACTGTAGCAAAGCTACTACAGGAACCACATAACGGGGCCACTGTAGGGAAGCTACTACAGGAACAACATAACGGGGCGACTGTAGCAAAGCTACTACAGGAACCACATAACAGGGCGACTGTAGCAAAGTTACTACAGGAACCACATGACAGGGCCACTGTAGCAAAGCTACTACAGCAACCACATAACAGGTCGACTGTAGTGAAGCTACTACAGAAACCACATAACGGGGCGACTGTAGCGTAGCTCCTTTCGGAACCACATAACAGGGTGACTGTAGCAAAGCTACTACAGGAACCAGATAACGGGGCGACTGTAGCAAAGCTACTACAGGAACCACATAACAGGGCTACTGTAGGAACCACATAACAGGGCCACTGTAGCGAAGCTACTACAGGAACCACATAACATGGCGACCGTACTACAGGAACCACATAACAGGGTGACTGTAGCAAAGCTACTACAGGAACCAGATAACGGGGAGACTGTAGCAAAGCTACTACAGGAACCACATAACGTGGCAACTGTAGCAAAGCTACTACAGGAACCACATAACAGGGCCACTGTAGCAAAGCTACTACAGGAACCACATAACAGGGCGACAGTAGCGAAGCTACTACAGGAACCACATAACGGGGCGACTGTAGCGAAGCTACTACAGGAACCACATAACAGGGCTACTGTAGGAACCACATAACAGGGCCACTGTAGCGAAGCTACTACAGGAACAACATAACAGGGCGACTGTAGCAAAGCTACTACAGGAACCACATAACAGGGCTACTGTAGGAACCACATAACAGGGCGACTGTAGCAAAGCCACTACAGGAACCACATAACAGGGCGACTGTAGCAAAGCCACTACAGGAACCACATAACAGGGCGACTGTAGCGAAGCTACTACAGGAACTACATAACAGGGCGACAGTAGCGAAGCTACTACAGGAACCACATAACAGGGCGACAGTAGCGAAGCTACTACAGGAACCACATAACGGGGCGACTGTAGCGAAGCTACTACAGGAACCACATAACAGGGCTACTGTAGGAACCACATAACAGGGCCACTGTAGCGAAGCTACTACAGGAACAACATAACAGGGCGACTGTAGCAAAGCTACTACAGGAACCACATAACAGGGCTACTGTAGGAACCACATAACAGGGCGACTGTAGCAAAGCCACTACAGGAACCACATAACAGGGCGACTGTAGCAAAGCCACTACA
This sequence comes from Gasterosteus aculeatus, assembly GCF_964276395.1. Classification (NCBI taxonomy): domain Eukaryota; kingdom Metazoa; phylum Chordata; class Actinopteri; order Perciformes; family Gasterosteidae; genus Gasterosteus; species Gasterosteus aculeatus. The sequence continues at coordinate 16,285,079 of NC_135709.1, read as the reverse complement.
GGAACCACATAACAGGGCGACTGTAGCGAAGCTACTACAGGAACTACATAACGGGGCGACTGTAGCGAAGCTACTACAGGAAAAACATAACAGGGCTAGTGTAGAGAAGCTCCTTTCGGAACCACATAACAGGGCGACTGTAGCGAAGCTACTACAGGAACAACATAACAGGGCGACTGTAGCAAAGCTACTACAGGAACCACATAACAGGGCGACTGTAGCAAGACTACTACAGGAACCACATAACAGGGCGACTGTAGCAAAGCTAGTACAGGAACAACATAACAGGGCGACTGTAGCAAAGCTACTAAAGGAACCACATAACAGGGCGACTGTAGCAAATCTACTACAGGAACCACATAACAGGGCGACTGTAGCAAAGCTACTACAGGAACAATATAACGGGGCGACTGTAGCGAAACTCCTTTCGGAACCACATAACGGAGCGACTGTAGCAAAGCTACTACAGGGACCACATAACGGGGCGACTGTAGCAAAGCTACTACAGGAACCACATAACAGGGCTACTATAGCGAAGCTACTACAGGAACCACATAACAGGGCTACTACAGGAACCACATAACAGGGCGACTGTAGCAAAGCTACTACAGGAACAATATAACGGGGTGACTGTAGCGAAACTCCTTTCGGAACCACATAACGGAGCGACAGTAGCGAAGCTACTACAGGAACCACATAACGGGGCGACTGTAGCGAAGCTACTACAGGAACCACATAACAGGGCTACTGTAGGAACCACATAACAGGGCCACTGTAGCGAAGCTACTACAGGAACAACATAACAGGGCGACTGTAGCAAAGCTACTACAGGAACCACATAACAGGGCTACTGTAGGAACCACATAACAGGGCGACTGTAGCAAAGCCACTACAGGAACCACATAACAGGGCGACTGTAGCGAAGCTACTACAGGAACTACATAACGGGGCGACTGTAGCGAAGCTACTACAGGAAAAACATAACAGGGCTAGTGTAGCGAAGCTCCTTTCGGAACCACATAACAGGGCGACTGTAGCAAAGCTACTACAGGAACCCCATAACGGGGCGACTGTAGCGAAGCTACTACAGGAACAACATAACAGGGCGACTGTAGCAAAGCTACTACAGGAACCACATAACAGGGCGACTGTAGCAAAACTACTACAGGAACCACATAACAGGGCGACTGTAGCAAAGCTAGTACAGGAACAACATAACAGGGCGACTGTAGCAAAGCTACTAAAGGAACCACATAACAGGGCGACTGTAGCAAATCTACTACAGGAACCACATAACAGGGTGACTGTAGCAAAGCTACTACAGGAACAATATAACGGGGCGACTGTAGCGAAACTCCTTTCGGAACCACATAACGGAGCGACTGTAGCAAAGCTACTACAGGGACCACATAACGGGGCGACTGTAGCAAAGCTACTACAGGAACCACATAACAGGGCTACTATAGCGAAGCTACTACAGGAACCACATAACAGGGCTACTACAGGAACCACATAACAGGGCGACTGTAGCAAAGCCACTACAGGAACCACATAACAGCGCGACTGTAGCAAAGCTACTACAGGAGCCACATAACAGGGCGACTGTAGCAAAGCTACTACAGGAACCACATAACGGGGCCACTGTAGGGAAGCTACTACAGGAACAACATAACGGGGCGACTGTAGCAAAGCTACTACAGGAACCACATAACAGGGCCACTGTAGCAGAGCTACTACAGGAACAATATAACAGGGCGACTGTAGCGAAGCTACTACAGGAACCACATAACGGGGCCACTGTAGCAAAGCTACTACAGGAACCACATAACAGGGCTACTGTAGGAACCACATAACGGGGCGACAGTAGCGAATCTACTACAGGAAAAATATAACAGGGCTACTGTAGCGAAGCTCCTTTCGGAACCACATAACAGGGCGACTGTAGCGAAGCTACTACAGGAACCCCATAACGGGGCCACTGTAGCGAAGCTACTACAGGAACAACATAACAGGGCGACTGTAGAAAAGCTACTACAGGAACCACATGGAAGGGCGACTGTAGCAAAGCTACTACAGGAACCACATAACAGGGCGACTGTAGCAAAGCTACTACAGGAACCACATAACAGGGCGACTGTAGCAAAGCTACTACAGGAACCACTTAACAGGGCGACTGTAGCAAAGCTACTACAGGAACAATATAACGGGGCGACTGAAGCGAAGCTCCTTTCGGAACCACATAACATGGCAACTGTAGCAAAGCTACTACAGGAACAACATAACAGGGCCACTGTAGCAAAGCTACTACAGGAACCACATAACAGGGCGACTGTAGCAAAGCTACTACAGGAACCAGATAACGGGGCGACTGTAGGAAAGCTACTACAGGAACCACATAACGGGGCGACTGTAGCAAAGCTACTACAGGAACAAAATAACAGGGCCACTGTAGCAAAGCTACTACAGGAACCACATAACAGGGCGACAGTAGCGAAGCTACTATAGGAACAACATAACGGGGCGACTGTAGCAAAGCTACTACAGGAACCACATAACAGGGCTACTGTAGGAACCACATAACAGGGCGACTGTAGCGAAGCTACTACAGGAACCACATAACGGGGCGACGGTAGCGAAGCTACTACAGGAACCACATGACAGGGCTACTGTAGCGAAGGTCCTTTCGGAACCAAATAACAGGGCGACTGTAGCAAAGCTACTACAGGAACCACATAACAGGGCGACTGTAGCAAAGGTACTACAGGAACCACGTAACAGGGCGACTTTAGCGAAGCTACTACAGGAACCACATAACGGGGCGACTGTAGCGAAGCTACTACAGGAACCACATAACAGGGCTACTGTAGGAACCACATAACAGGGCGACTGTAGCGAAGCTACTACAGGAACCACATAACGGGGCGACTGTAGCGAAGCTACTACAGGAACCACATAACAGGGCTACTGTAGGAACCAAATAACAGGGCGACTGTAGCGAAGCTACTACAGGAACCACATAACGGGGCGACTGTAGCGAATCTACTACAGGAAAAACATAACAGGGCTACTGTAGCGAAGCTCCTTTCGGAACCACATAACAGGGCGACTGTAGCAAAGCTACTACAGGAACCACATAACAGGGCGACTTTAGCGAAGCTACTACAGGAACCACATAACAGGGCTACTGTAGGAACCACATAACAGGGCGACTATAGCGAAGCTACTACAGGAACCACATAACGGGGCGACTGTAGCGAAGCTACTACAGGAACCACATAACAGGGCTACTGTAGCGAAGGTCCTTTCGGAACCAAATAACAGGGCGACTGTAGCAAAGCTACTACAGGAACCACATAACAGGGCGACTGTAGCAAAGCTACTACAGGAACCACATAACAGGGCGACTTTAGCGAAGCTACTACAGGAACCACATAACGGGGCGACTGTAGCGAAGCTACTACAGGAACCACATAACAGGGCTACTGTAGGAACCACATAACAGGGCGACTGTAGCGAAGCTACTACAGGAACCACATAACGGGGCGACTGTAGCGAAGCTACTACAGGAACCACATAACAGGGCGACTGTAGCGAAGCTACTACAGGAACCACATAACGGGGCGACTGTAGCGAATCTACTACAGGAAAAACATAACAGGGCTACTGTAGCGAAGCTCCTTTCGGAACCACATAACAGGGCGACTGTAGCAAAGCTACTACAGGAACCACATAACAGGGCGACTTTAGCGAAGCTACTACAGGAACCACATAACGGGGCGACTGTAGCGAAGCTACTACAGGAACCACATAACAGGGCTACTGTAGGAACCACATAACAGGGCGACTGTAGCGAAGCTTCTACAGGAACCACATAACGGGGCGACTGTAGCGAAGCTACTACAGGAACCACATAACAGGGCTACTGTAGGAACCACATAACAGGGCGACTGTAGCGAAGCTACTACAGGAACCACATAACGGGGCGACTGTAGCGAATCTACTACAGGAAAAACATAACAGGGCTACTGTAGCGAAGCTCCTTTCGGAACCTCATAACAGGGCGACTGTAGCAAAGCTACTACAGGAACCACATAACAGGGCGACTGTAGCAAAGTTACTACAGGAACCACATGACAGGGCCACTGTAGCAAAGCTACTACAGCAACCACATAACAGGTCGACTGTAGCGAGGCTACTACAGAAACCACATAACGGGGCGACTGTAGCGTAGCTCCTTTCGGAACCACATAACAGGGTGACTGTAGCAAAGCTACTACAGGAACCAGATAACGGGGCGACTGTAGCAAAGCTACTACAGGAACCACATAACAGGGCTACTGTAGGAACCACATAACAGGGCCACTGTAGCGAAGCTACTACAGGAACCACATAACATGGCGACCGTACTACAGGAACCACATAACAGGGTGACTGTAGCAAAGCTACTACAGGAACCAGATAACGGGGAGACTGTAGCAAAGCTGCTACAGGAACCACATAACGTGGCAACTGTAGCAAAGCTACTACAGGAACCACATAACAGGGCCACTGTAGCAAAGCTACTACAGGAACCACATAACAGGGCGACAGTAGCGAAGCTACTACAGGAACCACATAACGGGGCGACTGTAGCGAAGCTACTATAGGAACCACATAACAGGGCTACTGTAGGAACCACATAACAGGGCCACTGTAGCGAAGCTACTACAGGAACAACATAACAGGGCGACTGTAGCAAAGCTACTACAGGAACCACATAACAGGGCTACTGTAGGAACCACATAACAGGGCGACTGTAGCAAAGCTACTACAGGAACCCCATAACGGGGCCACTGTAGCGAAGCTCCTTTCGGAACCACATAACAGGGCGACTGTAGCAAAGCTACTACAGGAACCACATAACAGGGCGACTTTAGCGAAGCTACTACAGGAACCACATAACGGGGCGACTGTAGCGAAGCTACTACAGGAACCACATAACAGGGCTACTGTAGGAACCACATAACAGGGCGACTGTAGCGAAGCTTCTACAGGAACCACATAACGGGGCGACTGTAGCGAAGCTACTACAGGAACCACATAACAGGGCTACTGTAGCGAAGGTCCTTTCGGAAGCAAATAACAGGGCGACTGTAGCAAAGCTACTACAGGAACCACATAACAGGGCGACTGTAGCAAAGCTACTACAGGAACCACATAACAGGGCGACTTTAGCGAAGCTACTACAGGAACCACATAACAGGGCTACTGTAGGAACCACATAACAGGGCGACTGTAGCGAAGCTACTACAGGAACCACATAACGGGGCGATTGTAGCGAAGCTACTACAGGAACCACATAACAGGGCTACTGTAGGAACCACATAACAGGGCGACTTTAGCGAAGCTACTACAGGAACCACATAACAGGGCTACTGTAGGAACCACATAACAGGGCGACTGTAGCGAAGCTACTACAGGAACCACATAACGGGGCGACTGTAGCGAAGCTACTACAGGAACCACATAACAGGGCTACTGTAGGAACCATATAACAGGGCGACTGTAGCGAGGCTACTACAGAAACCACATAACGGGGCGACTGTAGCGTAGCTCCTTTCGGAACCACATAACAGGGTGACTGTAGCAAAGCTACTACAGGAACCAGATAACGGGGCGACTGTAGCAAAGCTACTACAGGAACCACATAACAGGGCTACTGTAGGAACCACATAACAGGGCCACTGTAGCGAAGCTACTACAGGAACCACATAACATGGCGACCGTACTACAGGAACCACATAACAGGGTGACTGTAGCAAAGCTACTACAGGAACCAGATAACGGGGAGACTGTAGCAAAGCTGCTACAGGAACCACATAACGTGGCAACTGTAGCAAAGCTACTACAGGAACCACATAACAGGGCCACTGTAGCAAAGCTACTACAGGAACCACATAACAGGGCGACAGTAGCGAAGCTACTACAGGAACTACATAACGGGGCGACTGTAGCGAAGCTACTATAGGAACCACATAACAGGGCTACTGTAGGAACCACATAACAGGGCCACTGTAGCGAAGCTACTACAGGAACAACATAACAGGGCGACTGTAGCAAAGCTACTACAGGAACCACATAACAGGGCTACTGTAGGAACCACATAACAGGGCGACTGTAGCAAAGCTACTACAGGAACCCCATAACGGGGCCACTGTAGCGAAGCTCCTTTCGGAACCACATAACAGGGCGACTGTAGCAAAGCTACTACAGGAACCACATAACAGGGCGACTTTAGCGAAGCTACTACAGGAACCACATAACAGGGCGACTGTAGCAAAGCTACTACAGGAACCACATAACAGGGCGACTTTAGCGAAGCTACTACAGGAACCACATAACGGGGCGACTGTAGCAAAGCTACTACAGGAACCACATAACAGGGCTACTGTAGGAACCACATAACAGGGCGACTGTAGCAAAGCTACTACAGGAACCCCATAACGGGGCCACTGTAGCGAAGCTCCTTTCGGAACCACATAACAGGGCGACTGTAGCAAAGCTACTACAGGAACCACATAACAGGGCGACTTTAGCGAAGCTACTACAGGAACCACATAACGGGGCGACTGTAGCGAAGCTACTACAGGAACCACATAACAGGGCTACTGTAGGAACCACATAACAGGGCGACTGTAGCCAAGCTTCTACAGGAACCACATAACGGGGCGACTGTAGCGAAGCTACTACAGGAACCACATAACAGGGCTACTGTAGCGAAGGTCCTTTCGGAAGCAAATAACAGGGCGACTGTAGCAAAGCTACTACAGGAACCACATAACAGGGCGACTGTAGCAAAGCTACTACAGGAACCACATAACAGGGCGACTTTAGCGAAGCTACTACAGGAACCACATAACAGGGCTACTGTAGGAACCACATAACAGGGCGACTGTAGCGAAGCTACTACAGGAACCACATAACGGGGCGACTGTAGCGAAGCTACTACAGGAACCACATAACAGGGCTACTGTAGGAACCACATAACAGGGCGACTTTAGCGAAGCTACTACAGGAACCACATAACAGGGCTACTGTAGGAACCACATAACAGGGCGACTGTAGCGAAGCTACTACAGGAACCACATAACGGGGCGACTGTAGCGAAGCTACTACAGGAACCACATAACAGGGCTACTGTAGGAACCATATAACAGGGCGACTGTAGCGAAGCTACTACAGGAACCACATAACGGGGCGACTGTAGCGAATCTACTACAGGAAAAACATAACAGGGCTACTGTAGCGAAGCTCCTTTCGGAACCACATAACAGGGCGACTGTAGCAAAGCTACTACAGGAACCACATAACAGGGCGACTTTAGCGAGGCTACTACAGGAACCACATAACGGGGCGACTGTAGCGAAGCTACTACAGGAACCACATAACAGGGCTACTGTAGGAACCACATAACAGGGCGACTGTAGCGAAGCTACTACAGGAACCACATAACGGGGCGACTGTAGCGAATCTACTACAGGAAAAACATAACAGGGCTACTGTAGCGAAGCTCCTTTCGGAACCTCATAACAGGGCGACTGTAGCAAAGCTACTACAGGAACCACATAACAGGGCGACTGTAGCAAAGTTACTACAGGAACCACATGACAGGGCCACTGTAGCAAAGCTACTACAGCAACCACATAACAGGTCGACTGTAGCGAAGCTACTACAGAAACCACATAACGGGGCGACTGTAGCGTAGCTCCTTTCGGAACCACATAACAGGGCGACTGTAGCAAAGCTACTACAGGAACCACATAACAGGGCGACTTTAGCGAAGCTACTACAGGAACCACATAACGGGGCGACTGTAGCGAAGCTACTACAGGAACCACATAACAGGGCTACTGTAGGAACAACATAACAGGGCCACTGTAGCGAAGCTACTACAGGAACCACATAACATGGCGACCGTACTACAGGAACCACATAACAGGGTGACTGTAGCAAAGCTACTACAGGAACCAGATAACGGGGAGACTGTAGCAAAGCTGCTACAGGAACCACATAACGTGGCAACTGTAGCAAAGCTACTACAGGAACCACATAACAGGGCCACTGTAGCAAAGCTACTACAGGAACCACATAACACGGCGACAGTAGCGAAGCTACTACAGGAACCACATAACGGGGCGACTGTAGCGAAGCTACTATAGGAACCACATAACAGGGCTACTGTAGGAACCACATAACAGGGCCACTGTAGCGAAGCTACTACAGGAACAACATAACAGGGCGACTGTAGCAAAGCTACTACAGGAACCACATAACAGGGCTACTGTAGGAACCACATAACAGGGCGACTGTAGCAAAGCTACTACAGGAACCCCATAACGGGGCCACTGTAGCGAAGCTCCTTTCGGAACCACATAACAGGGCGACTGTAGCAAAGCTACTACAGGAACCACATAACAGGGCGACTTTAGCGAAGCTACTACAGGAACCACATAACGGGGCGACTGTAGCGAAGCTACTACAGGAACCACATAACAGGGCTACTGTAGGATCCACATAACAGGGCGACTGTAGCGAAGCTTCTACAGGAACCACATAACGGGGCGACTGTAGCGAAGCTACTACAGGAACCACATAACAGGGCTACTGTAGCGAAGGTCCTTTCGGAACCAAATAACAGGGCGACTGTAGCAAAGCTACTACAGGAACCACATAACAGGGCGACTGTAGCAAAGCTACTACAGGAACCACATAACAGGGCGACTTTAGCGAAGCTACTACAGGAACCACATAACAGGGCTACTGTAGGAACCACATAACAGGGCGACTGTAGCGAAGCTACTACAGGAACCACATAACGGGGCGACTGTAGCGAAGCTACTACAGGAACCACATAACAGGGCTACTGTAGGAACCACATAACAGGGCGACTTTAGCGGAGCTACTACAGGAACCACATAACAGGGCTACTGTAGGAACCACATAACAGGGCGACTGTAGCGAAGCTACTACAGGAACCACATAACGGGGCGACTGTAGCGAAGCTACTACAGGAAGCACATAACAGGGCTACTGTAGGAACCATATAACAGGGCGACTGTAGCGAAGCTACTACAGGAACCACATAACGGGGCGACTGTAGCGAATCTACTACAGGAAAAACATAACAGGGCTACTGTAGCGAAGCTCCTTTCGGAACCACATAACAGGGCGACTTTAGCAAAGCTACTACAGGAACCACATAACAGGGCGACTTTAGCGAAGCTACTACAGGAACCACATAACGGGGCGACTGTAGCGAAGCTACTACAGGAACCACATAACAGGGCTACTGTAGGAACCACATAACAGGGCGACTGTAGCGAAGCTTCTACAGGAACCACATAACAGGGCTACTGTAGGAACCACATAACAGGGCGACTGTAGCGAAGCTACTACAGGAACCACATAACGGGGCGACTGTAGCGAATCTACTACAGGAAAAACATAACAGGGCTACTGTAGCGAAGCTCCTTTCGGAACCTCATAACAGGGCGACTGTAGCAAAGCTACTACAGGAACCACATAACAGGGCGACTGTAGCAAAGTTACTACAGGAACCACATGACAGGGCCACTGTAGCAAAGCTACTACAGCAACCACATAACAGGTCGACTGTAGCGAAGCTACTACAGAAACCACATAACGGGGCGACTGTAGCGTAGCTCCTTTCGGAACCACATGACAGGGTGACTGTAGCAAAGCTACTACAGGAACCAGATAACGGGGCGACTGTAGCAAAGCTACTACAGGAACCACATAACAGGGCTACTGTAGGAACCACATAACAGGGCCACTGTAGCGAAGCTACTACAGGAACCACATAACATGGCGACCGTACTACAGGAACCACATAAAAGGGTGACTGTAGCAAAGCTACTACAGGAACCAGATAACGGGGAGACTGTAGCAAAGCTGCTACAGGAACCACATACCGTGGCAACTGTAGCAAAGCTACTACAGGAACCACATAACAGGGCCACTGTAGCAAAGCTACTACAGGAACCACATAACAGGGCGACAGTAGCGAAGCTACTACAGGAACCACATAACGGGGCGACTGTAGCGAAGCTACTATAGGAACCACATAACAGGGCTACTGTAGGAACCACATAACAGGGCCACTGTAGCGAAGCTACTACAGGAACAACATAACAGGGCGACTTTAGCGAAGCTACTACAGGAACCACATAACAGGGCTACTGTAGGAACCACATAACAGGGCGACTGTAGCGAAGCTACTACAGGAACCACATAACGGGGCGACTGTAGCGAAGCTACTACAGGAACCACATAACAGGGCGACTGTAGCAAAGCTACTACAGGAACCACATAACAGGGCGACTGTAGCAAAGCTACTACAGGAACCACATAACAGGGCGACTTTAGCGGAGCTACTACAGGAACCACATAACAGGGCTACTGTAGGAACCACATAACAGGGCGACTGTAGCGAAGCTACTACAGGAACCACATAACGGGGCGACTGTAGCGAAGCTACTACAGGAAGCACATAACAGGGCTACTGTAGGAACCATATAACAGGGCGACTGTAGCGAAGCTACTACAGGAACCACATAACGGGGCGACTGTAGCGAATCTACTACAGGAAAAACATAACAGGGCTACTGTAGGAACCACATAACAGGGCGACTTTAGCGAAGCTACTACAGGAACCACATAACAGGGCTACTGTAGGAACCACATAACAGGGCGACTGTAGCGAAGCTACTACAGGAACCACATAACGGGGCGACTGTAGCGAAGCTACTACAGGAACCACATAACAGGGCTACTGTAGGAACCATATAACAGGGCGACTGTAGCGAGGCTACTACAGAAACCACATAACGGGGCGACTGTAGCGTAGCTCCTTTCGGAACCACATAACAGGGTGACTGTAGCAAAGCTACTACAGGAACCAGATAACGGGGCGACTGTAGCAAAGCTACTACAGGAACCACATAACAGGGCTACTGTAGGAACCACATAACAGGGCCACTGTAGCGAAGCTACTACAGGAACCACATAACATGGCGACCGTACTACAGGAACCACATAACAGGGTGACTGTAGCAAAGCTACTACAGGAACCAGATAACGGGGAGACTGTAGCAAAGCTGCTACAGGAACCACATAACGTGGCAACTGTAGCAAAGCTACTACAGGAACCACATAACAGGGCCACTGTAGCAAAGCTACTACAGGAACCACATAACAGGGCGACAGTAGCGAAGCTACTACAGGAACTACATAACGGGGCGACTGTAGCGAAGCTACTATAGGAACCACATAACAGGGCTACTGTAGGAACCACATAACAGGGCCACTGTAGCGAAGCTACTACAGGAACAACATAACAGGGCGACTGTAGCAAAGCTACTACAGGAACCACATAACAGGGCTACTGTAGGAACCACATAACAGGGCGACTGTAGCAAAGCTACTACAGGAACCCCATAACGGGGCCACTGTAGCGAAGCTCCTTTCGGAACCACATAACAGGGCGACTGTAGCAAAGCTACTACAGGAACCACATAACAGGGCGACTTTAGCGAAGCTACTACAGGAACCACATAACGGGGCGACTGTAGCGAAGCTACTACAGGAACCACATAACAGGGCTACTGTAGGAACCACATAACAGGGCGACTGTAGCGAAGCTTCTACAGGAACCACATAACGGGGCGACTGTAGCGAAGCTACTACAGGAACCACATAACAGGGCTACTGTAGCGAAGGTCCTTTCGGAAGCAAATAACAGGGCGACTGTAGCAAAGCTACTACAGGAACCACATAACAGGGCGACTGTAGCAAAGCTACTACAGGAACCACATAACAGGGCGACTTTAGCGAAGCTACTACAGGAACCACATAACAGGGCTACTGTAGGAACCACATAACAGGGCGACTGTAGCGAAGCTACTACAGGAACCACATAACGGGGCGACTGTAGCGAAGCTACTACAGGAACCACATAACAGGGCTACTGTAGGAACCACATAACAGGGCGACTTTAGCGAAGCTACTACAGGAACCACATAACAGGGCTACTGTAGGAACCACATAACAGGGCGACTGTAGCGAAGCTACTACAGGAACCACATAACGGGGCGACTGTAGCGAAGCTACTACAGGAACCACATAACAGGGCTACTGTAGGAACCATATAACAGGGCGACTGTAGCGAAGCTACTACAGGAACCACATAACGGGGCGACTGTAGCGAATCTACTACAGGAAAAACATAACAGGGCTACTGTAGCGAAGCTCCTTTCGGAACCACATAACAGGGCGACTGTAGCAAAGCTACTACAGGAACCACATAACAGGGCGACTTTAGCGAGGCTACTACAGGAACCACATAACGGGGCGACTGTAGCGAAGCTACTACAGGAACCACATAACAGGGCTACTGTAGGAACCACATAACAGGGCGACTGTAGCGAAGCTACTACAGGAACCACATAACGGGGCGACTGTAGCGAATCTACTACAGGAAAAACATAACAGGGCTACTGTAGCGAAGCTCCTTTCGGAACCTCATAACAGGGCGACTGTAGCAAAGCTACTACAGGAACCACATAACAGGGCGACTGTAGCAAAGTTACTACAGGAACCACATGACAGGGCCACTGTAGCAAAGCTACTACAGCAACCACATAACAGGTCGACTGTAGCGAAGCTACTACAGAAACCACATAACGGGGCGACTGTAGCGTAGCTCCTTTCGGAACCACATAACAGGGCGACTGTAGCAAAGCTACTACAGGAACCACATAACAGGGCGACTTTAGCGAAGCTACTACAGGAACCACATAACGGGGCGACTGTAGCGAAGCTACTACAGGAACCACATAACAGGGCTACTGTAGGAACCACATAACAGGGCCACTGTAGCGAAGCTACTACAGGAACCACATAACATGGCGACCGTACTACAGGAACCACATAACAGGGCTACTGTAGCAAAGCTACTACAGGAACCAGATAACGGGGAGACTGTAGCAAAGCTGCTAAAGGAACCACATAACGTGGCAACTGTAGCAAAGCTACTACAGGAACCACATAACAGGGCCACTGTAGCAAAGCTACTACAGGAACCACATAACACGGCGACAGTAGCGAAGCTACTACAGGAACCACATAACGGGGCGACTGTAGCGAAGCTACTATAGGAACCACATAACAGGGCTACTGTAGGAACCACATAACAGGGCCACTGTAGCGAAGCTACTACAGGAACAACATAACAGGGCGACTGTAGCAAAGCTACTACAGGAACCACATAACAGGGCTACTGTAGGAACCACATAACAGGGCGACTGTAGCAAAGCTACTACAGGAACCCCATAACGGGGCCACTGTAGCGAAGCTCCTTTCGGAACCACATAACAGGGCGACTGTAGCAAAGCTACTACAGGAACCACATAACAGGGCGACTTTAGCGAAGCTACTACAGGAACCACATAACGGGGCGACTGTAGCGAAGCTACTACAGGAACCACATAACAGGGCTACTGTAGGATCCACATAACAGGGCGACTGTAGCGAAGCTTCTACAGGAACCACATAACGGGGCGACTGTAGCGAAGCTACTACAGGAACCACATAACAGGGCTACTGTAGCGAAGGTCCTTTCGGAACCAAATAACAGGGCGACTGTAGCAAAGCTACTACAGGAACCACATAACAGGGCGACTGTAGCAAAGCTACTACAGGAACCACATAACAGGGCGACTTTAGCGAAGCTACTACAGGAACCACATAACAGGGCTACTGTAGGAACCACATAACAGGGCGACTGTAGCGAAGCTACTACAGGAACCACATAACGGGGCGACTGTAGCGAAGCTACTACAGGAACCACATAACAGGGCTACTGTAGGAACCACATAACAGGGCGACTTTAGCGGAGCTACTACAGGAACCACATAACAGGGCTACTGTAGGAACCACATAACAGGGCGACTGTAGCGAAGCTACTACAGGAACCACATAACGGGGCGACTGTAGCGAAGCTACTACAGGAAGCACATAACAGGGCTACTGTAGGAACCATATAACAGGGCGACTGTAGCGAAGCTACTACAGGAACCACATAAAGGGGCGACTGTAGCGAATCTACTACAGGAAAAACATAACAGGGCTACTGTAGCGAAGCTCCTTTCGGAACCACATAACAGGGCGACTGTAGCAAAGCTACTACAGGAACCACATAACAGGGCGACTTTAGCGAAGCTACTACAGGAACCACATAACGGGGCGACTGTAGCGAAGCTACTACAGGAACCACATAACAGGGCTACTGTAGGAACCACATAACAGGGCGACTGTAGCGAAGCTTCTACAGGAACCACATAACAGGGCTACTGTAGGAACCACATAACAGGGCGACTGTAGCGAAGCTACTACAGGAACCACATAACGGGGCGACTGTAGCGAATCTACTACAGGAAAAACATAACAGGGCTACTGTAGCGAAGCTCCTTTCGGAACCTCATAACAGGGCGACTGTAGCAAAGCTACTACAGGAACCACATAACAGGGCGACTGTAGCAAAGTTACTACAGGAACCACATGACAGGGCCACTGTAGCAAAGCTACTACAGCAACCACATAACAGGTCGACTGTAGCGAAGCTACTACAGAAACCACATAACGGGGCGACTGTAGCGTAGCTCCTTTCGGAACCACATGACAGGGTGACTGTAGCAAAGCTACTACAGGAACCAGATAACGGGGCGACTGTAGCAAAGCTACTACAGGAACCACATAACAGGGCTACTGTAGGAACCACATAACAGGGCCACTGTAGCGAAGCTACTACAGGAACCACATAACATGGCGACCGTACTACAGGAACCACATAACAGGGTGACTGTAGCAAAGCTACTACAGGAACCAGATAACGGGGAGACTGTAGCAAAGCTGCTACAGGAACCACATACCGTGGCAACTGTAGCAAAGCTACTACAGGAACCACATAACAGGGCCACTGTAGCAAAGCTACTACAGGAACCACATAACAGGGCGACAGTAGCGAAGCTACTACAGGAACCACATAACGGGGCGACTGTAGCGAAGCTACTATAGGAACCACATAACAGGGCTACTGTAGGAACCACATAACAGGGCCACTGTAGCGAAGCTACTACAGGAACAACATAACAGGGCGACTTTAGCGAAGCTACTACAGGAACCACATAACAGGGCTACTGTAGGAACCACATAACAGGGCGACTGTAGCGAAGCTACTACAGGAACCACATAACGGGGCGACTGTAGCGAAGCTACTACAGGAACCACATAACAGGGCGACTGTAGCAAAGCTACTACAGGAACCACATAACAGGGCGACTGTAGCAAAGCTACTACAGGAACCACATAACAGGGCGACTTTAGCGAAGCTACTACAGGAACCACATAACAGGGCTACTGTAGGAACCACATAACAGGGCGACTGTAGCGAAGCTACTACAGGAACCACATAACGGGGCGACTGTAGCGAAGCTACTACAGGAACCACATAACAGGGCTACTGTAGGAACCACATAACAGGGCGACTTTAGCGGAGCTACTACAGGAACCACATAACAGGGCTACTGTAGGAACCACATAACAGGGCGACTGTAGCGAAGCTACTACAGGAACCACATAACGGGGCGACTGTAGCGAAGCTACTACAGGAAGCACATAACAGGGCTACTGTAGGAACCATATAACAGGGCGACTGTAGCGAAGCTACTACAGGAACCACATAACGGGGCGACTGTAGCGAATCTACTACAGGAACCCCATAACGGGGCCACTGTAGCGAAGCTCCTTTCGGAACCACATAACAGGGCGACTGTAGCGAAGCTACTACAGGAACCACATAACGGGGCGACTGTAGCGAAGCTACTACAGGAAGCACATAACAGGGCTACTGTAGGAACCATATAACAGGGCGACTGTAGCGAAGCTACTACAGGAACCACATAACAGGGCGACTGTAGCAAAGCTACTACAGGAACCCCATAACGGGGCCACTGTAGCGAAGCTCCTTTCGGAACCACATAACAGGGCGACTGTAGCAAAGCTACTACAGGAACCACATAACAGGGCGACTTTAGCGAAGCTACTACAGGAACCACATAACGGGGCGACTGTAGCGAAGCTACTACAGGAACCACATAACAGGGCTACTGTAGGAACCACATAACAGGGCGACTGTAGCGAAGCTTCTACAGGAACCACATAACGGGGCGACTGTAGCGAAGCTACTACAGGAACCACATAACAGGGCTACTGTAGCGAAGGTCCTTTCGGAAGCAAATAACAGGGCGACTGTAGCAAAGCTACTACAGGAACCACATAACAGGGCGACTGTAGCAAAGCTACTACAGGAACCACATAACAGGGCGACTTTAGCGAAGCTACTACAGGAACCACATAACAGGGCTACTGTAGGAACCACATAACAGGGCGACTGTAGCGAAGCTACTACAGGAACCACATAACGGGGCGACTGTAGCGAAGCTACTACAGGAACCACATAACAGGGCTACTGTAGGAACCACATAACAGGGCGACTTTAGCGAAGCTACTACAGGAACCACATAACAGGGCTACTGTAGGAACCACATAACAGGGCGACTGTAGCGAAGCTACTACAGGAACCACATAACGGGGCGACTGTAGCGAAGCTACTACAGGAACCACATAACAGGGCTACTGTAGGAACCATATAACAGGGCGACTGTAGCGAAGCTACTACAGGAACCACATAACGGGGCGACTGTAGCGAATCTACTACAGGAAAAACATAACAGGGCTACTGTAGCGAAGCTCCTTTCGGAACCACATAACAGGGCGACTGTAGCAAAGCTACTACAGGAACCACATAACAGGGCGACTTTAGCGAGGCTACTACAGGAACCACATAACGGGGCGACTGTACCGAAGCTACTACAGGAACCACATAACAGGGCTACTGTAGGAACCACATAACAGGGCGACTGTAGCGAAGCTACTACAGGAACCACATAACGGGGCGACTGTAGCGAATCTAATACAGGAAAAACATAACAGGGCTACTGTAGCGAAGCTCCTTTCGGAACCTCATAACAGGGCGACTGTAGCAAAGCTACTACAGGAACCACATAACAGGGCGACTGTAGCAAAGTTACTACAGGAACCACATGACAGGGCCACTGTAGCAAAGCTACTACAGCAACCACATAACAGGTCGACTGTAGCGAAGCTACTACAGAAACCACATAACGGGGCGACTGTAGCGTAGCTCCTTTCGGAACCACATAACAGGGCGACTGTAGCAAAGCTACTACAGGAACCACATAACAGGGCGACTTTAGCGAAGCTACTACAGGAACCACATAACGGGGCGACTGTAGCGAAGCTACTACAGGAACCACATAACAGGGCTACTGTAGGAACCACATAACAGGGCCACTGTAGCGAAGCTACTACAGGAACCACATAACATGGCGACCGTACTACAGGAACCACATAACAGGGTGACTGTAGCAAAGCTACTACAGGAACCAGATAACGGGGAGACTGTAGCAAAGCTGCTACAGGAACCACATAACGTGGCAACTGTAGCAAAGCTACTACAGGAACCACATAACAGGGCCACTGTAGCAAAGTTACTACAGGAACCACATAACAGGGCGACAGTAGCGAAGCTACTACAGGAACCACATAACGGGGCGACTGTAGCGAAGCTACTATAGGAACCACATAACAGGGCTACTGTAGGAACCACATAACAGGGCCACTGTAGCGAAGCTACTACAGGAACAACATAACAGGGCGACTGTAGCAAAGCTACTACAGGAACCACATAACAGGGCTACTGTAGGAACCACATAACAGGGCGACTGTAGCAAAGCTACTACAGGAACCCCATAACGGGGCCACTGTAGCGAAGCTCCTTTCGGAACCACATAACAGGGCGACTGTAGCAAAGCTACTACAGGAACCACATAACAGGGCGACTTTAGCGAAGCTACTACAGGAACCACATAACGGGGCGACTGTAGCGAAGCTACTACAGGAACCACATAACAGGGCTACTGTAGGAACCACATAACAGGGCGACTGTAGCGAAGCTTCTACAGGAACCACATAACGGGGCGACTGTAGCGAAGCTACTACAGGAACAACATAACAGGGCTACTGTAGCGAAGGTCCTTTCGGAACCAAATAACAGGGCGACTGTAGCAAAGCTACTACAGGAACCACATAACAGGGCGACTGTAGCAAAGCTACTACAGGAACCACATAACAGGGCGACTTTAGCGAAGCTACTACAGGAACCACATAACAGGGCTACTGTAGGAACCACATAACAGGGCGACTGTAGCGAAGCTACTACAGGAACCACATAACGGGGCGACTGTAGCGAAGCTACTACAGGAAGCACATAACAGGGCTACTGTAGGAACCATATAACAGGGCGACTGTAGCGAAGCTACTACAGGAACCACATAACGGGGCGACTGTAGCGAATCTACTACAGGAAAAACATAACAGGGCTACTGTAGCGAAGCTCCTTTCGGAACCACATAACAGGGCGACTGTAGCAAAGCTACTACAGGAACCACATAACAGGGCGACTTTAGCGAAGCTACTACAGGAACCACATAACGGGGCGACTGTAGCGAAGCTACTACAGGAACCACATAACAGGGCTACTGTAGGAACCACATAACAGGGCGACTGTAGCGAAGCTTCTACAGGAACCACATAACGGGGCGACTGTAGCGAAGCTACTACAGGAACCACATAACAGGGCTACCATAGGAACCACATAACAGGGCGACTGTAGCGAAGCTACTACAGGAACCACATAACGGGGCGACTGTAGCGAATCTACTACAGGAAAAACATAACAGGGCTACTGTAGCGAAGCTCCTTTCGGAACCTCATAACAGGGCGACTGTAGCAAAGCTACTACAGGAACCACATAACAGGGCGACTGTAGCAAAGTTACTACAGGAACCACATGACAGGGCCACTGTAGCAAAGCTACTACAGCAACCACATAACAGGTCGACTGTAGCGAAGCTACTACAGAAACCACATAACGGGGCGACTGTAGCGTAGCTCCTTTCGGAACCACATGACAGGGTGACTGTAGCAAAGCTACTACAGGAACCAGATAACGGGGCGACTGTAGCAAAGCTACTACAGGAACCACATAACAGGGCTACTGTAGGAACCACATAACAGGGCCACTGTAGCGAAGCTACTACAGGAACCACATAACATGGCGACCGTACTACAGGAACCACATAACAGGGTGACTGTAGCAAAGCTACTACAGGAACCAGATAACGGGGAGACTGTAGCAAAGCTGCTACAGGAACCACATACCGTGGCAACTGTAGCAAAGCTACTACAGGAACCACATAACAGGGCCACTGTAGCAAAGCTACTACAGGAACCACATAACAGGGCGACAGTAGCGAAGCTACTACAGGAACCACATAACGGGGCTACTGTAGGAACCACATAACAGGGCGACTGTAGCGAAGCTACTACAGGAACAACATAACAGGGCGACTTTAGCGAAGCTACTACAGGAACCACATAACAGGGCTACTGTAGGAACCACATAACAGGGCAACTGTAGCGAAGCTACTACAGGAACCACATAACGGGGCGACTGTAGCGAAGCTACTACAGGAACCACATAACAGGGCGACTGTAGCAAAGCTACTACAGGAACCACATAACAGGGCGACTGTAGCAAAGCTACTACAGGAACCACATAACAGGGCGACTTTAGCGAAGCTACTACAGGAACCACATAACAGGGCTACTGTAGGAACCACATAACAGGGCGACTGTAGCGAAGCTACTACAGGAACCACATAACGGGGCGACTGTAGCGAAGCTACTACAGGAACCACATAACAGGGCTACTGTAGGAACCACATAACAGGGCGACTTTAGCGGAGCTACTACAGGAACCACATAACAGGGCTACTGTAGGAACCACATAACAGGGCGACTGTAGCGAAGCTACTACAGGAACCACATAACGGGGCGACTGTAGCGAAGCTACTACAGGAAGCACATAACAGGGCTACTGTAGGAACCATATAACAGGGCGACTGTAGCGAAGCTACTACAGGAACCACATAACGGGGCGACTGTAGCGAATCTACTACAGGAAAAACATAACAGGGCTACTGTAGCGAAGCTCCTTTCGGAACCACATAACAGGGCGACTGTAGCAAAGCTACTACAGGAACCACATGACAGGGCCACTGTAGCAAAGCTACTACAGCAACCACATAACAGGTCGACTGTAGCGAAGCTACTACAGAAACCACATAACGGGGCGACTGTAGCGTAGCTCCTTTCGGAACCACATGACAGGGTGACTGTAGCAAAGCTACTACAGGAACCAGATAACGGGGCGACTGTAGCAAAGCTACTACAGGAACCACATAACAGGGCTACTGTAGGAACCACATAACAGGGCCACTGTAGCGAAGCTACTACAGGAACCACATAACATGGCGACCGTACTACAGGAACCACATAACAGGGTGACTGTAGCAAAGCTACTACAGGAACCAGATAACGGGGCGACTGTAGCGAAGCTACTATAGGAACCACATAACAGGGCTACTGTAGGAACCACATAACAGGGCCACTGTAGCGAAGCTACTACAGGAACAACATAACAGGGCGACTGTAGCAAAGCTACTACAGGAACCACATAACAGGGCTACTGTAGGAACCACATAACAGGGCGACTGTAGCAAAGCTACTACAGGAACCCCATAACGGGGCCACTGTAGCGAAGCTCCTTTCGGAACCACATAACAGGGCGACTGTAGCAAAGCTACTACAGGAACCACATAACAGGGCGACTTTAGCGAAGCTACTACAGGAACCACATAACGGGGCGACTGTAGCGAAGCTACTACAGGAACCACATAACAGGGCTACTGTAGGAACCACATAACAGGGCGACTGTAGCAAAGCTTCTACAGGAACCACATAACGGGGCGACTGTAGCGAAGCTACTACAGGAACCACATAACAGGGCTACTGTAGCGAAGGTCCTTTCGGAAGCAAATAACAGGGCGACTGTAGCAAAGCTACTACAGGAACCACATAACAGGGCGACTGTAGCAAAGCTACTACAGGAACCACATAACAGGGCGACTTTAGCGAAGCTACTACAGGAACCACATAACAGGGCTACTGTAGGAACCACATAACAGGGCGACTGTAGCGAAGCTACTACAGGAACCACATAACGGGGCGACTGTAGCGAAGCTACTACAGGAACCACATAACAGGGCTACTGTAGGAACCACATAACAGGGCGACTTTAGCGAAGCTACTACAGGAACCACATAACAGGGCTACTGTAGGAACCACATAACAGGGCGACTGTAGCGAAGCTACTACAGGAACCACATAACGGGGCGACTGTAGCGAAGCTACTACAGGAACCACATAACAGGGCTACTGTAGGAACCATATAACAAGGCGACTGTAGCGAAGCTACTACAGGAACCACATAACGGGGCGACTGTAGCGAATCTACTACAGGAAAAACATAACAGGGCTACTGTAGCGAAGCTCCTTTCGGAACCACATAACAGGGCGACTGTAGCAAAGCTACTACAGGAACCACATAACAGGGCGACTTTAGCGAGGCTACTACAGGAACCACATAACGGGGCGACTGTACCGAAGCTACTACAGGAACCACATAACAGGGCTACTGTAGGAACCACATAACAGGGCGACTGTAGCGAAGCTACTACAGGAACCACATAACGGGGCGACTGTAGCGAATCTACTACAGGAAAAACATAACAGGGCTACTGTAGCGAAGCTCCTTTCGGAACCTCATAACAGGGCGACTGTAGCAAAGCTACTACAAGAACCACATAACAGGGCGACTGTAGCAAAGTTACTACAGGAACCACATGACAGGGCCACTGTAGCAAAGCTACTACAGCAACCACATAACAGGTCGACTGTAGCGAAGCTACTACAGAAACCACATAACGGGGCGACTGTAGCGTAGCTCCTTTCGGAACCACATAACAGGGCGACTGTAGCAAAGCTACTACAGGAACCACATAACAGGGCGACTTTAGCGAAGCTACTACAGGAACCACATAACGGGGCGACTGTAGCGAAGCTACTACAGGAACCACATAACAGGGCTACTGTAGGAACCACATAACAGGGCCACTGTAGCGAAGCTACTACAGGAACCACATAACATGGCGACCGTACTACAGGAACCACATAACAGGGTGACTGTAGCAAAGCTACTACAGGAACCAGATAACGGGGAGACTGTAGCAAAGCTGCTACAGGAACCACATAACGTGGCAACTGTAGCAAAGCTACTACAGGAACCACATAACAGGGCCACTGTAGCAAAGCTACTACAGGAACCACATAACAGGGCGACAGTAGCGAAGCTACTACAGGAACCACATAACGGGGCGACTGTAGCGAAGCTACTATAGGAACCACATAACAGGGCTACTGTAGGAACCACATAACAGGGCCACTGTAGCGAAGCTACTACAGGAACAACATAACAGGGCGACTGTAGCAAAGCTACTACAGGAACCACATAACAGGGCTACTGTAGGAACCACATAACAGGGCGACTGTAGCAAAGCTACTACAGGAACCCCATAACGGGGCCACTGTAGCGAAGCTCCTTTCGGAACCACATAACAGGGCGACTGTAGCAAAGCTACTACAGGAACCACATAACAGGGCGACTTTAGCGAAGCTACTACAGGAACCACATAACGGGGCGACTGTAGCGAAGCTACTACAGGAACCACATAACAGGGCTACTGTAGGAACCACATAACAGGGCGACTGTAGCGAAGCTTCTACAGGAACCACATAACGGGGCGACTGTAGCGAAGCTACTACAGGAACCACATAACAGGGCTACTGTAGCGAAGGTCCTTTCGGAACCAAATAACAGGGCGACTGTAGCAAAGCTACTACAGGAACCACATAACAGGGCGACTGTAGCAAAGCTACTACAGGAACCACATAACAGGGCGACTTTAGCGAATCTAATACAGGAACCACATAACAGGGCTACTGTAGGAACCACATAACAGGGCGACTGTAGCGAAGCTACTACAGGAACCACATAACGGGGCGACTGTAGCGAAGCTACTACAGGAACCACATAACAGGGCTACTGTAGGAACCACATAACAGGGCGACTTTAGCGGAGCTACTACAGGAACCACATAACAGGGCTACTGTAGGAACCACATAACAGGGCGACTGTAGCGAAGCTACTACAGGAACCACATAACGGGGCGACTGTAGCGAAGCTACTACAGGAAGCACATAACAGGGCTACTGTAGGAACCATATAACAGGGCGACTGTAGCGAAGCTACTACAGGAACCACATAACGGGGCGACTGTAGCGAATCTACTACAGGAAAAACATAACAGGGCTACTGTAGCGAAGCTCCTTTCGGAACCACATAACAGGGCGACTGTAGCAAAGCTACTACAGGAACCACATAACAGGGCGACTTTAGCGAGGCTACTACAGGAACCACATAACGGGGCGACTGTAGCGAAGCTACTACAGGAACCACATAACAGGGCTACTGTAGGAACCACATAACAGGGCGACTGTAGCGAAGCTACTACAGGAACCACATAACGGGGCGACTGTAGCGAATCTACTACAGGAAAAACATAACAGGGCTACTGTAGCGAAGCTCCTTTCGGAACCTCATAACAGGGCGACTGTAGCAAAGCTACTACAGGAACCACATAACAGGGCGACTGTAGCAAAGTTACTACAGGAACCACATGACAGGGCCACTGTAGCAAAGCTACTACAGCAACCACATAACAGGTCGACTGTAGCGAAGCTACTACAGAAACCACATAACGGGGCGACTGTAGCGTAGCTCCTTTCGGAACCACATATCAGGGCGACTGTAGCAAAGCTACTACAGGAACCACATAACAGGGCGACTTTAGCGAAGCTACTACAGGAACCACATAACGGGGCGACTGTAGCGAAGCTACTACAGGAACCACATAACAGGGCTACTGTAGGAACCACATAACAGGGCCACTGTAGCGAAGCTACTACAGGAACCACATAACAGGGCTACTGTAGGAACCACATAACAGGGCCACTGTAGCGAAGCTACTACAGGAACCACATAACATGGCGACCGTACTACAGGAACCACATAACAGGGTGACTGTAGCAAAGCTACTACAGGAACCAGATAACGGGGAGACTGTAGCAAAGCTGCTACAGGAACCACATACCGTGGCAACTGTAGCAAAGCTACTACAGGAACCACATAACAGGGCCACTGTAGCAAAGCTACTACAGGAACCACATAACAGGGCGACAGTAGCGAAGCTACTACAGGAACCACATAACGGGGCTACTGTAGGAACCACATAACAGGGCGACTGTAGCGAAGCTACTACAGGAACAACATAACAGGGCGACTTTAGCGAAGCTACTACAGGAACCACATAACAGGGCTACTGTAGGAACCACATAACAGGGCGACTGTAGCGAAGCTACTACAGGAACCACATAACGGGGCGACTGTAGCGAAGCTACTACAGGAACCACATAACAGGGCGACTGTAGCAAAGCTACTACAGGAACCACATAACAGGGCGACTGTAGCAAAGCTACTACAGGAACCACATAACAGGGCGACTTTAGCGAAGCTACTACAGGAACCACATAACAGGGCTACTGTAGGAACCACATAACAGGGCGACTGTAGCGAAGCTACTACAGGAACCACATAACGGGGCGACTGTAGCGAAGCTACTACAGGAACCACATAACAGGGCTACTGTAGGAACCACATAACAGGGCGACTTTAGCGGAGCTACTACAGGAACCACATAACAGGGCTACTGTAGGAACCACATAACAGGGCGACTGTAGCGAAGCTACTACAGGAACCACATAACGGGGCGACTGTAGCGAAGCTACTACAGGAAGCACATAACAGGGCTACTGTAGGAACCATATAACAGGGCGACTGTAGCGAAGCTACTACAGGAACCACATAACGGGGCGACTGTAGCGAATCTACTACAGGAAAAACATAACAGGGCTACTGTAGCGAAGCTCCTTTCGGAACCACATAACAGGGCGACTGTAGCAAAGCTACTACAGGAACCACATGACAGGGCCACTGTAGCAAAGCTACTACAGCAACCACATAACAGGTCGACTGTAGCGAAGCTACTACAGAAACCACATAACGGGGCGACTGTAGCGTAGCTCCTTTCGGAACCACATGACAGGGTGACTGTAGCAAAGCTACTACAGGAACCAGATAACGGGGCGACTGTAGCAAAGCTACTACAGGAACCACATAACAGGGCTACTGTAGGAACCACATAACAGGGCGACTGTAGCGAAGCTACTACAGGAACCACATAACGGGGCGACTGTAGCGAATCTACTACAGGAAAAACATAACAGGGCTACTGTAGCGTAGCTCCTTTCGGAACCACATAACAGGGCGACTGTAGCAAAGCTACTACAGGAACCACATAACAGGGCCACTGTAGCAAAGCTACTACAGGAACCACATAACAGGGCGACAGTAGCGAAGCTACTACAGGAACCACATAACGGGGCTACTGTAGGAACCACATAACAGGGCGACTGTAGCGAAGCTACTACAGGAACAACATAACAGGGCGACTTTAGCGAAGCTACTACAGGAACCACATAACAGGGCTACTGTAGGAACCACATAACAGGGCGACTGTAGCGAAGCTACTACAGGAACCACATAACGGGGCGACTGTAGCGAAGCTACTACAGGAACCACATAACAGGGCGACTGTAGCAAAGCTACTACAGGAACCACATAACAGGGCGACTGTAGCAAAGCTACTACAGGAACCACATAACAGGGCGACTTTAGCGAAGCTACTACAGGAACCACATAACAGGGCTACTGTAGGAACCACATAACAGGGCGACTGTAGCGAAGCTACTACAGGAACCACATAACGGGGCGACTGTAGCGAAGCTACTACAGGAACCACATAACAGGGCTACTGTAGGAACCACATAACAGGGCGACTTTAGCGGAGCTACTACAGGAACCACATAACAGGGCTACTGTAGGAACCACATAACAGGGCGACTGTAGCGAAGCTACTACAGGAACCACATAACGGGGCGACTGTAGCGAAGCTACTACAGGAAGCACATAACAGGGCTACTGTAGGAACCATATAACAGGGCGACTGTAGCGAAGCTACTACAGGAACCACATAACGGGGCGACTGTAGCGAATCTACTACAGGAAAAACATAACAGGGCTACTGTAGCGAAGCTCCTTTCGGAACCACATAACAGGGCGACTGTAGCAAAGCTACTACAGGAACCACATGACAGGGCCACTGTAGCAAAGCTACTACAGCAACCACATAACAGGTCGACTGTAGCGAAGCTACTACAGAAACCACATAACGGGGCGACTGTAGCGTAGCTCCTTTCGGAACCACATGACAGGGTGACTGTAGCAAAGCTACTACAGGAACCAGATAACGGGGCGACTGTAGCAAAGCTACTACAGGAACCACATAACAGGGCTACTGTAGGAACCACATAACAGGGCCACTGTAGCGAAGCTACTACAGGAACCACATAACATGGCGACCGTACTACAGGAACCACATAACAGGGTGACTGTAGCAAAGCTACTACAGGAACCAGATAACGGGGCGACTGTAGCGAAGCTACTATAGGAACCACATAACAGGGCTACTGTAGGAACCACATAACAGGGCCACTGTAGCGAAGCTACTACAGGAACAACATAACAGGGCGACTGTAGCAAAGCTACTACAGGAACCACATAACAGGGCTACTGTAGGAACCACATAACAGGGCGACTGTAGCAAAGCTACTACAGGAACCCCATAACGGGGCCACTGTAGCGAAGCTCCTTTCGGAACCACATAACAGGGCGACTGTAGCAAAGCTACTACAGGAACCACATAACAGGGCGACTTTAGCGAAGCTACTACAGGAACCACATAACGGGGCGACTGTAGCGAAGCTACTACAGGAACCACATAACAGGGCTACTGTAGGAACCACATAACAGGGCGACTGTAGCAAAGCTTCTACAGGAACCACATAACGGGGCGACTGTAGCGAAGCTACTACAGGAACCACATAACAGGGCTACTGTAGCGAAGGTCCTTTCGGAAGCAAATAACAGGGCGACTGTAGCAAAGCTACTACAGGAACCACATAACAGGGCGACTGTAGCAAAGCTACTACAGGAACCACATAACAGGGCGACTTTAGCGAAGCTACTACAGGAACCACATAACAGGGCTACTGTAGGAACCACATAACAGGGCGACTGTAGCGAAGCTACTACAGGAACCACATAACGGGGCGACTGTAGCGAAGCTACTACAGGAACCACATAACAGGGCTACTGTAGGAACCACATAACAGGGCGACTTTAGCGAAGCTACTACAGGAACCACATAACAGGGCTACTGTAGGAACCACATAACAGGGCGACTGTAGCGAAGCTACTACAGGAACCACATAACGGGGCGACTGTAGCGAAGCTACTACAGGAACCACATAACAGGGCTACTGTAGGAACCATATAACAGGGTGACTGTAGCGAAGCTACTACAGGAACCACATAACGGGGCGACTGTAGCGAATCTACTACAGGAAAAACATAACAGGGCTACTGTAGCGAAGCTCCTTTCGGAACCACATAACAGGGCGACTGTAGCAAAGCTACTACAGGAACCACATAACAGGGCGACTTTAGCGAGGCTACTACAGGAACCACATAACGGGGCGACTGTACCGAAGCTACTACAGGAACCACATAACAGGGCTACTGTAGGAACCACATAACAGGGCGACTGTAGCGAAGCTACTACAGGAACCACATAACGGGGCGACTGTAGCGAATCTACTACAGGAAAAACATAACAGGGCTACTGTAGCGAAGCTCCTTTCGGAACCTCATAACAGGGCGACTGTAGCAAAGCTACTACAGGAACCACATAACAGGGCGACTGTAGCAAAGTTATTACAGGAACCACATGACAGGGCCACTGTAGCAAAGCTACTACAGCAACCACATAACAGGTCGACTGTAGCGAAGCTACTACAGAAACCACATAACGGGGCGACTGTAGCGTAGCTCCTTTCGGAACCACATAACAGGGCGACTGTAGCAAAGCTACTACAGGAACCACATAACAGGGCGACTTTAGCGAAGCTACTACAGGAACCACATAACGGGGCGACTGTAGCGAAGCTACTACAGGAACCACATAACAGGGCTACTGTAGGAACCACATAACAGGGCCACTGTAGCGAAGCTACTACAGGAACCACATAACATGGCGACCGTACTACAGGAACCACATAACAGGGTGACTGTAGCAAAGCTACTACAGGAACCAGATAACGGGGAGACTGTAGCAAAGCTGCTACAGGAACCACATAACGTGGCAACTGTAGCAAAGCTACTACAGGAACCACATAACAGGGCCACTGTAGCAAAGCTACTACAGGAACCACATAACAGGGCGACAGTAGCGAAGCTACTACAGGAACCACATAACGGGGCGACTGTAGCGAAGCTACTATAGGAACCACATAACAGGGCTACTGTAGGAACCACATAACAGGGCCACTGTAGCGAAGCTACTACAGGAACAACATAACAGGGCGACTGTAGCAAAGCTACTACAGGAACCACATAACAGGGCTACTGTAGGAACCACATAACAGGGCGACTGTAGCAAAGCTACTACAGGAACCCCATAACGGGGCCACTGTAGCGAAGCTCCTTTCGGAACCACATAACAGGGCGACTGTAGCAAAGCTACTACAGGAACCACATAACAGGGCGACTTTAGCGAAGCTACTACAGGAACCACATAACGGGGCGACTGTAGCGAAGCTACTACAGGAACCACATAACAGGGCTACTGTAGGAACCACATAACAGGGCGACTGTAGCGAAGCTTCTACAGGAACCACATAACGGGGCGACTGTAGCGAAGCTACTACAGGAACCACATAACAGGGCTACTGTAGCGAAGGTCCTTTCGGAACCAAATAACAGGGCGACTGTAGCAAAGCTACTACAGGAACCACATAACAGGGCGACTGTAGCAAAGCTACTACAGGAACCACATAACAGGGCGACTTTAGCGAAGCTACTACAGGAACCACATAACAGGGCTACTGTAGGAACCACATAACAGGGCGACTGTAGCGAAGCTACTACAGGAACCACATAACGGGGCGACTGTAGCGAAGCTACTACAGGAACCACATAACAGGGCTACTGTAGGAACCACATAACAGGGCGACTTTAGCGGAGCTACTACAGGAACCACATAACAGGGCTACTGTAGGAACCACATAACAGGGCGACTGTAGCGAAGCTACTACAGGAACCACATAACGGGGCGACTGTAGCGAAGCTACTACAGGAAGCACATAACAGGGCTACTGTAGGAACCATATAACAGGGCGACTGTAGCGAAGCTACTACAGGAACCACATAACGGGGCGACTGTAGCGAATCTACTACAGGAAAAACATAACAGGGCTACTGTAGCGAAGCTCCTTTCGGAACCACATAACAGGGCGACTGTAGCAAAGCTACTACAGGAACCACATAACAGGGCGACTTTAGCGAGGCTACTACAGGAACCACATAACGGGGCGACTGTAGCGAAGCTACTACAGGAACCACATAACAGGGCTACTGTAGGAACCACATAACAGGGCGACTGTAGCGAAGCTACTACAGGAACCACATAACGGGGCGACTGTAGCGAATCTACTACAGGAAAAACATAACAGGGCTACTGTAGCGAAGCTCCTTTCGGAACCTCATAACAGGGCGACTGTAGCAAAGCTACTACAGGAACCACATAACAGGGCGACTGTAGCAAAGTTACTACAGGAACCACATGACAGGGCCACTGTAGCAAAGCTACTACAGCAACCACATAACAGGTCGACTGTAGCGAAGCTACTACAGAAACCACATAACGGGGCGACTGTAGCGTAGCTCCTTTCGGAACCACAGAACAGGGCGACTGTAGCAAAGCTACTACAGGAACCACATAACAGGGCGACTTTAGCGAAGCTACTACAGGAACCACATAACGGGGCGACTGTAGCGAAGCTACTACAGGAACCACATAACAGGGCTACTGTAGGAACCACATAACAGGGCCACTGTAGCGAAGCTACTACAGGAACCACATAACATGGCGACCGTACTACAGGAACCACATAACAGGGTGACTGTAGCAAAGCTACTACAGGAACCAGATAACGGGGAGACTGTAGCAAAGCTGCTACAGGAACCACAT
Organism: Gasterosteus aculeatus; assembly: GCF_964276395.1. NCBI lineage: Eukaryota > Metazoa > Chordata > Actinopteri > Perciformes > Gasterosteidae > Gasterosteus > Gasterosteus aculeatus. Next base: position 16,254,594 of record NC_135709.1, on the reverse strand, counting down.
AACGTGGCAACTGTAGCAAAGCTACTACAGGAACCACATAACAGGGCCACTGTAGCAAAGCTACTACAGGAACCACATAACAGGGCGACAGTAGCGAAGCTACTACAGGAACCACATAACGGGGCGACTGTAGCGAAGCTACTATAGGAACCACATAACAGGGCTACTGTAGGAACCACATAACAGGGCCACTGTAGCGAAGCTACTACAGGAACAACATAACAGGGCGACTGTAGCAAAGCTACTACAGGAACCACATAACAGGGCTACTGTAGGAACCACATAACAGGGCGACTGTAGCAAAGCTACTACAGGAACCCCATAACGGGGCCACTGTAGCGAAGCTCCTTTCGGAACCACATAACAGGGCGACTGTAGCAAAGCTACTACAGGAACCACATAACAGGGCGACTTTAGCGAAGCTACTACAGGAACCACATAACGGGGCGACTGTAGCGAAGCTACTACAGGAACCACATAACAGGGCTACTGTAGGAACCACATAACAGGGCGACTGTAGCGAAGCTTCTACAGGAACCACATAACGGGGCGACTGTAGCGAAGCTACTACAGGAACCACATAACAGGGCTACTGTAGCGAAGGTCCTTTCGGAACCAAATAACAGGGCGACTGTAGCAAAGCTACTACAGGAACCACATAACAGGGCGACTGTAGCAAAGCTACTACAGGAACCACATAACAGGGCGACTTTAGCGAAGCTATTACAGGAACCACATAACAGGGCTACTGTAGGAACCACATAACAGGGCGACTGTAGCGAAGCTACTACAGGAACCACATAACGGGGCGACTGTAGCGAATCTACTACAGGAAAAACATAACAGGGCTACTGTAGCGAAGCTCCTTTCGGAACCACATAACAGGGCGACTGTAGCAAAGCTACTACAGGAACCACATAACAGGGCGACTTTAGCGAGGCTACTACAGGAACCACATAACGGGGCGACTGTACCGAAGCTACTACAGGAACCACATAACAGGGCTACTGTAGGAACCACATAACAGGGCGACTGTAGCGAAGCTACTACAGGAACCACATAACGGGGCGACTGTAGCGAATCTACTACAGGAAAAACATAACAGGGCTACTGTAGCGAAGCTCCTTTCGGAACCTCATAACAGGGCGACTGTAGCAAAGCTACTACAGGAACCACATAACAGGGCGACTGTAGCAAAGTTACTACAGGAACCACATGACAGGGCCACTGTAGCAAAGCTACTACAGCAACCACATAACAGGTCGACTGTAGCGAAGCTACTACAGAAACCACATAACGGGGCGACTGTAGCGTAGCTCCTTTCGGAACCACATAACAGGGCGACTGTAGCAAAGCTACTACAGGAACCACATAACAGGGCGACTTTAGCGAAGCTACTACAGGAACCACATAACGGGGCGACTGTAGCGAAGCTACTACAGGAACCACATAACAGGGCTACTGTAGGAACCACATAACAGGGCCACTGTAGCGAAGCTACTACAGGAACCACATAACATGGCGACCGTACTACAGGAACCACATAACAGGGTGACTGTAGCAAAGCTACTACAGGAACCAGATAACGGGGAGACTGTAGCAAAGCTGCTACAGGAACCACATAACGTGGCAACTGTAGCAAAGCTACTACAGGAACCACATAACAGGGCCACTGTAGCAAAGCTACTACAGGAACCACATAACAGGGCGACAGTAGCGAAGCTACTACAGGAACCACATAACGGGGCGACTGTAGCGAAGCTACTATAGGAACCACATAACAGGGCTACTGTAGGAACCACATAACAGGGCCACTGTAGCGAAGCTACTACACGAACAACATAACAGGGCGACTGTAGCAAAGCTACTACAGGAACCACATAACAGGGCTACTGTAGGAACCACATAACAGGGCGACTGTAGCAAAGCTACTACAGGAACCCCATAACGGGGCCACTGTAGCGAAGCTCCTTTCGGAACCACATAACAGGGCGACTGTAGCAAAGCTACTACAGGAACCACATAACAGGGCGACTTTAGCGAAGCTACTACAGGAACCACATAACGGGGCGACTGTAGCGAAGCTACTACAGGAACCACATAACAGGGCTACTGTAGGAACCACATAACAGGGCGACTGTAGCGAAGCTTCTACAGGAACCACATAACGGGGCGACTGTAGCGAAGCTACTACAGGAACCACATAACAGGGCTACTGTAGCGAAGGTCCTTTCGGAACCAAATAACAGGGCGACTGTAGCAAAGCTACTACAGGAACCACATAACAGGGCGACTGTAGCAAAGCTACTACAGGAACCACATAACAGGGCGACTTTAGCGAAGCTACTACAGGAACCACATAACAGGGCTACTGTAGGAACCACATAACAGGGCGACTGTAGCGAAGCTACTACAGGAACCACATAACGGGGCGACTGTAGCGAAGCTACTACAGGAACCACATAACAGGGCTACTGTAGGAACCACATAACAGGGCGACTTTAGCGGAGCTACTACAGGAACCACATAACAGGGCTACTGTAGGAACCACATAACAGGGCGACTGTAGCGAAGCTACTACAGGAACCACATAACGGGGCGACTGTAGCGAAGCTACTACAGGAAGCACATAACAGGGCTACTGTAGGAACCATATAACAGGGCGACTGTAGCGAAGCTACTACAGGAACCACATAACGGGGCGACTGTAGCGAATCTACTACAGGAAAAACATAACAGGGCTACTGTAGCGAAGCTCCTTTCGGAACCACATAACAGGGCGACTGTAGCAAAGCTACTACAGGAACCACATAACAGGGCGACTTTAGCGAGGCTACTACAGGAACCACATAACGGGGCGACTGTAGCGAAGCTACTACAGGAACCACATAACAGGGCTACTGTAGGAACCACATAACAGGGCGACTGTAGCGAAGCTACTACAGGAACCACATAACGGGGCGACTGTAGCGAATCTACTACAGGAAAAACATAACAGGGCTACTGTAGCGAAGCTCCTTTCGGAACCTCATAACAGGGCGACTGTAGCAAAGCTACTACAGGAACCACATAACAGGGCGACTGTAGCAAAGTTACTACAGGAACCACATGACAGGGCCACTGTAGCAAAGCTACTACAGCAACCACATAACAGGTCGACTGTAGCGAAGCTACTACAGAAACCACATAACGGGGCGACTGTAGCGTAGCTCCTTTCGGAACCACATAACAGGGCGACTGTAGCAAAGCTACTACAGGAACCACATAACAGGGCGACTTTAGCGAAGCTACTACAGGAACCACATAACGGGGCGACTGTAGCGAAGCTACTACAGGAACCACATAACAGGGCTACTGTAGGAACCACATAACAGGGCCACTGTAGCGAAGCTACTACAGGAACCACATAACATGGCGACCGTACTACAGGAACCACATAACAGGGTGACTGTAGCAAAGCTACTACAGGAACCAGATAACGGGGAGACTGTAGCAAAGCTGCTACAGGAACCACATAACGTGGCAACTGTAGCAAAGCTACTACAGGAACCACATAACAGGGCCACTGTAGCAAAGCTACTACAGGAACCACATAACAGGGCGACAGTAGCGAAGCTACTACAGGAACCACATAACGGGGCGACTGTAGCGAAGCTACTATAGGAACCACATAACAGGGCTACTGTAGGAACCACATAACAGGGCCACTGTAGCGAAGCTACTACAGGAACAACATAACAGGGCGACTGTAGCAAAGCTACTACAGGAACCACATAACAGGGCTACTGTAGGAACCACATAACAGGGCGACTGTAGCAAAGCTACTACAGGAACCCCATAACGGGGCCACTGTAGCGAAGCTCCTTTCGGAACCACATAACAGAGCGACTGTAGCAAAGCTACTACAGGAACCACATAACAGGGCGACTTTAGCGAAGCTACTACAGGAACCACATAACGGGGCGACTGTAGCGAAGCTACTACAGGAACCACATAACAGGGCTACTGTAGGAACCACATAACAGGGCGACTGTAGCGAAGCTTCTACAGGAACCACATAACGGGGCGACTGTAGCGAAGCTACTACAGGAACCACATAACAGGGCTACTGTAGCGAAGGTCCTTTCGGAACCAAATAACAGGGCGACTGTAGCAAAGCTACTACAGGAACCACATAACAGGGCGACTGTAGCAAAGCTACTACAGGAACCACATAACAGGGCGACTTTAGCGAAGCTACTACAGGAACCACATAACAGGGCTACTGTAGGAACCACATAACAGGGCGACTGTAGCGAAGCTACTACAGGAACCACATAACGGGGCGACTGTAGCGAAGCTACTACAGGAACCACATAACAGGGCTACTGTAGGAACCACATAACAGGGCGACTTTAGCGGAGCTACTACAGGAACCACATAACAGGGCTACTGTAGGAACCACATAACAGGGCGACTGTAGCGAAGCTACTACAGGAACCACATAACGGGGCGACTGTAGCGAAGCTACTACAGGAAGCACATAACAGGGCTACTGTAGGAACCATATAACAGGGCGACTGTAGCGAAGCTACTACAGGAACCACATAACGGGGCGACTGTAGCGAATCTACTACAGGAAAAACATAACAGGGCTACTGTAGCGAAGCTCCTTTCGGAACCACATAACAGGGCGACTGTAGCAAAGCTCCTACAGGAACCACATAACAGGGCGACTTTAGCGAAGCTACTACAGGAACCACATAACGGGGCGACTGTAGCGAAGCTACTACAGGAACCACATAACAGGGCTACTGTAGGAACCACATAACAGGGCGATTGTAGCGAAGCTTCTACAGGAACCACATAACGGGGCGACTGTAGCGAAGCTACTACAGGAACCACATAACAGGGCTACTGTAGGAACCACATAACAGGGCGACTGTAGCGAAGCTACTACAGGAACCACATAACGGGGCGACTGTAGCGAATCTACTACAGGAAAAACATAACAGGGCTACTGTAGCGAAGCTCCTTTCGGAACCTCATAACAGGGCGACTGTAGCAAAGCTACTACAGGAACCACATAACAGGGCGACTGTAGCAAAGTTACTACAGGAACCACATGACAGGGCCACTGTAGCAAAGCTACTACAGCAACCACATAACAGGTCGACTGTAGCGAAGCTACTACAGAAACCACATAACGGGGCGACTGTAGCGTAGCTCCTTTCGGAACCACATGACAGGGTGACTGTAGCAAAGCTACTACAGGAACCAGATAACGGGGCGACTGTAGCAAAGCTACTACAGGAACCACATAACAGGGCTACTGTAGGAACCACATAACAGGGCCACTGTAGCGAAGCTACTACAGGAACCACATAACATGGCGACCGTACTACAGGAACCACATAACAGGGTGACTGTAGCAAAGCTACTACAGGAACCAGATAACGGGGAGACTGTAGCAAAGCTGCTACAGGAACCACATACCGTGGCAACTGTAGCAAAGCTACTACAGGAACCACATAACAGGGCCACTGTAGCAAAGCTACTACAAGAACCACATAACAGGGCGACAGTAGCGAAGCTACTACAGGAACCACATAACGGGGCGACTGTAGCGAAGCTACTATAGGAACCACATAACAGGGCTACTGTAGGAACCACATAACAGGGCCACTGTAGCGAAGCTACTACAGGAACAACATAACAGGGCGACTTTAGCGAAGCTACTACAGGAACCACATAACAGGGCTACTGTAGGAACCACATAACAGGGCGACTGTAGCGAAGCTACTACAGGAACCACATAACGGGGCGACTGTAGCAAAGCTACTACAGGAACCACATAACAGGGCGACTGTAGCAAAGCTACTACAGGAACCACATAACAGGGCGACTGTAGCAAAGCTACTACAGGAACCACATAACAGGGCGACTTTAGCGAAGCTACTACAGGAACCACATAACAGGGCTACTGTAGGAACCACATAACAGGGCGACTGTAGCGAAGCTACTACAGGAACCACATAACGGGGCGACTGTAGCGAAGCTACTACAGGAACCACATAACAGGGCTACTGTAGGAACCACATAACAGGGCGACTTTAGCGGAGCTACTACAGGAACCACATAACAGGGCTACTGTAGGAACCACATAACAGGGCGACTGTAGCGAAGCTACTACAGGAACCACATAACGGGGCGACTGTAGCGAAGCTACTACAGGAAGCACATAACAGGCCTACTGTAGGAACCATATAACAGGGCGACTGTAGCGAAGCTACTACAGGAACCACATAACGGGGCGACTGTAGCGAATCTACTACAGGAAAAACATAACAGGGCTACTGTAGCGAAGCTCCTTTCGGAACCACATAACAGGGCGACTGTAGCAAAGCTACTACAGGAACCACATGACAGGGCCACTGTAGCAAAGCTACTACAGCAACCACATAACAGGTCGACTGTAGCGAAGCTACTACAGAAACCACATAACGGGGCGACTGTAGCGTAGCTCCTTTCGGAACCACATGACAGGGTGACTGTAGCAAAGCTACTACAGGAACCAGATAACGGGGCGACTGTAGCAAAGCTACTACAGGAACCACATAACAGGGCTACTGTAGGAACCACATAACAGGGCCACTGTAGCGAAGCTACTACAGGAACCACATAACATGGCGACCGTACTACAGGAACCACATAACAGGGTGACTGTAGCAAAGCTACTACAGGAACCAGATAACGGGGAGACTGTAGCAAAGCTGCTACAGGA